>NW_022631019.1:19075729-19409099 GCF_010015895.1 Lontra canadensis
CCCCCCCCCCCCCCCCCCCCCCCCCCCCCCCCCCCCCCCCCCCCGCTTCCCCATCCCAGGCTTCCTAATGTCCTGAACTCCAGGTCTATCTAAGCACACGGGGGTGGGGGGTGAGAGCGGGTCAGCGCCAAGCAGCCGGGTCAGCTCGGAGGCCTGAAGGGGAAGGGAGGGGGAGGGGCGCTCAAGAGCTGGGGGAGGGGGAGGGCTCATCCATTTCTCCCTTGACAGGTGGTTTGAGTCTCTGATTGGCTAGCGCTGCCAGGCTCACACCTCCCTCCCCCAACTCTCTGGAATGTATAATTATCTGCGCGGGGGGTGGGGGTGGTGTGTGAGTGTGTGTGGGAGCAGTCACATGGTTTTAGAACTACCCCCCTCCATAAGCCCCCCACCTGTATGCTGCTTTGGGGGGCCCCCACTAAGTCGTTAAAGTGCAGGATTCCAAATTCCGGGGTACTCAAGACTTCTAGGGCTGACGGCCCCCATCTCCAGATGTGTGTGTGGGGAGGGGGTGTCAAACCTCAAGGTTCTGAGAAGAGACACCCCAGAGGTGTCAGAGACCACAACGATGGGGGAGGGCTGGAGCTGGAGCCAGAGGGAAAGGGAGGGGAAAGAAGAGGGAGGGGAGGGGAGGGGGCTGCCCGCGGGGGGTTGGGTCATTGTCTTTTAGAATTTGGGAGCCTTTGAAAAGCCGTGGGCCCTCCCACCGCTATTGTGCTGGGGAAGATGTAGCGGCCTCTTCTCCGAGCCACCCCTTTGCCTCCGGACTTCTCTGGGGCCAGCAGCCACCCGACCAGGGGCCCGGGGCCGTGGGCTCAGCCGACTACCATGGGCTCTGTGTCAAACCAGCAGTTTGCAGGTTCGAGCTCGGGACTTACTGGGGACACCTTAGGCTTCAGGGGCGCCCAGGAGCCACATAAAAGGGAGGTGGGGAAATGTCCCCCAGACTGGCCGAAGGACCCTAAGTCTGTGCGGCCTCCTGCTTCAGGGGCCATTTCTGGACCAAAGAACCCTGGTGTCCCTGTGGCGTGCACGCCAAGGCTACGGGGGCGGAGGGAGAGAAGAGGAGGGGCCTGTCCGGCCATCCATCCCCGGGCAACGTGTTGTGGGAAGAGGAGCAAAACTTTTGGGGCAACACTGGCTTCAGTGTAAGCTTGGGGAGCGCGGGAGGCGGCCAGGACATGTCTTTCCTCGCCAGCTGGTTGGTAGCTGCAGCCACCTGGGTGCCCATCCGCGGGCTGGACACTCGGGTCTCCCTGCTGGGTCTTGAGAGCACCCTCCGATTCCGTGGCCCCCCAGTTGAGCGTCCTCCCAACCTCCAGGTGGCTGCGCCAAGGCGCCAGAGGAGGCGCAGGAGGACGCCGCCCGGGCGGCCGAGGAGCCGCAGCTGCTGCACGGTGCCGGCATC
The DNA here is from genome assembly GCF_010015895.1 of Lontra canadensis. Taxonomy (NCBI): domain Eukaryota; kingdom Metazoa; phylum Chordata; class Mammalia; order Carnivora; family Mustelidae; genus Lontra; species Lontra canadensis. The sequence goes on from NW_022631019.1 coordinate 19,077,135, forward strand.
TGTAAGTGGTTCAACGTGCGCATGGGGTTCGGCTTCCTGTCCATGACCGCCCGCGCCGGGGTCGCGCTTGACCCCCCGGTGGATGTCTTTGTGCACCAGGTGAGACGGACGCTGGGAACTTCGCCGGGTAGGGGATGTTGGCGCGCATATTCAAGGTTGGGCGGACCGACTCGGCTGTTGGATTGAGGGAGATCGTAGGCCCTCATTGTACGCTTCCATCTGTGTCGTGGCACCCCAGTCCTGAGTCCCCATTTACTCCAACGGGACGGGGGGGGGTGCTGAGTCTATGAACAGTACCCCCAACCTTCCCGGAACCCCTCTGGCTTACCACGTGTCTGTTACCTCTTTCCCTTGGGAAGGGGGCAGGGGGCAGGGAGGTGACCCCATGTGGCAGAAACTAAGGTTGTATTGTGCTTGCCGGTGGGGGGAGGGCGAGTAGGCTGGCCAGGGAAGCACATGCCCGGTTCAGAACAGGGCCTTGAGCGCCCAGCGTCTTTTACTAACGTGTGAATGGAGCTCCCTAGCGGGAGAGAGGCAGGCAAACCTCTCTGGGATCAAGCAGGGGTAAAGCTGAGAAGTCAGTTGGGTCTCCTCACCCAGGTGGTCACCCAAAACTCAAACCCTGGGGCCTGAGTGAGTTTGGCAGATCCTTGAAGACTCTGGGAACCTGAAACCTCTTCCAGCGTACCCATCTCAGGCACATAATTAACCTACTGGGCTTTGGCTGTGGAGTTATACCAGGAAGGAAAACCGGAGTCCAAGCCTTAGATTCCTAGTCCAAGCTGGGAGGGAGTTAGGTCACAACCCCAAGTTCTCAGTTAAAGCAAGGCAGCCCAGTGCCGGTGAAATTCAGTGTCGCAGGGCAGGGGGTGGAGGAGTCTAGCCTCTGGACCTATTCTCTGCTTGGCATTTATGGCCCCAGACGGCCATTGATTGCTGTCCTAACATTCCAGCCTCGAACAAGGAGCCAGAGACTTCAGGTTCCCCTCCTCCCCGGCTTCCTCTTCCTTTCACCCCCTCCTGTATATCTTAGAAGTGTTCCGGTGATCCTGGGACACCAGCCACCCATAACAACCACGGAAAGGAAGTTGCTGTTTGGGTCCATTCCACCTTCAGATGTTTGGTGTGGGACGTGGAAGAGAGAAATTGATCATCTCGGGTCCAGTAGGTTGACACCCAGACCGGGCAGGGAGGGGTTACTTCGGAGAGGTTGGCTTTAGGAGCCTGGGGGGAGGGGAAAGGAGGATGTGGGGATTAAGGGTTGGAGCCTCAGGGATGGTATTCTGGAGGGGGAGGGGTGGAGAAGGGAGATCCTGGGTGGACTGGTGGGAGGCTGCCGTGAAGTCTCCGGAGCTTGGCCTTCCACACGAGGACACGGAGTAGTGAGATGGGGGGTGCCGGGAGCCAGTTCATGTTGGGGTACTTGGCGGGGAGGGGGGTCACTGGGCTACTGGAACATCTGCCCTGCCGGGTGGGTACACTGCAGCTTACTTACCCACCTTCTTGCTGTGTCCTGTATCTCCTCCCACCCTTAACCCCCACCCCCAACCACCCGACACTAGTTCAGGCTTTGCCCCCAACTCCTTGTCTCATTTACATATGTGAATGATAACCCACAGGAAGTAATTGCGGGAGAATGAAGGGAATTGGCCTCTTTAGATCTATTAAATCACTTTATTACAGGAACCAGCTTTGAATGGCCCTCCTCAGCGGGGTAGCCAGCTCTCCCACTTTCCCATTTATCTGATCACAAAGAGATTAAAATCTCTTGGTCTGGAGAAGGACCGGACAGCTTCCCCAATTTTGGGAGGCTTGGAATTAAAGAGACCCAACATTTTCTTGCGTCCCTTCCAAAGGCTGCCAAATAGGGGCTAGAAGGAATGTAGCCCCTCATCTGGGTTTAGTTAGTGCTGTCCCAGTTCCAAGGAAGGTGTTCCTGAACAGATGAATCTATGCCCCGATTCACTTAACATTGGGATCAAAAGCAGTTGGAAAATACTTGGTTTTCTAGAGGAAAGCCGGGATTTTCAGGTTTGGGGAGTGGAATCTGCATGAAGCTCCTTTAAATGGGTTATTTGGGAGATAATCTGGACTTCAGGGTCTTGGAATCTCCAGGGACATGCCACTGTTGAGTAAGTTACCAAGAGGGAGTTGAGCAGGGAGAAGGAATCAAGAATTTGTCTCCTAAATGCCCTCTACCAACAGTCACAGAAGACAATGAGTGGAAATTCCCTGAACCTTACCTGGTAGGATAGCATGCTGCCCGGGCTTGGGTTGATCGTCAAACCCTACGACAGCAGTAAACTGGTGATTATAGTCCCTGCACTTGAGAAATCTGAACTATTTCTTTGGGGATCTAATGTAGAGTAGATTCAGGACAGTCCCTAAAGATTGTTGTACGGAAGGAATGTGTTCCCGTGTTCCCAAAGTCTGGGTGTTGGGGGGGGCAGCTGAGAAGGGGGGTAAGGCTGCTCTCTTTAGAAGGAAAACCTCCCCTTCTTTGGCTGCTGGTGGTGGGTATCCTGGAGCCCGAGATGATGAGAAGGGTTATTGTCCCGTTAAATGTCTGCCAGGGGAGAGGGTCAGGAAGCCCCTTTCTAAGAAAGGAAAAGGGGGGAAAGCAATTTAATATTTTCTTTTCCTTTCCAAGGTTGGGCTTATTTGGTTCCTTCCTAGCACTATTCACGACTGTTCTTGTGCTCCCTCTCAAAACACTTCAGGCCTCCCCAGGAGTTGATGAGTAGGAAAGAAAACCTACCCTTACCCTTAAAAAAAAAAAAAAAAAGGTAAAAGATTTCTCTAAACAACACTTCTATTCAGACACATCTTTAGATCCAGAACCTCTGCTTAACCCTGTGCTTAGGAGAATTTAAGAATCATAGTATTGGCAGATGTCCAGCCCTTAAATCAAGGTTTTCTCAACCTCAATTGACATATTTTGAGAAAGATAACCCTTTGCTCAGAGCATCCCTTGGTTGTGACAACTAAAAACATCTCCAGACCATGCCATCCCAGAGGCAGAATCCCCCCTCAGCTGAGAAATAGTTACACAGGGAAAGCAGGAGCAAGAAGCCACGAAATTAAGATTCACCAAGAATGTTGAGATCTTCATAGCCATTTTAAGAGTTTTGGCTTAACTCATGTTTCCTGTGGCTTAACTCCCAAACCCCCAAGATTTGTAGAAATTGGAGCACCAGAAAATGCTCCCTGCTTACTCTACAGCTCTTCAGATCCCAACTATGTCTAAGATGGCTTTCTAGCTAAAAAGTGGCATTGGAAGGTCTCGAGGCAAAAGAAGAGCCCCAAGCTGACTAAGGGACCAAGTTTGGGTTAGGAGAAAAAATTTCAATATTGAAGCCACGTGGCTTGCTTTTTCTGCAAAGGCTGAGTGGGAGAGCTACCTCAGGCGGGGTCTGGATTAGGACTCCTGGGTGCTGGGGTCGGGGAGGGGAGAATGTAAAGAGATATTTCCCACCTGGTTTATAACTTTACTGGTGCCTCTGATTGCTCACCTCATATCTAGTTGGTGATGTGCTTGTCTTACATCTCCTCTAACTAACCTGTAAGCTCTTCTAAAGAGTGGGACTAGCTAGCTGTCTGCTTAGTTTCTTCCTAGTATGCTAGTACGGGCTTGGTGGGCAGAAGGAATGCCCATGAAGAAAGAAGGAGCTCCTGAATCAGGAGGACATTAACAGTTTGGGGTCCCTGTCAGCAGAGATCTTCCTCCAGAGAAAAAGATTGGAGATAAGGGAGGGTGTGTTATGCTGATAACTGCTCTTTCCGGACTGAGGTCTGAAATAGGGCTGGGCTCTGAGGTGCACAGTGAAAGTTGGTGGCTTGAATGTCACAGTGTCGAGACCCAGATGGGATCCTCTGGTTTCTGTTTGTGGACTGGAAGCCCACAGGTTTGGTCATTCCTTAGTTCTTCATCCTAACTGGACAAATCAGATTTTAAAAAAAGTAAGTGAATCACCCTAATTTTCAGAAAGTTGGTAGAGGTTAGTTTGAGCATTATGGGATCTTGGATCTCTCTCTTTCTGAAGAGACATGCTTTCTAGACAGTGTCCCAAGGAAAGGCTGTGCCACGATCCTGAGTGAGCTTTCAATCTGAGAAACTTGTCACCTTTCGGCTGGTAAGTGGTTTATAGTGACTTTCCCCAGGGCAAGGTTGTTTCTTGAACATTCCTAATCAAACCACACTACTAGAATTGCCTGTTTTTTTGGGGGGGTGCTGCTCTAGGGAAAGCCTCCACCCTCCCTTCTTCCTGCAGGCATGAGTAACAGTTACTATCTCTATGAAGTCTGGGGTCAGGCGGTGTGGCGGAGGAGGAGAAAATTTTCAGGAATAGTACCTCGTGTGTACAAACCCATTTCAAATGATCTCAGCTTGGAGTTACTTAATTCAAGCAGGAACTCAAATTCCAAGAAGAGTAAGTGAACAACTGGGTTTCTGGCTGAAAACTCCAGGACCTTTTCTTCTGCACCTCTTGGGTGGATGGGGGCCTGGTGAGAAGTCAGTTCCCTATCCTTGAAAGTGTGATCCTCTTGAAACTCCTTCCTGAGTTGGGGAGATAATGCTTCGCAGTTTCCAATCTGGCTGTTCCTTCGGTCTCCCGCTCTGGCTTTCAGTGCGGACAGGCTGCTGAACAGCGCCATCTGGTGGAGAACGCAGGAGCTGGGGTCCCGGCTGCATCTGAGCGGAGGTGCCATGTGGGGGCTGTCCCTGTGTGGGCAGCCTCTGGTTCTGGACTGATCTCTTTCCTCAACCCTCCCTGACACATCATCAGACAAGCTGTTTCAGGTAGAACCGGTTGGTTTCCTAGCCCCTACCAAGCCCTACCTTCAGGAATGAAGCTCAGGTAGGAGGACTGTGGTGACTCCTCAGGACTGAGTCCTTTCTTTCATCGGCTTCCTTTACTTCTGGTTCAGAAAGTTCTAGAATATGTATGTGTGATTTGCATTATACTGCATAGCACTGGCTGGAGGGTCAGGCTAGTTGGCATCAGAGCACCTCTGTGGCTCACTGAATTTGGATGAGATGCTTCCCTTCTCTGCTTCCCTGATCTTAGCAGTAACATGGGGTGATTATGAGGCCTACTTGGCAGGCTTGGTATAAGGGGTTAAGTGCTTAGAGCTCTCCTTAGCTTTTAGTAAGCATGGGTAAATATCAGTGACTTTGGATAGTGGGGAACTTGGGTTATTCCCCAAACGTTTGTGTACAGCTAGGTGGTTAGCGCTGAGGGAATAGACAGCACACTAGACAGTCTTTTGCTGGAATGGCCCTGAGAGTTGCAGAAAAACCAGGAACTCATGTCATGCTTGCCTCCCTGAAACCAAAGCAAGTTTCCTTGAAATTCTGCCTGCCGCTTCTGTAGAAGGGAGCGGTGCGGCTAAACATGGGCATTGTTGGAGCTGGTGATGAAGGGGGTAGCCTTGCTTTTACAAATGGTTAAAAAAAAGGGGCGCCTGGGTGGCTCAGTGGGTTAAAGCCTCTGCCTTTAGCTCGGGTCATGGTCCCAGGGTCCTGGGATCGAGCCCCGCATCGGGCTCTCTGCTCAGCGGGGAGCCTGCTTCCTCCTCTCTCTCTCTCTGCCTGCCTCTCTGCCTACTTGTGATCTCCATCTGTCAAATAAATAAATAAAATCTTTAAAAAAAAATGGTTAAAAAAAAGAAACAAACCCATGTGTGTCCGACCTTCAGAGAGCAAGTTCCAGGGAAACTCAAGTGTCCTTTTTACTCCACCCCATTCTCGGAATGACAGAGAATGTCACTCCTTTTATGTGAATTGCTGAAGCCCCAGATTGATGCTGGGCTGTAGTGTTTTGAAGAGTGGAAGGTTAGTGGAGACAGTGGTGAGGTATTAAGAAGGAAACAGAGGGCCTAAATATTGAATTGGCCTGAGCCCTTCCCTGCCACCCAAAAGAAATATCATCCTCCCCAGTGCAGTGGGTCCCCTGGGAACTGCGTTGAACAAACTAGGTAAGGAAGATGGGAAGGAAGCCTGTCTCCCGCCCCTACCACCTTTGAAATAATTGATCAGAATAAATAACCCTCATTCAGGTTCCTGCATAATGGATTTGAAGAGAGGCGAGGGTTGGGGGGGGCGGGGGTCCTGTGTAGTTCTGTCCCTGGAAGGCTGGGATGGCAGGTCAGGAAGAAGGAAGGATGGCTACTGGTGGTGACTTTGGCAGATCCAGCAGACATGACTGGGGAAGGAAGGTATCTCTCCATTTCTCTCCATGACCATAACCCCAACGTGGAGAGGAAGGAACTGATGAATGTGGTGAATGTGGGGTGGGGGGGGGGGGGGGAAACTGCAGCCTCAGGAACTCCAGGAATCTGACCACCAGAACCAACCAGTGTCAACTCTTTGTTTCCTGGGGCTGGGCTCTATTGGGGGAGCTCAAGCCTTGCCCCTCCCCCCCCAGGCCTTTTCTTTTTTTGGAGGGGATGGGGAGAGGGGCGGGGCCCTGCTTTGTGTGTGGTGGGGGTGGGGTGGGGGTGGTAGCAGGAATTTCAGGCTCCTTTCTGATGCAGGCCCTGTGAGGCCAGCTCAGTGGGGCAGCACGGTGATTACCTATCTGATAAGAGAGGAATTCAAACTATGTGTTGTAGAAAGGGGCGGGGTGGGGGGGCAGGCAGCCACCCCTGGAGACCACCAGTCTAAATCTTGACCAGCTATGGTAAGGTGCCTGCGGGGTTATTTTGTTTTGTTTTGTTTTGTTTTTAACTTTTGAGAGTCTTATAGACCTCAGATCCTCCGATCCTGGGGAGTGGATGACCTGAGAGGACCAGTCAGTTTCACATTGCCCCCACTGGTATTGTCTTGTTCTCCCAGTAAACCTAGGAGGTGTAAATAGATTTTTTTTTTCCCCGAGTTTCCATAGTTATAAAAACCAGAGTTAAAATTTTGAGACTCCTGATACTTGGTTCTTATTGTGACCCTGCCCTAGTCCAGTCTGAAGGGGTTGATGATAATTTCCGCTCACTGAAGATTTGTGTGTACAGGTTCCGTGTTAACTACTCTTTATGCACAAAACCTCAGAGCTCCTCCATAAAATTACTTTTTGCTCCATTTTATAGATCAGTACAGAAAGGGAACAACAGGCCCTCAGACTCCAAACCCTTGTTAATTACTTATCTGCTTCACCATCTAGCTGGAGCTAGGAGTGTCCAGCCATGCCCCCGCCCACTAAGCAAATGGGAGGATCTGGGCTTATACCTCCTGGCAGATTGGCTCGTCCTAGCTGAGTGAGAAACAAGTCAAATGTAACTTCATATCAGGGTCGTTTCTGTGCAACAGCAAAGGGGAAAGCCCTTCGCCTTTCTGCATTGTTTTTATTTCCTGCTTTGACTCTTTGCCCCTTCCCTCACTTGAACCTTGGGGGAGGGGAGCGGTCCTCCTATCCCAGGCTGTTTCTGTGGGAAGGAAAAGGAGAGGCTATTCCTATGATGGAACTGGAGGGACAAAAGCTACAGATAATAATACATGAAATATTAGCTGGGCACATTCTCGATGTTTCCATACCTACATGATCTTCATTAGAAACTTAGTTGGGTAACTTACCTATTACTCCAGTCTCTGAAGGAACTGAGGGCCAAAGGCAAACGATTGACTAAGGTCATGCAGCCAACAGTTGGTAAAACCAACATTTCAGGAACTACGGTATCTAGCTTGGGCTTTTCGCCGGTGATCCCAGTGGGACCTTTGTCTTCAGAAATGCCATCTGAATTAAAACAATTTAAATGATGGATAAATTGGGAATCCCATCTGGCTAGAGAGCATGTTGCCCCTAAGGCCCAAGTCCCAGTTTGAAATATTCCTCCTACCAACCATCACCTGCGTAACATGTTACTTATTCAAGCTCCTGCAAGCCAAGACTGGGTGCAGTGGTCTTTTTGCTTCTCTGAACCCTATTTTCGATGACCGCACTTGGTTGACATTTGATACACTCTTTGGATGTTTGACCGTAATGGAGTAAGCTATCATGAAGTCTGTCCTGGGGAGGGTATGGGAGAGGGGGTCACCTCCACCAGCATGGAGATGTTGTTGTATTAAGTGGCAAGACTGTGAGCTTTAAATGGGGAACCTTGGTTTTTTCCTGACCCTGTTACTGTCCCTCAGCTATGTGAGAACTACCTTTTTTGGGGGGAGGGCTGCTGGGCAAAGTGTCAGTATTTTCAAATAATGGTATAAACATGGTGTTTTAATGGGGTTGTTTCAAACATTCTGGATCTTTTGATCTTTTTTTCCTTCACCCAGTAGTATCTGGTCATCTTTCCAAGTCAAATAATTCAGATTTATTTACCTCTTAGTTCATAGCAAGTTTTATCAGTCTATCTCTTGACTTTCACAAGGTGTTTTTTTTTTTTTTTTTAACACTTTGATTTTAAACCCTCTGGAATATATTTTGCATAAATGAGATAGACAACGTAGAAGTCTGGCTCAATATCCAAAATGGGTAGCTAATTTTCTCAACAGTTTTGAACTGTTTTCTTCACCTGTTGATCTCTCTATATACACTTGGATCTCTCGGACTAAACTTACTGATCCATCTGCTTGGGTCATACTGTCTTTTCCCTTGACCTTGCAGGAACATTATTTTGATAGAATTCCAGACTTGGAAGAAGGTTGCAAGAATAATACTAAGAACTCCCCATAGGACCTTCACCCAGATTAAGCAAGTTGTAATATTCTGTCCCATTTGCCTTGTCATTCTTCATGTACAGATAAACTTTTTTGGCTCCTTTTTTTTTTTTTTTTTTTTTAAATTAACCTATAATGTATTATTAGCCCCAGGGGTACAGGTCTGTGAATTGCCAGGTTTACACACTTCACAGCACTCACCATAGCACATACCCTCCCCAATGTCCATAACCCAACCACCCTTCCCCCCCCCCCTCGCCCCCAACCCTGTTTGTTTTGTGAGACTAAGAGTCTCTTATGGTTTGTCTTTTTGGCTCCTTAATCATAAGATACATCAGGCACCTTTATTGCTAAATATTTCAGTGTGTATCTTGGAAACTAGGGTCATTCCCTTTCACAATCTCAGTACAAAGATTAAAAAAACCTGGGCATTTAATATTGAAACATTTATCTGTATTCCATATGTAAATTTTGTGAGTTGTCCTAATGGGTTTTTTTTGCCCTGTTTCAGGACCCAGTCCAGGAGCATGCATCCCACTTAATTGTTCGATTTCTGTACTTACTCAAACTTTGTTTTTCACACCTCAATATTTTTAAAGTGTACAAGGTTGTTACATTTTACAATTCTATATTTGTTTATTTTCCCTTCCTCTCTCCCTCCCTCCCTCCTTCCCTCCCTCCCTCCCTCCCTCTCTCCCTCCCTCTCTGCCTCTCTCCCTTCCTTCCTTCCATCTCTAAGCCCATCACGGGGCTTGAACTTATGACCCCAAGATCAAGACCTACACAGTCCACCTACTGAGCCAGCCAGGCACCCCTATTTGTTGATTTCTTATGAATGCTAAGTTTAAGAACTTCTCATCTGTTCTATTTTGGTTTAAATGAGAATAACTACCCTACCCAAAATATTACAGCATCTGTTTATGTAATGATTGTTCTTTGTTCATGTAACGTAGATCCCTTGTTCTTAACTGTGGTGGCTCTTTGGGTTGACATTTTCTTTACTGAAAACATGGAAATATTACACTTGTTCTTTTTTTTTTTTTAAGATTTTATTTATTTGACAGAGAGAGATCACAAGTAGGCAGAGACACAGGTAGAGAGAGAGAGGAGGAAGCAGGCTCCCCACTAAGCAGAGAGCCCGATGCGAGGGCTCGATCCCAGGACCCTGAGATCATGACCTGAGCCGAAGGCAGAGGCTTTAACCCACTGAGCCACCCAGGCACTTGTTCTTCATAACTTATACAAGATGTGTGTCTGCAGTTTTTTGGTGTAAGAATGGAGACTAATATTAAAATTTATCATGTTTCCCTTCCCCAGAGCAAGCTGCACATGGAGGGCTTCCGGAGCCTGAAGGAGGGTGAGGCAGTGGAGTTCACCTTTAAGAAGTCTGCTAAGGGCCTAGAATCCATCAGGGTCACCGGCCCTGGTGGGGTGTTTTGTATTGGGAGTGAGAGGCGGCCCAAAGGGAAGAACATGCAGAAACGCAGATCAAAGGGAGACAGGTATGAAGGCGGAGACAGGTATGAAGGCGGCTTGAAAGGGGAGTGCTCTCCCGATCTAGCCCCTTTCTTGGACCAGGATACCAAAGAACAAAATGAAGCAACAATTCGGTGTTGGGTTTCTGCCTTAGGGTGTGGGAGGTGGGGAGAGGGCTGTAGGTGAGAAGGGCACTTGATGACCTAGCTCTTTGACTTGTTAAGTAATTTTGCTCTGTGTGCTCTTGCCTCCATGGCTAATTAGGGGTAGTGATGCTGGCCTCATGTGATTATTTTAGAAGCAAAGGAGACCACGAATGTGAAAGTCTAAGTGCTGGGGACAAACTGGTGTATGTCCCTGTTGCTTCTTCACTAGGTCTCTCCCAAGTGGCTGGTTTCTTTTGTCTTCCCTGTGTCCTGGAGCAGACCATATAGTCTGACTCCTTTAATTATCTCTCTTTTTTAGTGAAGGACAGGTACCGTTTCTTAAGAGTATGGTAGGTAGCATCTTGCCTATCTTCCAAATTGCAGTTCTAATTGGGGTCCATGACTTCCATTGATATTTCAGTATTTTCAGGTTGACCTGAATCTGAAGATACCATCTAGACAATTACAGATTTGGGAAGAACTTCGAGGTATCAGTCATGGTCATATTCTTCCTTTTCTAAGTGGGGAAATGAGTTTCCAGGAAGGGGAGTGATAATTGACCAGAGCCCAGGTGTCCTCACTCAGAGGTAGACTTGTGCTCTAGCTCCTTTCTCAACTTTCCCGTCCTGCTCTATACCAGGTGCTACAACTGTGGAGGTCTAGACCATCATGCCAAGGAATGCAAGCTGCCACCCCAGCCCAAGAAGTGCCACTTCTGCCAAAGCATCAGCCATATGGTGGCCTCGTGTCCCCTGAAGGCCCAGCAGGCCCCCAGCTCACAGGGAAAGCCTGCCTACTTTCGGGAGGAAGAAGAAGAAGAGATCCATAGCCCTGCCCTGCTCCCAGAGGCCCAGAATTGAGCTACAGTGGGTGGGGGCAATTCTTTTGCGATCAGGAAGTCTTGAGGAGGAGGCAGCAATCGGCAGAGTGGAGAAAGTGGGGGCAGGGCGGGTAGGGGGCAGCTGGCTCTGCCGTGCATCTCAGGCCGGGGTCCACAGCATCACCCCCTCTTCCCTCTTGGCGCAGGGTAGGGGGGAAGGGGTGAGGCCAATGAACTCCAACCGTGCTCTATCCAGATGCTTTTGAGGGTTTTGGAGAAAATCCCTCCCTGTGTGCTTTATCTGAATGTCCACCCCCGGATCTCCAGCTTTGGAACGTGGCCTGGAGAGGGAAATGGTTTTCCTTTTGAAGAAGGAGATGTAATAGTAATTTTTTCCCATGCCAGAATGTAGAGATTAAGCATGAGACCAGATTGATGGGCCCAACCCACGAACCACTACATTCTGTGGGCAGGAGTCTCTCAGGGGTAAGGCAGGGTTTTTCCGCATCTTGTCTCGTAACCCACCATTGGGATATAGGGTGCCGAGGACTGTCTCAAGCATTGGGTTGTGACAGTAGCCACAGGATGGTCGGGGGAACGGCCACAGACCTACTGTTCCTAAGCTGACTCCCACCCCATTCCGGGCCAATAGAATTTTATTTATTTGCTCCCATGGATAAGCGCACCTTGGGCCCCACTTTCTCCAGGATGCCAACTGCACTAGCTGTGTGCGAATGACGTATCTTGTGCATTTTAACTTTGTTTTCGTAATATAAATATTCTGGTTTTGTATTTTTGTGTATTTTAATCTTAAGGCCCTCATTCCTGCACTGTGTTCTCAGGTACATGAGCGATCTCAGGGATAAGTCGGCAGCAGCTCCGGGTCTACACAGCAGGAACGTTTGCTGTTTGAGCACCAGGGCGAACATCTAGTTGGAGTGCATAGCCTATTGAACTACCTCAGTTTTGGCAATTAGAGCTGGCTTTTCTGCCGTAGTGTTCTCTTGAAACCCCTCTACCTTCAGTGATCCGTGGGAGACTAGGTTTTAACTCCCGTTTCCCCATGACTTGACCTCCTGCTGGAAGATTGGAAATTGGTCTGAACAGGAAAAGATGGTCCAGGAAGTAGTATTAGGAGAGGCTGCACCAGCTGAAAGGTGCGGAGGGGAAGCCCAGATTAGTTGTCTATACGTGTAATAAGGGATTCCTGTTCCAGATTTCTAATCCCAGGGCACAGGACTCACTTTACATACCAGATCCATCCTCCACTGGATTGGGGCTAGGCCTACCATGCACAACAGGGTGTATGTGTGTGAGTGTGTGTGTGCACGTGCGTGTTTTAAAATGAGTTGGTAAGGTTGGGTTTAAGAATAATAACTCTGGACCCATCTTGAGCTGCCCAGGGATGGGTGTGTGAAGCAAAGGCTAAATTTCTTAACCTTTATAAATTCTGGGCTTTTCTTGTTGGCTTCCAGAGAGTCCATAAACCATGGCTTCTTCGAGGTGCCCAGAGCCAGTGCCATGCCCTGCTGTAGCAGTGATTAGTATCGTGGTAGCTAAAGGAGAAAAGGTTTTATTTACATGCTGTGAGATCACTACAAACCTACCTCACTGTTGAAACGGGGCAAATGCAATAGAACGCATTGGGTGATGTGTGTCTGATCCTGGGTTCTTGTCTCCCCTGCTCATTGCCCGCCCCCCCCCAGTTACCTTATTTGTCTGGGTTTCATAGGACTTCACTAATAGCAGATTGGGTGATTGCTAGGTGGCCTGGTTTGTGTAAATAGACTGTGTTGGTCTTCTCCATGTTCTTTTGGGGTTTTATTGTTTACAAACTTCTCTTTGTATTGAGAAAAATAGCCAAAGCATCTTTGACAGAAGTTCTGCACCAGGAAAAGAATCTGGAACATTGCTTGGTGACCCTCTGGAAGCGTTGCGGTCTTAAACCAGCCTTTCTTTTGTGTTCCTTCCCCTATTTCCTGTTTTGGGCCAGGTCTTCTGTCCTAAAAACCTGACTCCTACCCTGCCCCTCATTTATCTCCCCTCCCCCCAAAAGCCCCCACATATACACATTTCCATCTGGTAGAAGCGAAGAACACTTCCTCCCTTGTTCCCAATCTCCTGTGCCAAAACCATTCCTTGATGTGATTCATATTAATATGCTTATATTTGGTTGGAATAAACCTACTTGAATCTCCAGTCTTGGGGTAGAGAGCAGCAGAAGCAATGAAGGGTGGGGGCCTTCCATATAGAAAGTAGGGTTGGGAGACCAAGAAAGGGAAGATGAATGTATATCCAAGTCACTCAGGAACTTTTATGCAGGTGTAAGAAACTTATGTCAAAGCGGCCACAAGATTGTTTAATAGGAGACGGACGAATGTAACTCCATGTTTACTGCTAGAAACCAAAGCTTTGTGTGAAATCTTGAATTTTGAATTTATGGGGGGGGGTGGTAGGAAAGCTGTACCTATCTGTTCTTTTCCTGATTCCCTCCCCTCCTTTCTGAACTGCAGGAGACTGAGCCCCCTGGGGCTTTAGTGACTCCATCTCTGGGGAGTGTTTATTTGATGGTTGATTTTGCTGTGCCAGATAATTCCTTTCCCACTTGCTATTGTTTTGTAACACACATGCCTTTTCCCTTCTCTCTTTACCCTGGGAAAATACAATGAATAAATAAAAACTTATTGGTACTGAAACTGTCCTCTTTTTGGGTCTTTAGGCTGTTTTTTCTTCTATAATTCCTACCTTCTTGGACTGGGACTCAGAAGTCAGGGAAGAACCATTACATTTCCTGTTCAGCCATTTTGTTAAAAATGAATCTTGAAAATTCAGTCCTCTTAGCACCTCATTACAGCAGAGTTTTGTTTCTAGTTAAGGCCTCTTGTCCTGTTCTTGGAAGCTGCCACATTCAAGAGGGGATTAGGAGCATGGCATGCATAAGAATGGGGTTGCCTGTGCCACTGGCTGGGATGAAAGGATGGGGCCATGGCTTGGGGCATGAGACCCTAATACTTTCTCCCCTGCTCCTCAAAGCCTTTTACAAGTCTTAATTAATTAGCCCCCTGCAGCACCCCAGGGAGGGAAATACGTGAAACTAGGGAAATTGAGGCCAGAGGAAGTAACACTGATTAGCTATACAAAAACGTTAACATTTTCTTTGAGGCCAAGTGTGGTAGCTTTCTAATGAACATTGTATTTTAAAACATCTAGTCCCCCCCCCCCACTTCCCCAACAAGGGAGGGGGTTTTTAAAAAAATTGATTGGAGGCGTGCCATCTAGTACACAAAGTGCACAGAAATGGCAGGACAAGGGTAAGAATTTTCATACATGCATTCCAGAAACTTCATACCAAAAGTCAAAACTGACCACGGAAGCAGCTGAAAGCAAACTGCAGGGCTTCAGTAAATGGTCTTCCTGCAAATTTGATCTAATCAGCTAGGCTGAAACTTAATTTTCAGGATGCAAAGCAGGAAGCATGGAAAAGCTTGAGACTATTCATGGGTGGGTTACTCATCTCTAGGGCTTTCTTTGATCACGTGTGTTAAGAGTAACCCTTTCACATGACATGATGAACTGAGAGCTACCAGTGCAAGAACTCTTCCTGGCCTTGTTTCCTTGATGAGACTATAAAGTGAGAAACTACAAGAAGGTTCTTTAGAAATTGAAAAGTTTTTTTTTTTTTTGTTTTTGTTTTTTTGAGAAAATTGAACTCTTTAGTTTCTTTTGTGAATCCCTCAAGTTCCTGCAACAGTTTCCTTAAAGGTTACAGAGCTTAATGCCTTTGATTTTTCGATCAGGGTTAATTGATGGCCTTTCATTCGTCATTCTTAGAGCTCTTCCCAGCCTCAACCCCATTTTGAGTTGCTCTGGGCAGGTCCTGAATCTGAAAAGCCTAAAATATAAGTGCTTTAAATCACAAGAAGCATTGATAGTAAGTGCGTCTGTGAGACAGACTAGGGCTAGGAAGTCACCAAACAATTAAATCCACTAAATAAAACTGCAACATATAAATACAGAATTTAAGACTTAAACCAGGACTCCAACGCCCACTTCTCAGGACTTCCAGCAAGCAGCCCCATTTCTTAACAGTCCTAACCTGCCACCAGCTGCTGATAAGCCCTTGCGCTTCTGGGATGGGGATCCCCGAATTCTTGCCCTGTGGGGCAGCCTGCCGGACGCCTCTGATCTGGTTCTACAGACCTCCCTGCTTCCCCAGGTGATCTGGACCCCGCCTTTCCCGGCCGGGTCCCCGCCACTTGGCCCGTAGCCCGTTCCCCCGCCTCCTCGGTCTCGTGAGCGCGGCGCTCGGTCTTTCGCTCGATCTCCACCTCTGCACTTCCCTCCCACCATCCTTCTCTCTCGTATCCCGGGAGTGCGAATTTCGCCCTCAACGCTAGCACCGCCCCTCCTCCCAGCCCGCAAGCGCAGGGCGGAGCCCCGCCCATTAGTTGACAGAGGGGGCGTGTTCCAGCGCCCAACGATGACGTGTTCTTCCAGCGCCACGTCGTGAGGAAGTGGAGCAGTTGGAAGGCGCCGGGCGGATCCGAGCAGGTGCTGGGTTCAAGAGGTCGGCGAGAGGGGGAGACTGCTGGGCGGGGAGGCGGCTGTGGGAGAAACAGAGGGGACAGTGGAAGAGATGAGTGAGGGAATAAATAATTTGGAGAATATTGAGATTGGAGGTGACGGAGGCGACACCTGAAAGGATTAGTGTGTTGGTGCGCGGAATGGGAAACGGTCTCGGGGAAGATGGAGAAGAAAGAAACCGGGGAAGGATCAGGATGTAGGCACTACGATGTGGCAGGAAGCAGTCTGGGATGTTCAGGAACAGTCAGTGCAGATGCCGAGGAAAAGGGGATAGCAGCAAGGTTCACCAAGCCAAAACCAAGGAAAGGCCTCTGCCCCAAAGGTCTCATTAGCTTATAAACTCTGGGTGGTGAAGAATTACAGACCAGGGTCTTTGGATCCTAAACCTAGCCACTTTCCACAGTCCAGATAAATCTCTGCAAAGTCATCCAAAGCAGTTTGCAAGCTCTGGTGATTTATTATCTTTCTTGTTTATCCAGGGTTACCTGTCTGGTGTCTTCTTGTTCTGGGCTCATCTGCCAGGGCAGGAGCTATGTCATGGATCAAGGAAGGAGAGCTGTCACTTTGGGAACGGTTCTGTGCCAACATCATAAAGGTGAGTACCACTTGTCCTCCTGGTTAGTTTGGTAATCTTGTGTCAAAACCTGTTATTAAAATTGAGTAACACATGACGTTAAGTGGAATTTAATAATGGAGCCAATGAGTGTTTGAATTGCAAGGTAACTTCCAGGTCTACATCTGGCAGATTATTGTCCTAACGTTCACACTTTTAGGAACCCCAGGACCTCCCAATATCATTGAGTAACCTAGACCGTTAGGTCTTCCTTATAGGGAGCTGAAATTTGTTAACTTGGAACTTTAATCTACCTTCCCTTGCACTGTTCTCTGGATTTAGATAGAATAATCATTCCTTGATGTTGCAGTAGAGCATAACGGTTAGGAGTTTGGACTCTAGAGACAAACAGAATGGAAGTCTTAGTCTATCATTTACTAACCATGTGATTTCATATGGTTGTTTTGAGGATGAGACGAAACACAGACTGAAAACAGCACAGTGTCTAGCGGTTTTTAATGACTGCTGTTATTGGGGCTGTTTTCAGCTGTTTGAGGACTATGGTCATTCTATTTCCTACACCCCTTGCCCAAATTTTGCCTCCACTTTTCTCTGGGGATCACAATAATGTTATATTTTCTGCATATAACAGGTTTGAGATTGAAGCCAGTCAGCCTGGTTTTGTCTTTCAGCAATCTGTCAGGCAGTGTGTAGCAGTGAACTTATGAGTCAGCAAGCCTTGTACCCCATCCCCCCACCGCACATTCATACACAAATGCCAAGTGATCTCTGTCAGGCGGGAAAACAGAAAGCATCTTCCTGGGGAACCACTGCAGTCACATGTTAGGAAGAATAAGCTGCATGACTTGACTGGAATTTTTCTTTTTTTAAGACTACACGTGGAGAGGGGCGCCTGGGTGGCTCAGTGGGTTAAGCCTCTGCCTTCGGTTCAGGTCATGATCTCAGGGACCTGGAATCGAGCCCCTTAGCGGGGAGCCTGCTTCCCCTTTTCTCTTTCTGCCTGCCTCTGCCTACTTGTGATCTCTCTCTCTATCAAATAAATAAATAAATAAATAAATCTTAAAAAAAAAAACAAAACGAAAAAAAGACGTGGAGGACAAAAGCTGAAAATGTTAGGTGTGGGGGACTTAGTCAGTGGTAAGGTCCTTCAGTGAGGGAAATTAGGCTAAGGAGTGCGTTTTTGCTGTGATGGACAACAAAAGGTTACTCTAAGCCAGATAAAACATTTTATTGGGTCCCCAAACTGTCTTATTTGTTCGCTTTGAAATGGCTCCTGACATTTACATTTTGATGAAAATACCAGTGTTCGGCTTCTCATGTGTGATTAGGGGAGCAACAACATTGACCCCCCTTTTGTGGTCGGATAGAGTAGATTTTTCTTGTCTGTGGAGGATACCCTTACCACTGGGCCGTAGCCATTAATATCGTTCCTGTGCCTTCCAGGTGGAGACATGAAACCAAAGTGGTGGTCAAGTGTGTATGGTTAAAAGATGAACTCTGGAAGCATACAGACCTCAGTTTGAATAACCACTTGGACTTTTCTTAGCTGTGTGACTTGTGCAAGTCACTTGACCTCTCTGAGCCTATTTTTTCACCAGTGAAATGAAGCTAATACTATTTACTTTATAGGTTTATATGAAGGAAAAACTGAGATGAAGTATAAAAAGCCTCATATAATACTTGGCGTGTAGTAAGTGCTCAATATAAATGAATTTATATAAATAGGTAAAAGTGCTTAATACCAATTTATTGAGCCAGCAGCTCAAAATATACCCAGTTCCTTCCTCATGGGGGCTCTTATCATCTAAGTCAAGCCTTTCAGCCAGGGGTTTAGTGTCTCCCTGAGTGCATCATTTGTCTTCTTATTTCACAGGCGGGCCCAATGCCCAAACACATTGCCTTTATAATGGATGGAAACCGTCGCTATGCCAGGAAGTGTCAGGTAGAGCGGCAGGAAGGCCACTCACAGGGCTTCAACAAGCTGGCCGAGGTGAGTGTGGGCGGCAGAACCCAGCGGGAATAGTGTGTGGAGAATTGGACAATAGCTACAGAATCAGGCCCTGAGTTTACTATGGAGAGATATATAAATGATATTAATTGATATATATAATATATTAATATATATAAATAATAATTTATATAAATATAAATATATATATTTTTTTTAACAGCTGTTTGTCTGTTGTTGTTTGCTTACCTGCTTAGGTCTCATATCAACATGAACAGAAATTAAGTTATATAGTGAATCATCACAGAAAATTAGAAATAAGAACAAAATTGACTTCTCTTACCACCTCAGTAAACCAGCAGTTTATCGTTTTCTGTGCATCTCCCCAGTCCTTGTAATATGTTCTAACATGACTTAATATTTGTGAAATTACACGTGTATTTTTAGTAACCTTATTTTATGGGGTATTTTGGCAAGTCCTTTTCCAAGGTTGATATGTAGCTTGTCTAACTATATGTTTTAATGCCTATAGAATATTTTATTACCAGGATCTGACATAACTTGTTTAGCTGCTCCACTATTATCCGATCTTATAAATAGTTCCATTTTAGAATAAATTCTTGGATGTAACATTTCTGGAGCAAAGGTAGGGTGACTGCCTATCCCGGTTTGACTGAGGCCTTTTAGTGCTTAAACTGGGAAGAGTGCCAGACAGCCTGGGTCATCACTGGAAACAAAGGCCAAGGGGATTTTATGCTTTTAATGCATGTTGCAAATTGGAAAACATTAAATTTAACTATAAGAACAGGATGTGGTCTGTCGTTGTGAAGCTAACTTTAAGAAGGATGGAAATTCAGTCTGGACAGCCTTCAGCTTCCCAGCACAAGAACATGGCCTGATGCCAGGGCAGTGATACTTTTTGCCTGGAGTGAGTGGATGTGGGACTCAGTTGAACACCCTGAGGAGGTCTTTAGGTTTGTTGACCCCAGCTTCTCTTTTGTGACTAAGTAAAAGGCAGTTTGGCCCAGTGCTTGGGAGCTTAAGCTCTGGAATCACTCAGAACTTGTGGGCACCCCTGCTCTACCACTTCCCGACTCTGTGACCTGCAGCAAGTTAGACAGCTTCCCTTTGCCTCCGTTTCTTCATCGGTAAAATGAGGACAATAATAATCTCTACTTTCGGAGATTATGTAAGGATGAAATAAGATGGCACTATGAAGAGTGTGTGGCAACGGTTTTGGCATAAAGTGCTCAAAAAGTTGGCGTTGTTACCATTCACCACTATAATGACTGGTCGGTGGTAGTTTCCGCCCCAGCTGTGCCAGCCAAAAGGTGGCTTCCCCGTCATCTGTGGAGCCTGAGTCTGTTGAAGTGTCAGGTTCTCACTGGTCGTTTTCCCCAGGTGGCAATGAACTGGGCTGTGTGTATGTCTGTTAAGGGATCAGAAAGGCAGCTCGCTTCAGCCTTGTTTCTTTAGGTTCAGGTCTGATTGAATGTCTTCTGTTCCTTGCCCTTAACCTCCACGCTCCCTATCTCAACACTGTTAGTCTCAGCTCTAGTTAGTTCTCTGCCTTTAGTGGTTCTGGGTTAGAGCACCCCCGAAGGACTGGGTTGGTTTGTTTGTTTATTTATTTATTTATTGAAAAGATTTTATTTATTTATTTGGCAGACAGAGATCACAAGTAGGCAGAGAGGCAGGCAGAGAGAGGAGGAAGCAGGCTCCCTGCTGAGCAGAGAGCCCGATGCAGGGCTTGATCCCAGGACCCTGGGATCATGACCCGAGCCGAAGAGGCTTTAACCCACTGAGCCACCCAGATGCCCCAAGGACTGGGTTTAAATATGAGTTTCACTTATCTTTTCAATGAGGTATAATTTCATACGGTGAAATGCACATTTTTGTGCATTTTGTTTTGACCGTTGAATCTACCTGTCTAATCCATACCCCTGTCAAGATATAGAACATTTCCACCTCTCCAGAAAGTTCCCTTATGCCCCTCCCCTCCCAGTCAAAGCCTGTCCCACCTCCTCTTCCCCTCTTGAGGCAACCACTATTCTGATTTCTATCACTAGAGGTTAGTTTTTGCTGTTCTAGAACCTTATATAATGGATTCATACACTGGAGTTGTAGCCTTCTGACACATTTCTTCCACTGTCCGAGCCTCAGTTTTTCTCCTCTGTAAAGTAGACATGAAGTCAGCAGCGCCATTCTCAAGAGGTTTTTCAGAGAATCGAATGAAATAATGTATGTGAAAACCCTTTCTAGATTTAATGCTACACAGCTGTGTACTCGATGCCTTCATTCTTATAACTCATCAGCCTCTCAATCTAACAGGAAAAATGAGCTTATGTCGAGAGTAATAATTCCTTGTGTGTGGGTTTGTTTGTTTGTTTGTTTTTTTGAGATTTTATTTATTTATTAGAGAGAGGGGGAGAATGATCGGGGGGCAGGGAGCAGAGGAAGAGGGACAAGCAGACTCCTCACTGAGAGTGGTGCCTGATGTGGGGCTCATTCCCAGGAGTCTAAAATCATGACCTGAGCTGAGGTCAGATGCTTCACTGACTGAGCCACCCAGGTGCCCCTATTACCTTGTGTTTTATATTGTCCTTCAGCCACCTTGCGAGTGATGGACAGTGCTCCTGTTTTACAGATATGGAGAGTTAGGCCCATAGAAGTTAAATGATTTGCCTACCCTCACACAGCGAGTGCACGTTGGAGTTGGGGACTGGAACCCAGATCTTGACTCTTGTCGGTAAAGAGTTCTTTGTAATAAACCACAGTTTACTTATTAAGTTCACATTTTTCAGTTTCTCAAGTGGTGGCTTTCTGCTTACTTGGTTTGTTATTGTGACAGAAACACTGGGCTTATCCTAGCTTTACCTGGTTTGGGGAGGAGAAAAGTCTGTCTCTCGCCTCCAGGGCGGAGTGGGAGCGGAGGCGTCCCTTAATTTGCCTCCCTGCTCTTCCTCGTACCCTGGCTCCTTGCGTTCTCCCTCTCAGACCCTGCGCTGGTGTTTGAACCTGGGCATCCTAGAGGTGACGGTCTACGCATTCAGCATTGAGAACTTCAAACGCTCCAAGAGTGAGGTAGACGGGCTAATGGATCTGGCCCGTCAGAAGTTCGGCCGCTTGATGGAAGAACAGTAAGATTTTACCGGAGTGGGGACTGTGCTCGGACACCATAACCCTCACCCCTCTCATCTCGGGCTTATTTAAGGAACTCTAAACCCTTTTAATGTTAGTCAGATCTCTGATGGCATCAATGCAAGCTAGTTTTTCTTCCCTGATGATATAGAGATATTCCCCAGAATTCAAGGACAAGTATAACCAGCCTCAAGCAAAACTGAAACCAGGAATTGAAATCCATTAGATAGGGCCTCTTCCTACTCTCTGTAGTCCGCCTTTCATCGCTTCACGAGAGCAGCCCAGAACGAACTAAAGCCCTTAATAAATAGCCCACTTTACATTTCTACCCCACAACCAATAAACTGTGATCCGGGGGGTAGCATCAGAGAAATGTTGGAAAAGTCCTTTTCTGCCATGTAATCATCCTAAAACATTACTATGCTGCCCTATATATTCTCTTGGAAGGGACAGAATGATGTGTATGAGGCCTTTAGGGGGAAGACTCAGTACTGTTCTTAGCTGTCACTAAGTTTAAACTAACTTAGGGAGCAAGGCTGAAAAAGGAAAAAGAGGAAGTTTGATGGAGACGATTTGCTTCAAAGTGTGGAAACCTCCCCAGCCAGGACTGCTCCAATCTTCATTACAACCCTTTTCTGCCCAGCTCTTCCCTGTACCAGGACCCAAGGGGATGAGAGAACAGAGAGCCTAGGGCATTCGTGGAGCTGGGCCTAGAACAATTTTGTCATTTCTTTCTTTTTTTTTTTTTTTTAAAGATTTTTATTTTATTTATTTATTTGACAGAGAGAGAGAGATC
This sequence comes from Lontra canadensis, assembly GCF_010015895.1. Classification (NCBI taxonomy): domain Eukaryota; kingdom Metazoa; phylum Chordata; class Mammalia; order Carnivora; family Mustelidae; genus Lontra; species Lontra canadensis. Next base: position 19,099,267 of record NW_022631019.1, read on the forward strand.
ACAAGTAGGCAGAGAGGCAGAGGGAGAGGGGGAGGCAGGCTCCCTGCTGAGCAGAGAGCCCGATGCGGGGCTCGATCCCAGGACCCTGAGGTCATGCCCTTGAGCCGAAGGCAGAGGATTAACCCACTGAGCCACCCAGGTGGCCCAATTTTGTCATTTCTGTTCCAGGGTGGGTTTTGGGTTGGGGAAGATAGCTAGGATTCTCTCTGTCCATAATAGGATAACGAGATTTGGCCACAGACCTAGCTTCCTGGTCCCCAACAGAGCCCGTGTGGCTCAGAGTTCCCCCCCCCCCGCAAGGGCTGGGTTTGGAGGCATTCGGGGCACTTCCCAGGTATTCGAATTCTTCTGTACGTCATATGTACAGAAATTCTTCTGATCCGACCTTTTTAAAGTGCTTATACAGTGTGCCAGGCCCTAAGCCTGGCATGTATTTTCATTTAATATTCACATTATCCTGTGAGAAAGAGATTATTATTACCCCAGTTACAGAGAGGAGGAAAGTGAAAACCAGAGAAGTTTAGGTGTGTCTCCTGGGTCACACAGCTATCAGACAGGCAGAGGCAAGACAGACAAGACCTTTCCAACTCTAGAGCTGAGGTGTTGTCTGCTACTCTGCTCCGAAAGACAGGAGGTAATCTTTGATCTCCTGAGAGATCAAAATGCATGGCAGTAGAGGTGCCTCTGAGATTGCTCTAATCAGTCAGCAGGAGAGAAAATGGTCTTAAGTTCTAAAGTCCTGGACAGAACAAGAAGAAATGTTTTCAGTGGTTTTCCAGCAATGTGCAGTAGAACCTCAGAGTTCTGAGGAGTGGGTGTGCAAAGAAGCCAGAGGGAAGGGGGCACAGGGTTCTGGTTGGCATTTACCTATTTTATATATTAGGCTTCTGGTTTTTTGGTGTGTTTTTTGTTTGTTTTTTTAAGATTTCATTTATTTATTTAACAGAATGAGAAAGAACACAAGCAGGGGGAGTGGCAGGCAGAGGAAGAGGGAGAAGCAGGCTCTCAGCTGAGCTGGGAGCCCTATGCAGGGCTCGATCTCAGGGCGCTGAGATCATGACCTGAGCTGAAGGCAGCCACTTAACTAGCTGAGCCACCCAGGCGCCCCTGGGCTTCTGTTTAATGTGTGACTTAAAGAATGAGTTCTTTAATGAGTTCACAGGACTAGTTCAGTTTCATAATTTGGGAGACAACTCTAGTGGATAGAAGCACAAGGCATGCCCATGGTATGGAAACCTCCCCAGCCAGCTCATGGCAGAACCAGGTTGGGAACCCGGGTCTCCTGGCTCCTTGCCAGGGCTTTTGCCTCTCCTTCCCTGTAGACCTCACTCAAGTAACCCGACTGTTGTCTGAGAGTAAGCACTTTCAGGTACATTCTCTCCCTCAGCACAGGCCACTGTGGAGCATATGATAGGGATGGTTATTACCCCAGTTCACAGGGTATGGGAAACTGAGGCTGAGAGAGGCTGTTATACAAGGTCATCCAGTAAGGGCTGCCTCTGGGAATTGAATCTAGCTCTTTTCATTCTGGTTTTGCCTTGATCCCGAGTATTCATTTGTCTACTATAGCAGCTTTGATGGATTCATGAAAACAGGCGGTTAGATCTTGCTTCACTCTGGAAACAGAGTGATGTGGGTTATGGAGTGGACCCGCTGTGGATGCGGCCTTGCACTCCGGACCGGGGATCTCAAGGACCTGCCCGCCCTACGGAATCTTCTTGTTACTAAGTTCCCATTTGACAAACACTTGTCATTCAGTTTTTCCATAGTGACCCCAGGTGAGGGGAGCTGGTTGGGTAACTGAATTCATGCCCACTGTGCAGAGTTTGGGAATAACTGTATGGAGGCAGCAAGATGCCATGATCCAAGAGGACAGGCCCAGGAACCAGGCTCCCTAGGTTCATGTTCAGCTTTCCACTCACCACCTGTCTGATGTTGAGTAAATTGCCTAGCCTTCCTGTGCCTCAGTTTCCTTGTCTGTAAAAGAGGAATGATAATATTGTCTCCCTTAAAGACTGGTGTAAGGATAGGACGTACTGATGCGTGTAAAGCACTTAGACCAGTGTCTGGCACTTAGTAAACATAAAATTAATCTGAGGGGGTGCCTGGGTGGCTCAATGGGTTGGGCCTCTGCCTTCGGCTCGGGCCGCGGTCTCAGGGTCCTGGGATCGGCCCCCGCGTCAGGCTCTCTGCTCGGCGGGGAGCCTGTTTCCCTCTCTCTCTCTGCTGCTTTGCCTACTTGTGATCTCTCTCTCTCTCCGTTGGGTGGATAAATAAAATCTAAAAAATAAATAAATAAAATAAAATAAATCTGAGATGTTGCTGTTATTAACATCTTTTACCAGAAGGTACAGAAGTAACGAACAGTATAGCTTCTGCCCTTGAGTTTACTCCCTTGTCAGAATGGGACAGGGTATATAAAACGTAACTTGCTGAGAAGGACACATGAAGCAGTGTGACGTGTGGTAAAGAATTTGGGTTCAGGTTCTTAAATCAGGCAGACCTGGCTTTCAGTTCTGATACTGCCCTTAATGGCCAGCTGACCTTGGGCCGTGTCTGCCTGCCTGTCTGAGTGTCCATCTCCTGCAGTGGAATGGGGAATGTGGCAGACTCGGGTCAGAGTCATTGAGGGGATGCGGTGACACTGTGCACCCGGGACAGTGCCCGACACACAGGGCATCACTTAGGAACTGGGAGTTGAGTGTAAGCAGTTCTCTAGGTCCACGGGCTCTCTGTCCCAACCCTGCCTCCTTTTCCTGATCAGGGAGAAACTGCAGAAGCATGGGGTGTGTATCCGGGTCCTGGGCGATCTGCATTTGTTGCCCTTGGATCTCCAGGAGCTGATTGCACAGGCGGTGCAGGCCACCAAGAACTATAACAAGTAAGTGTTCCCATTTCCCTGGAGCATCCCAGAGTGGTCTCTGACTCCCTTTTAGCTTTAGGGAGACATGCTGGGCTTTCTTGGTACGCATTTGGTACAAGAGGCCAGGAGGGGTTGGGGATGCTTAGAGACCTCTTCCATCTTCAGGACAGGCCAGAGATGGTTCTTATTGCCTCGTCAGATGTGCGTGAACATACATATACAGTGTTTCATCCTCTTCCTCCTCTATGCGCCTACCCTCCATGATACATACATATACATAGGTTACATATGCACATATATGTAATAGTTTTTTACTTGACGGGCTAGGGTGGAAATGAGCATTATAGGGTGGGTAAGCTATGGATGTGGCCTTGAGCTCTGGATCAGAGTTCTCTAGGACCTGTCTGATACCCCGTATTATAATATATTCTGTTTCCGTCTATGGTATATCTCTGTCTCTGAAGGCAGATCCTTCAAGAAAATCTTTCTCTGTCCCACTCCTTTAACCCATGGAGAGGCTGACATTGGGAGGTCATGCAGATGCAGAGGTGACCAGAGTTCAGTAATCAAATTTCATGAGGTGTGCCTTTGGAATATAATACGTATATTTCATGAGGCCTTTGGAATATAATATGTATTTGGCTGTGGGCTGGATTGCATCAAATTTCCTTCCTGTTCTACTTTGCTTGTATTAGTATCACAGTGAATTCACGTCCTCTGAAAGCTGGTTGGCAGTAGTAGAGAGGGTTAGGGGCAAAAGGGTCATTTAGTGTTTGTCTTATTACAAAATTAATAACATGTTTATTCTAAGAAAAGTTGGAAAACGCAAAGAATTCATGATCTCACCTTTCAGAGATATCCATGATTCACATTTGGGGTGTGTGTGTGTGTTCTTCTGGGGAAGCAGTACTCTTCAGACAGTGACTTAGTCCTTTCCTCTGGTAAATTATTCTCTTTTTCCCTTCTCAGGTGTTTCCTGAATGTCTGCTTTGCTTACACATCCCGTCACGAGATCAGTAATGCTGTGAGAGAGATGGCCTGGGGAGTGGAGCAGGGCCTGCTGGATCCCAGGTATCCTTGCTTGTTTAACGTGGTAACCGATAGGGAAGCCAGGCTTGCCCCTACGAAGCCATGTCCTTGGGCTGAAAGTCAAATGAGGGATGCATGTAGACAGAGTGAGGGGCACGACCCTCCCCACACAGAGCTTAGGATAGGCTTGCCGTAGCCTACTTCAGAATTTCTGTGTTCACCATAACCCAGGAAGTGCCAGAAAAATGGCATAGCAGGTAGCAAAGCTGTGGCATTCACTAAAAAATGATGTCCTTACACCTGAAACTAATATAACACTTATGTTAACTATATTGGAATTAATTTTTTTTTTAAGATTTTATTTTTAAGTAAGTCTGCACCTAACGTGGGGCTTGAAGTCATGACCCCGAGATCAAGAGTCTCATGCTCCACTGACCGAGCCAACCAGGTGCCTCTGGAATTAATATTTTTTTTTAAAGGTTTTAAAAATTTATGTATTTGAGCTAGAGAATGAGCAGGAGGGAGGGGCAGAGGGAGAAGGAGAGGCAGACCCCCCCAACTGAGGAAGGAGCCCAACACCAGGCCTCGTCCCAGGACCGCCAGATCACAGCCTCAGCCGAAGGCAGACGCCTCACCGACTGAGCCACCCAGATGCCTTCACAAATTTTTTTAAAAAGATGGCCTCCAGGGAACTTGGGTGGCTCAGTAGGTTGAATGTCTGACTTTGTCTTAGGTCATGATCCCGGGGTCCTGGGATCAAGCCCCATATCGGGCTCCCTGCTCAGCAGGGAATCTGCTTCTCCCTCTCTCCCTCTTGCTCATGTGTACTATCTCTGTCTCTCTCAAATAAAATCTTAAAAAAAAAAGAAAAAAGAAAAGATGTCCTCCATGGGGCATGGGGCTCTCAGTCAGTGGGGCATGGGACTCTTGATCTCGGAGGTCATGAGTTTAAGCCCCACATTGGGTATAGGGATTACTTTAAAAGCAAAATCTTTTAAAAAATAAATAAATAGGGGCGCCTGGGTGGCTCAGTGTGTTAAGGCCCTGCCTTCGGCTCAGGTCATGATCTCAGGGTCCTGGGATCGAGCCCCGCATCAGGCTCTCTGCTCAGCAAGGAGCCTGCTTCCTCCTCCCTCTCTCTGCCTGCCTCTCTGCCTACTTGTGATCTGTGTCTGTCAAATAAATAAATAAAATCTTAAAAATATATGTAAAAATAATAAATAAATAAATAAAATCTTAAAAGAAAAAAAAAAAGATGTCTTTCTGGCCCTTTGGCAGTGTTTGCCCTCGAATGATTTTTCAGGAATGCAGCTCATGCGGGGTAAAGTCCTTTAGGTCTCTCATTTTACAGTTTCATGCAAAATTCAGGTATTTTCCAAAAAGACAATTATTCATTCCAAGCAGCATGTGGAATCCTAACTATTAGAGCTTGAGAGATTTTGGAAGCCATCTAGCCTCTCAGTCCCTTCATGTTATTGTTAGTGTAACATTTAGTAATATTATTAATCAGCTAATAATAGCAAAAGTAAAATAACAGCAAAAATAACACAGGCGATGTGTTATGTTCTGTATTTTACTTAGTCCTTGATCTCATGTGTGAGAGGTTCAGGTGTTTTCTCCATTTTATAGATGAGAAAACTGAGCTGAGCATTGAACGGCTTTCCCCAGGCCTTTCTGCTAGTGAGCGCCAGAGCTGACTCATCGCTGGAGCTTTCTGATTCCAGAGTGCCTGTCCCTTTCCTCTGTCACCTGGACCTTGGGACTCAGGAATTTGTCTGATTCCTTTCTTGGGTATAATTAGATTTATCTGTGAAACTAAATTAACGATCAGAAAGTTGCTCAGTGAGAATGGAATTAGATAAGCACAAAAGGAGACTGTTTTTAAGGCTATTCTGTAAATCCTTTTCCTTTCCAACAGCTGGGTGGTTTTCTGTGCCACATAGCTCATTCATTCAATCATTTATTCACTCAACAAATGTTTTTAAAATGCCACATAAATGTAGGCCAAGCATGTTGTTGTACAGAGCGGGTACAGTGGCAAAAATAAAAGTATGTATTTCCTGTGCTCAGGGAGCTCTGGTAAAGGGAACAGGCCATAATCAATATTACACACATTGACATACAATTATAATGGTGACCAATGTTATAAAAGCATCCGTGCGTGGTACAACAAGAATTTAGAGTAAGAGGAATAGACCTGGTAGGGAAGGCTTTGCTAGGGAAACCATAAGTGGCCAGAGAAGGAAGGAAAAGCAGTAACCCAGGAAAGAGGCAGTAGTAGTGTGAGGAGGTTGTCAGTTACAGAAAGGCTGTTGGGATAATTCAGGTAGGGATTACCTGGAATGGAGCTTGTGTGGTGGTGGCGGAGGAGGAAGAAGTCAAGTAGACTGCATCGAGTGTTATGTAGTAGATAAAATTGAGAGGACTTCATGGGCCAGGTCTGGGAAAAAGATGTGTTATGTGAGACTCCAGGATTTTTGACTTCCGAAACAGTGCACAGCGGTGCCCTTCCCTGTGCTAGAGATCTCTGAGGGAGGATCCAGTTTGAGAAAGAAGGTCAGCAGTTTGATTTGGGATAACTGTAGATGTTGAACGTAGATGTCAGGTCTACAGTTTGCGAGGAGAGGTGGGGACTGGACGTAACGGTGTGGAGGTCACCTGTGAGTCGGTAACCAAAGCAAAGAGGGCATGAGGACTTCGAGGAGAGTCTAGAATGAGAGGGGGAGAGGGCCAAGGATGGAGTTTTGAGAAACTCTGACTTGTGCTGGCTGGGTAGAGGAGAAGAAGCCTTAAGGGGAAAAAAGGATGAACAACCAGAAAGGCAGGAAGAAAACCAGGCAGTCGGTATTACGGAAGCCAAGAGAAGAGGGACTTTGCTGGTGTAGGTTGGGAGGAAGGGGGCATTGGTGGGAGCAACAGTGTCGAATGCTGTAGAGAGGTCAATTAAGCTATGGATTGAAAGTGAACTGTTGGGGAAGAAATTAAGATGCTGGTTAAGTCAGTGGGGGGCGGGCAGGAAGATGAGAGACGAAGAGGAACAGGGTTGTATGAGTAGATGCAGGTTATTGTGATTTTCTGATTCTTGACCAATGGGGTGATTTCATAGTTGTTCACAGCATTACTGTGCTTTCCGGTTAATGTTTCATTTAAAGAGACAAATGTTTATGCTGGAAAGAAAGAAAGGTTTTGGCTAGTAGATTTGTGTGTATTCTTGCCTGGGACTAGACTCTGATCATGCCTCTTAGTTCCGTGTTCTTGATACTCATACCACAGCGACAACCACTGACCTTTATCTCATCTTTCTTGCCTAGGAAGTTTTCCCATGTTAATTTTCTTTGCCTTACATGGCTTAGGAACCTGCCTACGTGGGATTAGTCAAGCAGATAGATATGGTGTGGGTGGGTCAGGGTTGCCAGGGAAGGAGGCTGCAAGCTTAGAAAGGTTAGTGTTCTACTTGGACTGGGCTAATCGGAGCCCCAATATGGACATACTTTTATAAATGTTCATCAGAGAGGATTTACAAACTACTGGATATAGAAAGATGAAAATTTAGGTCTTCCAGGATCAGCAACACTCCTGGTAACACTTTGATTTTTAGGATGTCTTTGTAGGTCTTACTGTTTGCTTAGATATGTGTGTGTGAGTTTAATCAACTGAGTTGATTTTTCCCATCAAGTTGTGACAATGTCTGTTACCTGTGTTTACGTTCTAGGTTGTTTGCAAGTACATTGTCAAAACTTTTTTAGCCTGTAAGCTCCTCACATTCAGAAAACCAATATGTATTTGTTTCTGAGATCTGTTTTCAGTGATTCATTCACTCATTTATTCAAACATGTATCAAGTCTTTCTCTGTCCCAAGAAGTTGACATGCTAGAAGGGCAAGAACACAGAGTTGAATGTTTCATGGGGTTTGCCCTCGGGCAGCTCTGAGTCTGGTTCATGTACACACATAAGTCACCCGTGCTGCTGGGTCACGCTAATGGATGCACAGGGCACAAGCTGATGTGATGAAAGCAGTGATCAGTTGTGGTTCAAAGTTCAGCCAGTCATCTTTTTATTTTATTTTCTTTTGTTTTATTTATTTTTTAAGATTTTATTTATTTCTGACACAGAGAGAGAGAGAGCAAGCACAAGCAGGGGGAATGGCAGGCAGGGGAGAAGCAGGCTCCCTGCTGAACAAGGAGCCTGATGTGGGGCTCGATCCCAGGATACTGGGATCATGACCTGAGCCAAACGCAGCCACTTAATCGACTGAGCCACCCAGGCGCCCCCAGAGTCATCTTTTTAAAACACAAATCCAATAATGACATAAATATTTATAACAAAAGAAATCACACTGTGAACACATTACAACCTGCGTTATGCTTTTGTTCACTTGATGTTGTAATATGAGCACTTTTCTATGCCTCATATTTTTCATCGTTTGTCTTATCATTTCTAATGGCTGCAGAATGTGTCTTGCTTTAATTGACTTAATCATTCAAGTTGTTGGTTATGTAGGCTGTTTCTAATTAGTCCTTAATACAAATAATGCTACAAGGAAGTCTATAAATTTAACTCTTATCAGAATTTTGCTTTGTTACCTCAGGATCTGGGTGTGTCCATTTCATCTTATTCTTGCCAAACAGAATTGTAAACTACTCTAGTTTTGTAGGCAAAAGCTGGTATTTTACTTTATTTAAGAGAAATTACTTCTTGGGGCACTTGACTGGCTGAGTCGGTAGAGCATGAAACTCTTGATCTTGGGGTTGTGGGTTTCAGCCCCAGATTGGGTGTAGAGATTACTTAAAAAAAAAAAAAAAAGAAAACATTATTTCTTTAAAGTCTTCATGTAGACAGCTAAGGCCAAGTAATGATGAGTTTTTGTTGGCCATAGCGCAGATGTTCTATTTTCATTTTGTTGATTTTATCTCCTCCTACCCCCTTAGAGTTACCTCATTTTCGGTAAGAATTCTGCCCACTGCTTGACGTAGATGGAGCAAACCTTTTGCAGACACATTTGAAACTCAGAGAGATTAAGTGGGGATCTGAAGTCACACAGTAAAGTGGTGGGACTGGAAATAACATTTCTTCTTTATTTACATAATACTTTATAGTTACTTCCTGAGGTACACTCAGATCTGTTATTTCACTTGTTTTTGTTTTTGTTTTTGTTTTTTAGGGTTGGGGCAGAGGGAGAGAGAGATCTCCATGCCAGCAGGGAGCCTAACACAGGGCCAAGTTCACAACCCTGAGATCATGACCTGAGCTGAAATCAAGAGTTGGATACTTTTTTTTTTTTAAGGTTTTATTTATTTGACACAGAGAAAGAGCGTACAAGTAAGCAGAGTAGCAGGCAGAAGGAGAGGGAGAAGCGGGCTCTCTACTGAGCAGGGAACCCGATGTGGGACTCGATCCTAGGACCCTAGGATCATGACCTGAACCGAAGGCAGATGCTTAACCAACTGAGCCACCCAGGTGCCCCAAGAGTTGGATACTTAATCAACTGAGCCACCCAGGCGCCCCTGTTACTTGATTTGATTTGACCCTCACAGTAACCTATAAGTAGATAGGACAAATGTTCCCATTTCAAAGAAAAGGGAACTGAGAAATTAGATTTATTATACAGGGCCTCAGATTTCTTAGAGAATTAAGACCATGCTGCTAAGATGAGACTATCAGATTTTCAGGGAAATCTGATTTTCAGGGAAATTCTTCTTGCAGTTCGTAAGTGAAAACTGTTTCCCTTGTGATGGCACAAAAAATAAAACTCCCTCTGTGATTTGCAGAAAGAGGACCCAAAGGCACACAGATGGTAAATGTAGTCTCATTTTAAATACTCAGCCCAGGGCTGCCTGGGTGGCTCAGTCAGTTGAGTGTCCAACTCTTGATTTCAGCTGAGATCGTGATCTCAGGGTTGTGAGATCGAGCCCCAAGCTGGGCTTTGTGCTCAGCAGGGAGTCTGCTTGAGATTCTCTCACTCTCCCTGTGCCCCTCCCCCAGCTTGTGCTCCCTCTCTGTCTTCTTTCTCTCAAATAAATAAATAAATCTTACCAGGGTGGGAGGATGGGGGTTGGGAAATAGACAGCCCAGATCCCTGCTTTTTTAACTGTGCTCCTTGAAGAATGTTCCCACGAAGAAATTTTATCTTCTAGATCCTCCCGAGATACAAGTCTTACAACTTACAGATTCCAAATTCTGCCTCTTGGTGCTTGGTAGGGCAGGTAAACAGTGTTCTTAGAACCAGAGGACAACTAGCCTTGCAAATACCTTCTTTCCACGGACAGGAGTGTTTTACTTCTGATAAACGGTAGCAGTCCCCATTCTTCTTCCATTCCATCTCCTTTCTAAATGTCCCTCTGTTTGAGAAAGTAGCTCTTAACAGGGGCTGATCATTTTGCTGTTTTTTAAAATCTTAAGGAACATGGATTTTTTGTAGTGTTTCAAGATCCTCATGACTTAGAAGTTTTTAAAAGTGCTATTCAGGGGCACCTGGATGGCTCAGTCAGTTAAGCAGCTGACTCTTGATTTCAGCTCAGGTCATGATCTTGGGGTCCTGGGATGGAGCCCTAGGTCAAGCTCTGCACTCACCAGGGAGTCTGCTTGAGATTCTCTCTCCCACTTTCCTGCTACCCGCCCCACCGTGCGCACACTCACCTCACTCGTCTCTCTCTCAAATAGTAAATCTTTTTTAAAATGTTCTTTTTTTAAAAAATTATTTTATTTATTTATTCATGAGAAACAGAGAGAGAGAGGCAGAGGGAGAAGCAGGCTTCCTGCAGAGCAGGGAGCCTGATGCAGGACTTGATCCCAGGACACCGGGATCATGACCCGAGTTGAAGGCAGATGCTTATTCAACTGAGCCACCCAGGTGCTCCTAAAAAATTTTCTTTATAATACATTCAAACGATAACAGAAGTACATAAAGTAAAAAAGAGATAGTCTTTCCTTATTTATCTAGCCTTCCCAAAGTAATCACCATTGAGAGTATGGTGTTTATGTCTTTCTAAACTTTGTTCTTTCTTTATTTTTCATTTTTATTTTTAAAAATTTGTATTTATTTATTTATTTTTGGAAGAGAGAGAGAGAGCATGCACATGAGGGGAAGGGCAGAGGGAGAAGCAGACTCCCCACTGAGCAGCGAGCCCAGTGTAGGGCTCGATCCCAGGACCCTGGGATCATTACATGAGCCAAAGGCAAGTGTTTAACCAACTGAGCCACCCAGATGCCCTTGTACTCTATCTCTTCTTTTTCCTTTTATTTTATTTATTTATTTTTTTAGAGGGAGTTGTTGGGCGGAGGAAGAAGGCGAGAGAGAATCTTAAGCAGGCTTAACCATGCCCATTGTGGAGCCCAAAATGGGACATGATCTCATGACCCTGAGATCATGACCTGAGCCAAAATCAAGAGTTGGATGCTTAACTGACTGAGCCACCCAGGCGCCTCTGCACTATATATTTTCTGAAGCTTGTTTTTTCATTTAATATTAACTCTGATCTTTCCCAGTCAGTGCATTTAGATTTATTGAAATAGTTGCATTAGTATTGTATCAAATTGCAGGGTCAGTTGTGTACATTTTATTTTACTTATTTTAAGATTTTATTTAGGAGCACCTGGGTGGCTCAGTATGTTAAAGCCTCTGCCAGGGTCCTGGGATTGAGCCCTACGTCGGGCTCTCTGTTCAGTGGGGAGTCTGCTTCCGCCTCTCTCTCTCTGCCTGCCTCTCTGCCTACTTGTGATCTCTGTCTGTCAAATAAGTAAATAAAATCTTTAAGAAAAAAGATTTTATTTATTTGAGAGAGAGTGTGTATGTATGCAGATGAGCAGGGGAGGGACAGAGGGAGAGGGAGTGGGGGAAGCATATTCCTTGCTGAGCTCAGAGCCCAATTCGGGGCTCCCATCGGAGGACCCTGAGACCATGGCCTGAGCTGAAGTTAGTCTCTTAACTGACTGAGCCTCCCACGTGCCCCAGATGTATGCATTGTAGAAAATAAGATGTTTTAAGTGAAGGACACGTTCTAGTGGGTGCATCTGGTTTTAGTCTGCAGTGAAATGACTTTGGGCAAGTTATTTATCTTCTCTGAGCCTGTTTCCTTATGTATAAAATGAGGATAGAAATACTTCCTATAGTTGTGAGGACTAAAATCATACATTCATTTGAATGTTTAGGGCCTCCGCCTATATTGGCTCATGGTGTTCTAAGAATTGGGAAGCCTGACGTAGGAGTTCACCCTGAGAATAATCCGAAAAGAGATGTGTGCTTACCCTTGTCTCTTCCCCACTCACCTTAGTGATGTCTCTGAGTCTCTGCTTGATAAGTGCCTCTATACCAACCACTCTCCGCACCCTGACATCTTGATACGGACTTCTGGGGAAGTGAGGCTCAGCGACTTCTTGCTCTGGCAGGTAAGCAGTTTGCAACCACGGGGGTTGTGTTTGTGTCAGCCTGAAGACTGCGATCGCACCCACAGGATGGATGTAGCAGGGCTGCTCCCCACTCGCAGCCATGCTGGCACCGGAGAACGGGGGTGGGGTAGGGGGTGGGAATCTGGAGAAATGTATCCAGGCTGTGCCTGGTCACATTGCTGTCCCTTCCTCTTCTGTACCTGGCTCTGCCAGCCTGGGTGGTTCTTGCTCTCCAAAGTGCCTAGAGGAAAATCAAGGCTATCCAGCTGTGGTGAAAACTTCACTTGTGCTCTTGTTCAAAGCACTGGACTTCTGTCTTGTGTTCCTGAGCCTAAGCTGCTGCCCTGGTAATCTGCCAGCTGCTACTCCAGCCCCTCTGGGCTAGAACCTGGCCTTGCAGTCACAGGTCTGTCTCCTTTGGAGAAAGCAGCCGTGTCTATGCAAGCACAGTCCACAGGGATAGAAACTATATGTAGACTCTTAGGGGCCTGCTGCTGTCTTTTAGCTCAGTTACCCCTGTGGTTCCCCGAAAGCTCATAGCCAGATCAGTTTGCTTTTGCTTGAAAATCTCCCATCATCTGTTAACTTGGCCCCTAAGAAACACATCACCATTCAAGGAGAGGTTGGAGAGACTCTGCTTTGTAGCAAGTTCCAGAAATTTTGATGGACCGTAGTCTTTTTTTTTTTTTTTTTTAAAGATTTTATTTATTTATTTGACAGATGGAGATCACAAGTAGGCAGAGAGAGAGGAGGAAGCAGGCTCCCTGCTGAGCAGAGAGCCCGATGTGGGGCTCGATCCCAGGACCCTGGGATCATGACCTGAACTGAAGGCAGAGGCTTTAACCAACACTGAGCCACCCAGGCGCCCCAATGGACCATAGTCTTAAAAGATTTAGCTACTGAAGATACTTTTGGTCTTTGGCTATATTGAAAGAGATAATGTGCAGGTTATGGTTTGGTGGTCTGCTCTGTGGGTCAGATCATGTCCAGAAAGTTTACTTCCACGCATTGAATTTTATTTTATTTTTTAAAGATTTTATTTATTTATTTGACAGATCTCAAGTAGGCAGAGAGGCAGGCAGAGAGAGAGGAGGAAGCAGGCTCCCTGCTGAGCCGAAGGTCGGATGCGGGGCTCTATCCCAGGACCCCGGGACTATTACCTGAGCCGAAGGCAGAGGCTTTAACCCACTGAGCCACCCAGGTGCCCCCGGGCACTGAGTTTTAAAAGACTGCATTGGCAAACTGGAGGACTTAGCAGAAGTGGCCAACCCGGATAGCAAGGAATCTGGAACTCATGCCATGTAAGGAATGAGTGAAGGATAATGGTCTGAAAAAAGGAGGCATGGTGACAGTTCATTCTCTGAGAAAGAAATACTGAGTTCCTCCTTTGTGTGCTGGGCATATGGCAATGACCAAGTCAGAGATAATCCCTGCTGCCTTAAAATGTATCATTTGTAGGCAAAGACAAACTGAACAAGTCATGACAACCTTGGGGACAAATAACAGGCAGCTCTAATCTTGCCTTCAAATATTTGAAAGAATGTCACTTTGAAGGGTGCCTGGGTAGCTCAGTGGGTTAAAGCCTCTGCCTTTGGCTCAGGTCATGATCCCAGGGTCCTGGGATCGGGCTCCCTGCTCAGTGGGGAGCCTGCTTCTCCCTCTCTCTCTGCCTGCTTCTCTGTGATCTCTGTCTGTCAAATAAATAAATAAAATCTTTAAAGAAAAAAAAAAAGAATGTCACTTTGAAGAAGAAACAGACTTGTTCCAGAGCAAAGGCCTGAGACTTTGATAGAAGTTCCAGGGAAGGTGTCATTGGTTTAGCAGAACAAGCTATCGGACAACTAAAGTCAGCCCTCTTTTTTTTTTTTAATTATTATTATTATTTTTTAAAGATTTTATTTATCTGTTTGACAGGTACAACAAGGGAGGGAACACAAGCACCGGGAGTGGGAGAGGGAAAAGCAGGCTCTCTGCTGAGCAGGGAGCCTGATGTGGGGCTCGATCCCAGAACCCTGAGATGATGACCTGAGCAGAAGGCATAGGCTTAACCCACTGAGCCACCCAGGTGCCCTAAAGTCAGCCCTCTTGAGGCACTGAATTCCTCACTACTGAAAGTATCAAGCGATGGCTGTCACGAATGTTGCAGAAGGAACTCTTACATTAGTGATTATTATTAGGGTTTACCCAGCTCTGTAGTCTGACTGCTTTGTGTACATTATCATGTTTAATTTTCATCATACCTTAAAAACTAGGTACTCCTGTCAGCCAGTTTTACAGTTGAGGAGACCGAGATCCAGAGAGGTTAAGTAACTTGCCTTGGGTCACATGGATGATAAAAGGTGAATCCAGGGTCCAAGACAGGTAGTCTGGCCCCAGAGCCCAAGCTCTTCACCACTGTGCCCTGCTCTGCTCCTTAAAAATAACAGCCCTGGCCACCCTTTGTTCATTGCTGACTTTTATCAGACAACATGTCTCCCAGATGACATCTAAGGGCCAAGAGCCAATAACATAATCCAGATGTTATTTCATAGTCCTAAAATTGGCTCTTAGAAAAATCCTGGTGGGAATGTTGATCTAGTCTTGCTGTAGTTCTGCCTCGCTGCACACAGGTGCCTCAGATGACCCCACACCATGAGCAAGGCACTTTGGGGCTGGCAACGGCAGTAGCTGCAGCTCAGGGCGCCTGGGCCCTCTCAGCTCTGGGACCCTGGGTCATGCTCAGCCTGCTCCTTCTTTGGAAGCTTGAACCAGGAGTATGTTCCAGCTACATGCTACTCAACTATCCTGTCTTCCTTCCCCCTGCTTTCCCAGACTTCCCACTCCTGCTTGGTGTTCCAACCCGTTCTGTGGCCAGAATACACATTCTGGAACCTCTGTGAGGCCATTCTGCAGTACCAGATGAACCACAGCATGCTCCAGGTAAGAAAGAGTTCAGGGCTGGTCTGACTGGATGTGATGGAAGAAAAGGTTAGCATCGACTGACCGCCTACTGCTTACACGAGGCACTTGCTAATAGGCATGTTAATGAATATAGTAGCTACTCCTTGTTTACTATATGTCAGGCAATGTGAACATTTTATAGGTACTATCTCATTTAATGCCCCCAAGATCCCAGTGGCCTAGGTATCATTCGCCCCACTTGTTTAAGTGAATACAGCAAAATTCTTTTGTTAAGGATGTATAACCAATAAGACACAGAACTGGGATTCAAGTTACATGTCTCTAATCTCTTTGCACAGAGACATAGGAGACTTCTCAGAGAGATTGGCTATTCCCTCATGGTATTAAGCTAGTAAAAGATTGTAAAAAGTGAAAGTATGCAAAATTCAAGCCTCTTCCAGAAGGGATTAAAAACAAAGTAGCACTGTCTTTCTATTATATAAAATATGTTCTGCCAACATTTGAAGTTCTCTCAGTTTTGATCACCACATCTGGAAACAGGTTTTAATAGGAGGCAGAGTCACCTGCATCTGATTAGAATTCTTGATAATAAGGGTAGTGTGCGTGGTCGTTAGTGCGTTAGATGTATCCCGGTATGTTTCTGTACTTAACCCTTTCAGCAATCCCCTAGGTTTGGTATCTGCATTTTCCAAATCTGGAAATAGAGGGCAGAATCACTGTCTCGATGCCACAGGCTTTTAAACCCAAAGCTGCTGCTCCCGTTTCTTGAGTCTAGAAAGACAATGACCAGGAGGAAATAATGATTTAACTCAGGGCTTCTTAATCCTCTTGGAGAATCTGATGGAAACCATAGACCATCTCCCTAGAAAAATTGCACAGATCATTCTAACACATGGCATTTTGCATAGAATTGTACTCATCACCGAAACAGATGTCAGGGGTTTACGTAACCCCTGGAATCTGTCCATGAATCCCAAGTCCAGAACTCCTGGAAAAAGTCCGTCAAGTCATGAAGCTTTGGTCCTGTGCTTGGTCATTAGAATATGAAGAATTGAAAGAGGGAGTTTTGTTCAAGTGAAAGGAAAAACGGCAGAGTCTCAACTATCCACCATCAGTGAGGAATGAATATCATATTTTTCCACATGACCAAAGCTCCTTTAAGAACCTGAGTTTTTTTTCTATCCCTTTTTGCTGGAAAACTTTCCGAAATGTGTCTTGTACATAATCATCGACACCTGGTATATACCAGGCACTTGCTAATAATGATGATGGCAACTGCCATCTTAAAGCTCTTCACTGGACAGTGATGCCTGTGGAGGATGGGACTGTTTGCCCTAAGCTCGATGGTCCCCACATACTTAGCTTTGGGATTTCGTGTATATTTCCGTACATCCTCCGTGGCATTTTCTACCACCGTCAATGGCTAATTTTGACAGCATCCCTCCTCCTCTTCCTATTTACTGTTTAAAATCAGCTATAGGCTAGGAAACCAGTCAGTCGGGCTTGTTAGAAAGAGGTCTGTAAAGTGAGAATAAACTGGCTCTGAAGCCCAGAGGATGTTGGTGTGTGAGCTTTGGTGCATGGATACTCTTATCTCAGATTTGGCTGCTCAGAAGCCATTTATAGTCATTTCAGGTTTCTTTCTTTCTTTCTTTCTTTTTAAAGATTTTATTTATTTATTTGACAGAGATCTCAAGTAGGCAGAGAGGCAGGCAGAGAGAGAGAGCGAAGCAGGCTCCCTGCTGAGCAGAGAGCCTGATGTGGGGCTCGATCCCAGGACCCTGAGACCATGACCTGAGCTGAAGGCAGAGGCTTAACCCACCAAGCCACCCAGGCGCCCCTCATTTCAGGTTTCTCAGGAGCTTTCCTACATGGCTGTCAGAGGACTTACTTTCATTCGTTGTACAAACAATACCAACTATGAGTCAAGGACTGTATTAAGCATAAGATTCCTACCATCATGGAGCTTATCGTCTTCCTTGAGATAGATAATAAACAAGTATATAAGATAATTTCAGACTGTAATAAGGCAGTGAAGGAAACAGAGTGATATGCTAGAAAGTAATGAAGAAACTAAGAGGTACTAAACAGAGCAGTCAAGGAAGGCCTTTCCGCGGAGGTGGTTTTTAAGCCATGATACAAAAGATGAGAAGCAGCCAGATGTGTGAAAATCTGGCGATAAAGAATTATTCTCTACAAGAGGAGCAGTAGTGCAAGGACACTGAGGTTGTCAAGTCTGGATCTTGGAAGAACATGCAAAGAGGCCTTCGTGTACAAAGAAGGGTGTGAAATGAGGCTGGGTGTGAGTTAGGCCTCTGGTTATATAGGACCTTATGAGCCATGGTGACATAGCTGAAGAATTTTGATCAGAGGAATGACAGGATCTGATTTATTTTGCAACAGTCATTCAGGATTTTTGCGCGGGGCGCAGCAGTCAGGGGGACCAAACTCCTACAGTGGTCCAGGTGAAAGGATGTGCCGCGAGGTCGGGGGGTGGCTGTAGGGAGGGGAAAGGCTGAGTGGACCGAGATGAGGAAAAGCAAAATTTGAAACAGAAACAAATGAAAGTTAATAATACAACCCCTAGAGAAAAGAGTTAGTTCAGGTTATCTGAACATAGTTCTCGGACTATACACCTTTAGTGAGATGGACTAGAATACAAACTGAAAGGAAACTTAACCATTACTCAAGAGGTTTCCATTACTGGTAATGCTGATGATATAATTTTGAAACTCATGGATCTCGGAGGATAAAACAAAGTGAGTACAAATATTAATGTTACTAGGAATCCAGACATGCAGGTTTTGGCCTAGATGGTTAGGAGGATGGTTCTGCTATTTCCTGGGGTGAGGGGGGACGGTGTTTGAGGACAAGTGTTAAAGGTCCCATCCTGTACCTGGGAACCCTAATTGTAGACATTTACTGAGTTCTTACCACATGTCAGGCATCCTTTACATGGATTCTTTATAGTGCTAGAAGGTCAATACCATGGTTATTGCCACCATTTTTTTTTTTAAGATTTTATTTATTTATTTGACAGAGAGAGATCACAAAGCAGGCAGAGAGGCAGGCAAAGAGAGAGGAGGAAGCAGGCTCCCTGCTGAGCAGAGAGCCCGACGCGGGGCTCGATCCCAGGACCCTGAGATCATGACCTGAGCCGAAGGCAGCGGCTTAACCCACTGAGCCACCCAGGCGCCCCATTGCCACCATTTTTAAAGTGAGGAAACCAAAGTTAAAACAGAGATGTTGACCATCCTGAACGCTTTTTCAGGGGGCGCCTTGGGGATCCTGGCCAGGCTCTGTCTACCCAGAAGGCCTCAAAGCTCTGTTTCTAGAAATCTCAGCACCTTAGCAGAAGCATTAAGGTAGATTCCAGACTAACAACATCCTCACCAGTCTGGCCTCAGACTGGAAAGCTGGTCTTTCCAGGGTCTCCCTTTTATGTACCCTGTCTTATGTACCCAAACTAGACTCTTTATGGTTCCTTGTTTGGGATCTTGCCTTTCAGTTTCCAACCTCCACATCTGTGTTCCCATCCCATTTCCCAACTTCCCATTGTTAAAATCTGAGCTGCTCTATCTCTAAGCCCTGCACAGTGTGTCTCTGTTCCTACAGGAAGCCAGGGCAGAGGCCAGGGAGGTGACTTCTAAAGTAGCTCATTGGGCTGATCGTCCCTGGTGCAGGCTAAGCGAAGCAGGGACTCAGCCACAAGTTGTTTGGGGCTAGACCTTGGTATCTGAAGGGACCCTGGCAGTCTTCAGGTGATCACCCATCAGCTGTGGAAAATGGGGGCTGGTTAAAGGAGGAAGTCTTGACTCAGATGCAGTAGGACAGAGGGAACATCAGCAGGGGAGGGATGGGCGGCAGTGCAGAGCCACTGAGCCTCGGTTACAAGCTGCAGGGATGGAAGGTCCATGAGGGGTCATGGACAGATGTGAACAGTAAATGTTTGGTCCATCTCATCTGTGAGAGTGGTGTCATGGAAGATACGTGTTCCCACCACACTTCCTTTGATGCACTTGTCAGAGATTAAACATGGGGCTGGATCAGTCGTCTGTTTTATTTCTACTTTATTTCTTCAGGTAGTTGCTATCTTCTCCTTAGGAAAAGTTAAAAGCTTAAACTGTTGTCTCAGACATTCCTGACTTTGCATCATGGCGCCGCCTGCTAATCCTGCTCATTCTGGGGCTGACTGGCGGTGACTTCACCCGGCACAGTATCATTTTCCTCATCTGTAAAATGAGAGGAGTGGTGTCAGTAAGAGTGCCTGCTTGGGGCGTCTGGGTGGCTCCATGGGTTCAGGGTCCAACTCTTGATTTCGGCCCAGGTCTTGACCTCAGGGTCGTGAGTTCAAGCCCCACACTGGGCTCTGCGCTGGGCATGGAACCTACTTTAAAAAAAAAGAAGGCCTGCCTCAGGTTTGTGCTAGGGTGCGGTAAGCTGATATAGCAAAAGTGCTGAGAGCCCTGCTGGAACAGAGTTTGTCTTAAGAGAATGGTGACCAGTATCGTTTCCCGTCTGTGTCTCTGAGCTCTTCATCAGAGTTCTTCTGGCTCCACAAAAGCCGTAGGCTCGGAGCAGCCTTCTCGTCCTCTCCCGGTACAGTTTCTTAGGCAGGGAGACCCTGGGTGCTTCAGTACGTGGTGTTTCTGGCAAGGGTAGCTGTCTAGGCAGTCTTCCAAAATGCATCCCCTGTCCCTGGCACGCTGGCTGTGGCAAATGGGGACTTCTGGGAGGACTTGTCCCTGGCTCATGAATGTTTTGTGACCAAGTGCCCATAGCCTCTCTGCAGGCCCAGACAGTGTTAGCGGAGGACTGGAGGATTTATGTTCTGGAGGGGCTGTTACATCTTGCTCCCTAATTCTACTGAGGAGAGAACAAGAGCAGAGAGCCTTAATGCTCAGGAGAGGTCTGGATGAATAGGTAAGAGCCCCATTTCTCCAAGCAAGCTCTGTGGAGCCCTTGCACCAGGATGGCATAAGGTCTGTACAAAAAGTCTCTAAGGAAATTATTTTTTTTTTAAGATTTATTTATTTATTTGACAGAGATCACAAAGAGGCAGAGAGGCAGGCAGAGAGAGAGAGGAAGGGAAGCAGGCTCCCTGATGAGCAGAGACCCCGATGCAGGGCTCGATCCCAGGACCCTGAGATCATGACCCGAGCTGAAGGCAGAGGCTTTAACCCACTGAGCCACCCAGGTGCCCCTCTAAGGAAATTATTAATACCCCCATACTTGATTGGGTGTTACACAGGGACAGTAGACAGTACGGTCGGGGAGAGAGAGATTGACTGCTAGGACTTCTTGAGCCTGGATTGTCTGAGGCTTTGTGCCTAAGAACACTTCGAACACGTCTGAAACGTGGCAGTAGATCCAGACTATGTGGAGGCCGGATAGACGGCATTTATACGCTCTGATGCCTCACGCCGCCCCTACCCAGTGCAGCCTCTCCAGAGACACATTGCCCATCGATCTCTCAAGAAGCTGCCTTAGTGGAGAAACCAGTGGAACTTCAGCCTGCTGTGACCTAGACCATGTCCCTCCCCACCCCAGCCTCAGTGTCTTTGTCTGTACAATGGGGAGCTGGGCAGAGGGTCTCGAGGAGCTCCCCTGGCTCTGTCATCCTAACAGTGAATCTGATTCCTGGCAATTAGAGGCCGCGCTCTTCCTTGACTGCAGCCTTCCTTCCTGGCACTCAGTCTGGGGATGCCATCAGAAGAAGCCTGAGCCTCACACAGTGACTAAGCAGCTCCATGTTTCCTCCCTCTGTGGCTTGGTGCTCTTCTCCTTTCTGTCCTACCAGAACGTACCTACTTAGCTCTGGCCACAAGCAGCGGTGAGAGAAGAGCAGCTGACCATGACTAGCCAGCCGCCATGTTGGCTCCCATTTTCTCATTTTTCCTTAAGCCACCCATTGTGCAGAGAACTCACTCGGGCCTGGTCAAGCTCTTCAATCAGTTCGGTGTGTCTTTGCCATGATTCCCACTCCCTGGTACTCTCTTCCCCCCATACACCCCACATTTATCCAAATCCTCCCCGTTGGTTAAAGCCCAGCTCATATTCTGCCTGTCCATGAGGCGTCACTGTTCCTTGACCTTCATCAGCAACAATGTCTCTCTTCTCTGAGCTACTTGACCTTTTCTCTTGCCTCTCTCCCTTGTATTATGGGACTTTGTGTTTAGATCTGTGTCCTAATTGGCCCACAAGCACATGGATTGCTGAGACGATATCCTGTACATCACACCCTATTAAGGTCCTATACGCAAAACCCAAGGTTCCTCCCAACCAAGGCCAGGAAGAGGCCCTTCCAGCAAGATGGAGGGCCTTCCCAGCAACTCCTCAAACTCTTCTGGTCTTCGTAGCTCCATGTGTAAGCTCATCACCCTAGCAGAAGAGTGCCCTTGAATTGCGTGGGTTTGTACAGGAGCCTAGGGAGGGATTTTCCAGAATTTCCATTTGTCATCTTTCCTTGCAGTAAACCTTTATTGCTGAGACCCTAGCAAATCACTTCCCTACTCTGACCTTCTATGTCTGTCTCCAACAGATAAAAAGTAGCTCCACTGAGAGGGTCAAGTGCTTGTGCATATGTAAGATAGTCTTTAAAGGGGGAGGACAAAGCAATCTAGGTTTACAGGCTGAGCAGGACACAGACAGGTACACAAGTACTGTACTACAAGGTAGCATGTGGTAAGGGTCATCAGGGCATAGAACGCCAAGTTAGCGGCAGAGTGTGGTTTCTTACACGTGGAATGGGTTTGGAGGAGGAGCTCTGGTGCCAAGGCTCCCTGGCCAGTCAGGGTGGCAGCATGTCAGGGAGGCACAGCAAGGCCTTGGTCCCACTCCAGGGGGATTTTCCCCTCTCCAGGAGCTTCCTCCCCGCCTTTCTAAGGTCACCTGGTCAGTTGAGTATTTCACATGTACCAGGTGCCCAAGTGCCAGAGAGGAAAAGCCACATGGTCTCTGCCTCCTGGGAGTTGATGGTTTGTCTGAAGATACACAGGCGAATGAGAAGTGTTGCCAGCAAGCACGATCCCTTCCCTGGTGTCAGAGCTGGTTCCAGGAGCCCTGGGCGCTTGGGCAAGCCTTCACGTGCTTTATTTTCTAACAGAAAAGTGGACTGTGGACACTAATACCTGTTCTACTTGGTAGAATGCAGTAAGTGGCTTAAGAGAGCCAAAGCTCTTTCTCACAATGTTGCTATGAGGATCCTTTGCTGGAAGAGTCAGGTCGGTCTCCCTATAGGAGGCAAGTCTGGAGCCAAATTTGAAAAAACAGTTGAGGGGTTTGGGACAATGGTACCCGTAGAGTGACCCTGGAAGCCAAAGGAGATGACCCAGTGGCTGTGCCCCAGGCAGGAATAGGACCTTTCCTGTGGCAGAGAATAGACAGTAACTTGTGAAATTGCTGTTTCCGTGTGAGAGCCTGCTATTATGCGGGACAGGGTTTTGCATATATTATCTCTAATCCTTAAAACCACTCTTCAAGGTAGACACAACCCCCACTTTACAGATGAAGAAATGAGGTTAGGAGAGGATTTGCCCAAAGCCACAAAGCTAGCTGGTGGGGGAACAAGAAGTCAGACCCACGTTTGCCTGGTTCCCTTCTAAGTGTAGGCCTGAGAAGAATTTCATGAAAGACAGAGGCTCCCACCCCAAACAAACCATGATGGACCCAGAGCTGCCGGGGCCAGGGCCGGGGCCCTTGCCTCCTGGGTGCCACCCATGCACACCGACTCCCCAGCTCTTCCTGATCTGGTACAAACCCACCATTGTTCCGCTTAGCTTGGCCAACTGGGTGCCCTACCCCCCTACCGCCTCCATCCCAGTTGCACTCACACCTAAAAATGATCTCCCCACCCAATCCCCACTTTTCTCTAGCAGAAGGCCCGAGACATGTATGCGGAGGAGCGGAAGAGGCAGCAGCTGGAGAGGGACCAGGCTGCAGTGACAGAGCAGCTGCTGCGCGAGGGGCTCCAGGCCGGTGGGGACGCCCAGCTCCGAAGGACACGCTTGCACAAACTCGCAGCCAGACGGGAAGAGCGGGTCCAGGGCTTCCTGCAGGCCTTGGAACTCAAGCGGGCTGACTGGCTGGCACGTCTGGGCACTGCATCAGCCTGAGTGAGGCTGGCCTCCTGCCACTTTGCCCTGCCCTCTGCCTCCAGGGCCCCACTCCCCTTTCTTTTCTTGGTGAAAGGCCCCTCCCTCCTAATGATGAATTGTGTTTCCTTTGCTTGGCAAGGGAGCCTCAGAGGCCTGGTCTGCTGGCCACAGATACACCTTTTGGACCGCCTGGCCCAGTGGCCCCTGGGAAGGGTTTAGATGAGAGTGTCCACAAGTACACTAAAGCCAGCTCCGGTCAGCAGTAGGTTTGGAGAGCAGGGAGCCCCAGGTCTTCGCTGCCTGATCCTTCTGCCTCTGCCGCTTCTGCCACCTCTACGTGTGCGCCAAATGCACTTTATTTTTTCACCAGCACATCCTTTAACACACAGAATTTCAGGGCAGAGGTCTACCCAAAACCCTAGCCCTTTACCAATCCATCTTAATCTACCCGACTTTCACAAAAGATTTGGCTCCACCTTGGATCCACTGGTGAATAGCTAATAGGCAGCCTGCGTTATTTGGGCAAGGAAGGGGAGGGAGACACAGAAAGAAAATTTGCCCATCTGCTGCTCCTCCCCCTGGGCTCTCCACCTGGGATTTGCTATTGAATCTCTACCCCCCTCCCACCGCACAGCGCTGATTGCTCACTGAAAGGCTCAGCGCCCCCAATGGCGCTCGGAAGCCAAGCGGGTGATTACAATCCAATTACCTATTGTCGACTCAGCCCACACAAGCTTTTCTCCTCCTCTTGCGGGGCATGGGGCCAGGCTCCACGCCCCTGAGAGACCGCCCCGTCCATGACTACGGGGTAACAGAAGGGCCCATAGGCCCTGGTGAGTCTGATCCACCACAGGCCTCCTTCCCTGGAACACGTCACAGGATCCAGAGCGTAGAAACAAGCACTCTCCCAACTGACTGCTGTCCTCACCATCTCAGACTCTTGCCTCCTGCCGCCTGTCTCTGAGGCTTCTCCGTTGTTGACCCGGCCCCGAGTAGCCCCTGAGACGATTTATTCTCAGCGTGGCGGAGTCTCACCTTGTCAGGGCTAACGCTGTCCAGCAGGGAGAGGAGGGCCAAGTTGAGGACTGTTTCCTGCCCCTTACATCTCCCGGCCAGGCCTTGCTGCAGAGCTGCTGAGAGGATTAGTGCCTTTGTAGAGCTGTCTGCCTGAACAGCTCTGCTTCAGGTGCCTGGAGCAGCAAGCACCAGCCTTTCACACCAGCCAAACAACACCGCTTTACTTTCTGCAAACTGTTTCCCCAGCACCTCCCTCTAGGGGAGCGGTGGGGTCTTGCAAGCAGTGCTCCTAGCAGTCTTGAAACACCTAACTTCCCTATATTCCAGTCTCCTCTTCCCCTTCCTGTGCCAGGATACCTGGCACAAGAGACCCTTGGCCATCATCCCTGCTCCCAGAAGCAGGCAGAAATGCCAGACACTGCGATTGAGAAGCCAATCAATGCACCCTTTGGCAAGCCCCCTACACACACCTGGCATTCCCCACAACCAGTCCCTGGCACAGGGCTCCCCGAGAGCAGGTGCCGTACATTTTCCAGCTTTACAATGGGGCTGTTGACAGCCTTAATTAGGGAGGCATGAATTATGCGGCTATAATGCAGAGCCCTACAATTAAGGCGGGAATGAGGGGCTGGAGGCAACAAACGGAATCTGCCCAGTGAGCCTGACTATTGAGTCCTGTCTCCGTTCTTGTCTGACTTTCCCTAATATGACTGGGGTACAGCAGAGATGAATGAAGCTGATGTCTCTGGGTTTAGGTCCTGTATTCTGGGGTAAGGTACACAGAGTGGGACAGGCAGGGGCTGAGGGACCACTACTGATGAGGTACAGAAGCTGCAGATAAGAACTCCTTGCTTCCTACCTGCAGGATTTGTACAAACGGCTCAATCCTTGCCTCAAGAAAGGAGGTGGGACCTATGTAAATGTCCCCTCACCTGTGAGCTAGTCCCCCACTTGAGGATATTTATTGTGTTCTTGTGTTCTCCTGGGTTTCAAATAGAATTTTAAAAATTCTTAGATGTAAAACTTGTCTCCAAACAGTACAACAGAAGAACACCTGGTTTTGCCGCTGCAATTGTCTGCCCTCCCTCAGGTGCGCTTGGCTGCCTCCAGGATCCCCAGCTTTGGGGGGCATGCGAGGTGGGGGAGCCAGTGGAAGAGCCCTTTTGCCATTGCAACACCTGTTCCTTTACTTGTTTCCTAATCCCCGGTCGCTATCGTCCACCCTCCTTGTCCTCCCGCAAGTGAGAGGAAGCCAGCCTGCCAGTGTGGAAAGGAGGGATTTCGCCAGCTGCGTTTGCAGCGCCCAGGCTTGGTGGCCGCGTCGGGTGGGGGCAGCTGAGCTTGATGTCTCCAGAGCGGGTGGAGCGTAGGGGGAGGGGAGTGCTAGTAGGCCTAGGCGGCTGCTCTCCATCATTCTGTGGCGGGGTTCCGAGGTCCGGGAATACAGAATACAGGGACCTAAGGGAGCCACTCGACAGGCTTTGGGGTGGGGGGGCTTCGTTGGCATTGGGGAGGCGGCTGGGAAACGGGTGCTGAAAGGACAGCTCCTACCTGCCCCACAGCACCCGAAGGGGACCTCTGCGTGTAAAGCCTCCCCCCTCGAGCTCCCACCCCACCTCGAGCGGACCGCCTTCCAGGTGAAGAGCACGAAAGGATTCCTCGGAGTGGCAGCTTGGAAGGATGCACGTCCGGCTGCGCCAAGCTGGCTTCCCCGCTCTTTCCCCACTTCAGCGTCAGCCTTGGCCCTGGGAATTGGAGACTGTGCCTCCAAGCCGCGCGCTTCCTCCCGCCTCCGGCGGAGAAGGGCGGTGCGGCCAGGCCTCGCAAACCCTTCTTCTGGGGCCCCCAGCGGGAACAGGAAGGAAAGCGGCCGAGATGCGCCCTAAGTGTCGCATGGCTTGGAGAAGTGGGTAGCTGGGTTGCATAAGGTGGAAGGAACTTGGTAGTTTGCAAAAGCCAGCGCTTGGCGGGAGCTGTAACGCAGAACTCGGCGAATCGCACACCCCCTCCTCGTTTACTGCCTTCGACGCGCGCCTCCCCCACTGCGCCCCCACCCCCCTAGGCGCGCCGCCGTCTCGCGCGCCCTCCCCGCCGTACCCCCCTCCTCACTCCCTCCAGAGGAGGTGAGTTTAAACCCCGCCCACGTGACCCCAGCTGGGCCAATGAGCGGCGGCGGGAGGTGAAATCCGGTTCTAACCGGTCCGGGGCTCCCAGCGCTATAAAAACTTTATAAACCCCCCGGAGCCCGAGCAGTGTGAAGAAGAAGAGGCGAGAACGACCCCCGGACCGGCCAAAGCCCGCGCGCCGCTGCATCCCCGCGTCCAGCGCTTACGTCCCGCCGCCGTCGCCACCATGCCCAAGAGAAAGGTACGTGGCGCGAGGGCCCCAGGCGCTGGGCCGCCACTGCCGCCACCGCTACCGCTGCTGCCGCCGCCGCCGCTTCCCCGGCTTCGGGGCGCGAGAATCGGCGCCGGGCTGGAGCAGGGTCGGACGCCTTGCACAGGAGCTCGAGACGGTGTCAGGCTGCCCCGGGCTAACCCTGCGCGGCTCGACTGCCCGCGGGCGCCAGAGGCCATATTGGAGGAGCGGCGGCCGCGGCGGGAGGAGCCATGTTGGCGGCTGTTTATCCCGCTCCCCTCGGGTTCGCCGTGCCCGCCCCGCGCCCCCTCCCCCATCGCCATGCCCCTTCCCCTCCCCGCGGGCGGGCAATTCAAACCCGAAAGGGCGGGAAGGCGGTGCTCGAGCTTGGCGGGCGGGGGAGCGCGCTGCCGCCAAAAAACCGCCGCCGTGAGGGGGCGGGGCCCGTGTCCCTTGGGGCGGGGCTTCGCTGTGTGGCCCCGCCTCCGCCCACGGCCCCGGCGCACGAGACTCGCGCCGGTGCGCGCCGCTGCCGCCCACGAGTTCCCCCGGCTGCGCGCGCCTCCAGTCTCCCGCCCTCGACGGCTGCCATGGTAACGGCGCTCGGGCCCCGCCTCCGGAGGGGTTTGTTTGCACCATCTGCAGCTGTTGCTTCTGCTTGGCGCCGCAGCGCGGGCTGCGCTCCTCCAAGCTCTGAGCTCCAGTTGAGCGCGCGCTGCCCGGGGCGGCTCGGCGGTGGCTCCAGGCCGCCTGGGGCTCGGACACCCGCTTTTCCTGCGCGCTTTGCGCCATCTCGGGCGTGATGCTTGCACAGAGGAGCAGTCAGATTGCTGAGCATTCAGGGCATTTTCATAGGAGCTGGGGATGCTAAAACCTGAAGATTTGTATGTCTTGGAAAAGTTGTGTGCAAGACTTCCCCCTTCAGTTTTTTTCCTTAGGACTGTTATGCTTAGTCCGTAAGTATTGCCTTCGAAGCTACAACTTTCTTAGGCTTTGTCTTTTACAGGCTGAGGGGGATGCTAAAGGAGATAAAGCCAAGGTGAAGGACGAGGTGAGTCTTAAACAGCTTTGGGACTCCTTTGCTGGTAATTAATCACACCTCTAGTCCGGAATTTCCCTATGCTCTCTGCACTTCCTGTAGTCTAGACCAGATTGATAACAAAATTTTTTACCTTTTGGTTTTTCTTAACTGTCCTATTTCTAATTTTTTTTTCTTTTAATAGCCACAGAGAAGATCTGCAAGGTTATCTGCGGTAAGTGTCTGCTATTAAACTATGTTTATCCCTGAAACTAAAGAGTATTAAAAATTCCCTTTGTTTCCCATGGGTTACGTTTAGTGGCAGCTTTTGAATGATCTACTCCTTGTGGGCTCTCACCTGATTGATACTTGTGGTTCTGAAATTCAGGTCGCATATAGCCAAAGTGGGACACCTTGGCATGTTACTTAAATGGGTTCCTGGAGATGGAAAACTCCTAACGGAAAGTCAACCCCAGAGGCTTTAGGAAATAAGAGAAACTTCTGTACCGGTGGTACTGTGGTTTGGTGGTAGATTGTTTCTTTGGCCCATCATACTAATATTCTATTTTTCTTTTCCTGAAATAAAAGAAACCTGCTCCTCCAAAGCCAGAGCCCAAGCCTAAAAAGGCCCCAGCAAAGGTGAGTGGAACTGAAAGACTAGGATGCTCCTCGGAGTTGCTGCGGCTTCCCACATTGCTGGCAGTTCTGCTAACAGTTTTCATCCATTGACACAGACTTGATATGAGAAAGTTATTTGAACTGGGCCTTAAAAATTATGTTGGAAGTGGTCATTTTCGCAGGATGAGGCCTATCCTTCAGTGTCCTAATTCAGCAGGCTGATGACCCCGTTAATGGACATTCTAACTTTTTTTTTTTTTTTTTTTTTTAAGATTTTACTTATTTATTTGACATCACAAGCAGGCTCCCTGCTGAGCAGAGAGCCCGATGCGGGGCTCGATCCCAGGATCCTGGGATCATGACCCGAGCTGAAGGCAGAGGCTTCAACCCACTGAGCCACCCAGGCGCCCCTCTAACTTGTTTTGATAGCTTCCCTTATTTATCCTTGACATTTTGTAGTACTGGTTTTCTAATCAAGAACTCTATGAAGATAATAAATAATTGGGCAACAGCGTTCTGGGCAGGGGAGTCCACAGTTTACAAGAGATTGTACATATTAAACCCAAGTATTCAAGGCACTGTTTCTTCTATTTTTTACACTCAAATAAAAACTTGTATACTGAAGACCACAGCAAATGATAATTTGGTCTTGTTTTGATCCATTTTTATCAGTGGGGGAGGGTTGAGGGTTTATAGTCTGTGGGTGTGTTATCTTTGATAAACCTGTGTCGTACAGAACTTTGCAGACCATACCCTGCTCAGGCGAAATTTGAGGAAACTGCTCTTTTTTTTGTTTGTTTTTCTCCCTTCTACTTTTTAGAAGGGAGAGAAGGTACCCAAAGGGAAAAAGGGGAAAGCTGATGCCAGCAAGGACGGGAATAACCCTGCAGAAAACGGAGATGCCAAAACAGACCAGGTACAACTGCTGTCCCGACTTTTGGTGGAGCCGGCTCTGAGTCCGTTACCAATCCCAGAAGCTTCTATTATCTTTCTCCTGCTCCGTTACCAATCCCAGAAGCTTCTATTATCTTTCTCCTGCTCCTGTATCGCCCCAAATGTGCTTTTCAGCCCAGAGTTTGCTTATGGTTTTTCCATTAGCTTACATTCTGGATTCCTAAAGTCTGTGCTGTCCAATAATGGGCACTGTAGTGTGAGCTCCGTGTTCTGAGCTCATGCTACACTATAATGTTTTCAAGCTGAGGATAAACTCCTCTTCTGATGCAAATGTGACCCCTTCCCCAGTTGTCCAGTGAGGTCCAGAGGGAAGGTTACCAAGCTCTCCTCAAAACAAGGACTGAGTCTGGAAGGATCTAAAATCTGAACTTGGGTGTGGGCGCAATTGTAGTGCTAGGGATGGGATGTGAATGAAAATCATGTCAAATCTGTAGGTGGTGACATTGTATTGGTCTTCTTCTTCTTCTAGGCACAGAAAGCTGAAGGTGCTGGAGATGCCAAGTGAAGGGTGTGCATTTTTGATAACTGTGTACTTCTGGTGACTGTACAGTTTGAAATACTATTTTTTATCAAGTTTTATAAAAATGCAGAATTTTGTTTTACTTTTTTTTTTTTTTTTTTAAGCTATGTTGTTAGCACACAGAACACTTCATTGTTGTTTTGGGGGAAGGGCATATGTCACTAATAGAATATCTCTGAAGCTAGATTGACACAAGGGGAAAAACACCTTTCCCTCCTAGTTTTGAGAAACTTCCTCTTGGCTCCCAGGAGGAGGGGTTCCTTGACGTTGACACACATGAGCCGCCTGGGTGCAAATCCCTTGGTGGCGTTGGAAAAAAACTAAAATTCAGTTTTTATGTCCTCTTCTCCCCCTCTGCCTTCAACATAGACTTGACTCCCTTAAACCCAGAGACCTACCTGTTGGAACTTGACCCCCAAGACATGGTTCCCAGTATGTCAGGCAATCTGGACTTGACAGAGTGTCACCACTGAGATGGCGTCCCTCAAAAGAGTTCCTTTTTTAGCTCGTGGATCTTCAGATGGATAATCCTGCCATTTTCATTTCATTTCCTGAAAGTCAGGGTCGGCTTGTGAAAAGTTGTTAAACAACATGCTAAATGTGAACTGTCCGCCCTCACTCTAAACTTCCCTGCTCTGAGCATCAC
Source organism: Lontra canadensis (assembly GCF_010015895.1). Lineage (NCBI taxonomy): Eukaryota > Metazoa > Chordata > Mammalia > Carnivora > Mustelidae > Lontra > Lontra canadensis. The sequence goes on from NW_022631019.1 coordinate 19,129,672, forward strand.
ATGAAGACTGCATTGGGTTTTATAGTGGCTTTCTGATTTTGGTAGTCCATTGAAGAAGGGAGTTTGAAAGTTGTTGTATACTGTTAACGATTGTCTGCCCATGTCCTGCCTGAAATACCATGATTGTTTATGAAAAGTATCTTTAATAAAGCTGGATACAGTTTGGCTTGGAATGCTGCCTCTAATCTTTTCCCAGGAGTGGGGGAGCCTGGTTTCTCCAGGTCTCTTGGGACAGGACGCATTCTGGTGTGAGGTGTAGAGGTTTTCCGGTCCAGCCGTTCTGGTCTCGAGTCCGTCTGTAGAACACAGTGCTCAGTGCAGCTAGGAAAGATCCCTGGAGCAGACTGCTGGTGGAGGCCGGGAGCAGAGGAGCGATTTCTGTACTTGGTTGTGCAGCGTTACCTGAAGTGTATTTCTCAAGGCAGAGTTTGGGTAGGTCTGAGGTTTTGGCCTGGTAGTAGATAGCAGAAGAGCCTTTCCACTTCATTCACATTTAAAATCTCCCTAAAACTAGAAAATTGGTAGGTCCAACTATAGTCCTTGTGTCAGGAAAAAGTGCTTCTGTGTCTATACAATCGGCTGTAGATGTGTAAGACCGACGGGCACTCTGTTCTTAAAACAGACGCGCAAGTCTTCTGTGAATTGATTACATTCTTGTTCTTGCTCATGAACTGCTCTAACTGCAAACCAGAGCTGTTAATGGGGACTCTGATTGCTTCCGTTTAGAGACCCTGCAGTGAACCCCCTTTCCTCCAGAGGAAAGAGCAAGAAGTTAGCTCTTGGGAAATAGAGCTTGTAATAAATTGATGCTCGCAATTGGAATGTGCTTTCACAAGTCACCTCTATCGTTTGGGAGAAATAAAGCAAAGTAGAGATTAAAAAAAAAATACATTGCTTTGTTTATCTCCTTGGAAAGATAGCACTATTCTATGAAGCACTTGATCATTTTCTGGTGCGTTATCTCTAGTCTTCGGTTTTGGGACAATTGTGTAACACAAGTGTTAACGCCCTTTTTATGAGTGAGGAAATGAGCTCAGATGAAGAAACTGGTTCAGGGTCCTGTCTGTGTACAAGAGTGAGTAGCAAAGTCAGGGTTCAGACTCCCAGCTTTATTCAAAAATAACCTCTGACTTCTGTTTGGGGGCACCTTTTGGATAATTTTGTCCACTTAGGCAACTTGCAGCCACTTGCTTTCTCCATTGCTGAAATTGTTCTAGGTTGTACACCTAGTTTTTACTCCGAGGGAGGTGTCCTCTGCGGAGGGGACATTACTGCTATCAGGGAGACAGCAGCTTGGTATTGGAGCAGAAGTTGCAGAGTTGGAGGAAGCCACAGCTGGGGTTGCTTTAGTGTTTGTGGGACTTCAGATTCAGTCAGATGTGTTCAGCTGTGGACCGTACTGGGACCTCAGCCCAAGCCTCTTAATTTTTGTGTCAAAAATTCGGTGTTTAGCCCCGTTTTACAGTTAAAACACGAAGTGACTGGCTGACGTTAATGCCCGTAGTAATCCTCTATTCCTGTTCCTTAGGAATTAGGATGAGTAGGGTGAGCTTGAACTTCATTTTTCCTTCACAGGAAATACTTGCTGAGTGGACTAGCCCTGGACCATGAGAGTATCTGGGCTTACAGACCAGGAACCCAATCTTGAGAACACATGCTGCAGCTGTTTCAGCCAGCTGTAATCAAGCTCGTGCCAGCCCTGTCCCTGTCTCCAAGACCATTTTATCCCATCTCTGTGGAGCAGTCACCATAACCTGGACTAGATAGAATGGATGCTTTGGGCTCTAAGTAAAAGAAAATGGCTTACAAGGAGGAAGACCGATTTCCCTAAATGAAGTCCTGAGCTCGGGTAGTTCTAAGTACCCAGCTGGTTCTTTCCAATTTTTGTGCCCTGTTGGCCTTGACATGTTGTCCAGCCACCCCATCTCCCCCAAGTCAGCTGCTCCAGGCCTCAGCTCCACACTCTGGTGTCCAGAGGCAGAAGACTGGTTTCTCCTGAAGATTTCCCAGAAGCCTCTCAGCAACCGGGGTTTCTTTGGGCAGAGCTGGACCACCTGCCTGCCCTTAAACCAATCCTGGCGAGAGGGATGAAACCACAGATTCTGCTTCAGATTGGCCAGAGCTGCTGGAATTTACTGGGGGCCGGGGGAGAGATGACAGAAGAGGACAGGTGCCACGAGTGGCCAGCCACCACCCGGGCTCAGGGCCCGTGCTATCTCCAGGCTTCCCTGAGATGGGCCTCACTGCAGCATTTGCTGAGCAGAAGCCCGAAGTTGAACTAGAATTTGCATTAGAAATTCACCATTTTAAAGCATGCAATTCGGTGGTTTTTAGAATATTCACAAGGTTGTGCAACAACACTATATAATTGAAGAATGTTCCATCACTCAAAAAAGAAACCCCAGACTTAGCAGTCATTCCCTGTTCCCTCTTCTGGCCTAGGCAACTGTGAATCTATTTTGTCTCTCTAGATTGGCCTATTCTGGACAATTCTATAAAGTGTAGGCTTGTGACTGGCTTGGAAGCATGAGGTTCTGGAGGTTCACGGTGTTCTAGTGCGTGCTCGATCCCTTTTGTCAAATACTCCCTTTTACAGGTAAACTCTTCCGCTTTTTGAAAGTTCACATTATGCCACTTTGCTTTTACAAAAGACCTAAAAAAAAAAAAAACGAAAAAATAGCAGCACTGAGCCATTCCTGAGTCCTTCTCCAGGCAGCGGTCCCCCCTGAGCTGTGGGGCTGGCCCTTCCAGGTTCCTTCCCCACAGTCTACACTCCAGACCAAAGCACAGAACACCCTTGAACTGCGTGAGCGTAGTGCCTTAGCGCAGTAGGCAGCGCGTCAGTCTCAATCTGAACTGCGTTTTGCATCCGTGCTGTATCGATTTATTTTGTGTATACGTTAGCAAGCATGTCCTCAGGTCTCAGACCAGCCCGAGAGGTGTTTCTGGGGTCCAGGAAAACACAAATGTGTCCATCTATATGAGTGGGGTTTGTTGGGTCTGTGAGTTCATGGGGGAGCTCTGCTTCTGGATAGTGGGGCAGACCTGTACTGGAGTTTGTTTATTCATTGATCAGTTGAGAGCATTTGGGTTGTTTCCACGTTAGGTCTGTTTTGACGCCTTCTCTACCGGGAACACACTGTTGGCATGGAGCGATGTTTTCAGCTCTTACAGACCTATACCTCCCGAGGAGCTGCGGGGCCGTGTTGGGACAGCAGCTGCACTGGGTTCCACTCCCAGAGCCCCAGTGCACGAGGGTTCCAATTTCTCCACATCTCATCAGCACGCATTTTCCCGTTTCTTTTTTTATTACAGGCATCCGGGTGGGTATGCAGTGATCTTTCAGTGCGGTATTGATTTGTATTTTCCTCGTCCTGTGACGCCTGGTTGAGCATCTTTCCATGTTTAATGAACCTTTGTATATCTTTTTTTTTAAGTATTCAAATCCTTTGCCTATTTTTTTGATAAGTAAACTCTACGCCTAACATGGGGCTTGAACTCCCAACCTCAAGATCAAGAGGCCCACACTGAGCCTGGAGAAGACTGGAGACTGAGCCAGCCAGGCGCCCCTTTTGCTCATGTTTTAATTGGGTTATTTATCTTGTTACTGGTGCAGTGTAGGAGTTCTTTATATATTCTGGGTATTAGATTCTTACCAGATTTATGGTTGGCAGGTGTTTTCTCCCATTCTCTGGGTTTTCTTCATTTACTTGATAATGTCATTTGTCATACAGCAGTTTTTAGTTTTGGTGAAGTCCGGTTTACTCAATTTTTTATTGCTTATTTTTTATGTGTCCTGTCTAAATCCATTGCCCACTCCAGAGTCATAAAGGTTTATACTGGTGTCTCTTAAGAGTTCTGAATAATTTTAACTCTTAAATTGAAGTCTTTAAAACATTTTAAGTTAATTTTTGTATACAGTGTGAGGTAAGTATTCCCCTCTTTTTTTTTTTTTTTAAGATTTTATCTATTTATTTGACAGAGATCACAAGTAGGCAGAGAGGCAGGCAGAGAGAGAGGAGGAAGCAGGCTCCCCGCTGAGCAGAGAGCCCGATGCGGGGCTCGATCCCAGGGCCCTGGGATCATGACCTGAATCGAAGGCAGAGGCTTTAACCCACTGAGCCACCCAGACGCCCCAGTATTCCCCTCTTTTTAAAAACTGTTCTAGACCCCTCTGGGGCCTGCCAGTTCCTAAGATACTATTTGTCTGGTTGACCTCGTCTCAAGCCCCTTCTCTGCAGTTTCTCCCTGTGATGTCATCCAGTGACTCACAGTTTTCACCCCTGCCCACATCTCTCTCGAGTTCAGTATTTCCACCAAGCTCCTGTGCAGTCCCACCCTGATGGGCCTCAGGCAGCCCAAGTCAGCATGATGGGGTGGGACTCCTCGCGTGCTTCACAACCCCACCTCCCTACTTTTCCTGAACTTAGTAAACCAGCACTTGTTCTATTCCTCAACACAAGAAACCTGAAAGATACCCCAGATACCTTCGTTCCTCCCCATCATCACAAGTTTCCAGAAACAGCCTAAATCATGATGACTTGACTTTGGAAATTCTTGTTTTTCGTGTCGTGGAAAATTTCAGTTAGGGGCTTGTGGGCGGCTCAATCAGTTAGGCATCTGACTCTTCGGCTCGGGTCATGATCTCAGGGTGGTGAGATGGAGCCCTGTGTCAGGACCCTCACTCAGTGGGGAGTCTGCTTCTCTCCCTCTGCCATCCCCACCACGTGCACTCCCTCTCTTTAAAATAAATCTTCCAAGAAAAAAAAAAAAGCCTCAAATATGTGCAAAAGTAGACTGAGCAAGACCCCATGTACCTATCACATAGTTTCAGCAATTATCAACTAGTAGTTAAGTTCGCTTAATTTATACCACTGGCCCCTCTCCCTTACCATAACGTGACACACCATTTCACCCACAAATAGGGACTTTGTAGAAAACATAATCCCATTAGCATACCCAAATAACATTAATTCCTTAATATTATGAAGTCCTCAAACTCTCAAATTTCTAATTGGGTGTCTTTTTGCTTTTTTTCTTAGTAATGTATTTGAATGAGCATCTCTGTATTGCAAATGGTTGGCATATTTCTTATCTCTTGGCACCTGTAAGGTCCCTCCATCTCTCTCCCAGTCTGCATTTTGCTTTTCTGTCTCCATGGTGTCATTTCACAGGTTTCTTTATCCTTTGTATTTCCTGCTAAATAGGAGTAGATCCAGATGTGTGCTTGGATTCAGATTTAGTGGTAAGAAAACCGCACAGCGCTGTGTGCTGGAGACGCATCACGCCTGGTTGTCTCTAGATACTGTGGCCCTTGAAGCTCAGTTCCTAGATTGATTAATTCATCAAGGGTTGCAAAATGAGGACCCTCTAATTCTACCATCCCTTCTTCACATAATGCCCAAAATACCAGCGTGAAGAGAAACTTTTACTCATCTGCTCTTCGGTTAGCTGGAATTAGAGTTCGTATCAGAAAAAGGATAAATGCCCAAATCTTTGGTCAGTTTCCAAAATAATGAGTTGGGTTTACTAGCATCCTCCAAATGAAAGTGACCAGTGGGTGGTTTTTTAATGTTAGTTTCATGGTCACTGAATTAAACGTTTTATATGTTTCAGTTCATTGTAGTTTAATTACACTTAATGATGCTCAAACTGTTCTTTCTGTCCAGTGGGGGGTCTCAAGTGACTGCCAAGTCCTTTTGATAACAACCTTTTTGATGGTAGCTTGTGGTAACTCCTCTCCTAACTAGTATGGTAGGCTATTCCAGATTTAGGTTGTACATTTCCTGCTCCAGACCTGGGGTCATCTATTTCCAGGAAAAAAAAAACCAAAATCCTAGTTCCATTTAGTGGTGAATGGCATTGCAACACCAAAATCAAGGTTCTAGAAGGTCTGCTGCTTTATTGATCATTATTTATGGCCTTTGGTAGACGAAGCAAGGACACGGTTTCTTTTTTTTTCTTTTTTTTTTTTTTTTGACATGGTTTCTTAAGAGAAAACACATCTGTACTTTGCATTCAAGTTCAAGACTTAAGAGACTTTTCTTAACTCTTGTATCTTCCATCTGTATATTTTCCCCCAACATTGAGAATCCCGATTCCCATTTGTACCCTGAATTAGGAAATAGATAATCACAATTACTCAGTTGTTATATTCCATATCACACAACAGTAATAACAAAAGGGAGTTTAAGGTTTTGTTTGTAGTTCTTTGTTTTGGGAATATTTCCTGCAACACAGCTAGTCTGTTCACGGTGTTTCAGTTTACTGTGGTTCCTCTGTGTGGCTTGCTACTCACTGGATGCACATTTACATTAACCTGTTTTATGTATTTTTCCATTTAGGTATTTCTCGGGTTGGGGCGCCTGGGTAGCTCAGTTGGTTAAGCCACTGCTCAGGTCATGATCCCCAAGTCCCTGGATCGAGTCCCGCATCGGGCTCCCAGCTCCACAGGAAGTCTGCTTCTCCCTCTGACCTTCTCCCCTCTCGTGCTCTCTCTCTCACTCTCTCTCTCTCTCAAATGGATAAATAATATATATATATAAAAAGAATTTCTCGGGCTGCCCTCGGCAGTACACAGACTAGAGTTGGAACAACCCAGAGAAGATTAGCACAGGCGCCGTGGGAGGATGCCATGCAGATGCGGGAGGGGCTCCATGCCCCCTGCGGCGCTCAGTGGGTTACTGCAGAGGGAACGATGAACCAAAGCACGATGTGCGGTATTGAATAAGGAAGTGATGAAATGTCATGATAAAAATATTCCTGTAAAGCCGTCTGTGACATGTGAGCAAAGTGGAGTTACACCTGGAAATGTACGTGCAGATCCATCCTTTCTACGTGTCTCGGACATGAGAAAATGTCAACTTGCATTTCCTTATAGAATTAAAAAAAAAATTCTCCTAGTTTAATACATAAAATAGAGTTCCAATTCTTTTTTTTTTTTTTAAGATTTATTTGACAGAGATCACAAGTAGGCAGAGCAGCAGGCAGAGAGAGAGGGGAAGCAGGCCCCCCGCTGAGCAGAGAGCCCAATGTGGGACTTGATCCCAGGACCCTGGGGATCATGACCTGAGCTGAAGGCAGAGGCTTAACCCACTGAGCCACCCAGGTGCCCCTAGAGTTCCAAGTCTTAACCTACAAAACAAGATCTCTTCAAAGTCTAATTTCTGTTCCTATGTCCTCCACCTTACTCCTTCCCTTCCCATTTAGTGAGCTTTTTTTTTTTTTTAAAGATTTTATTTATTTGACAGAGATCACAAGTAGGCAGAGAGGCAGGCAGAGAGAGAGGAGAAAGCAGTCTCCCTGCTGATCAGAGAGCCCGATGCGGGGCTCGATCCCAGGACCCTGGGATCATGACCCGAGCTGAAGGCAGAGGCTTTTTAACCCACTGAGCCACCCAGGCGCCCCTTAGTGACCTTTTTTATTTGATTTAATTATTCCAATCTTTTTAAAAATTTAAACAGATGAATATGTTATTGTTCCCCTTTCTTACATAAAGTGAGCATCTAGGGGTGCCTGGGGAGCGTGGTCCGTTGGGCGTCCAACTCTTGGATTCCACCCTGTGATCTGAGGGAGGTGGTACCAAGCCCCCCATGGGGCTCGCCCGTGGAGTCTACTTAAGACTCTCCCTCCCTCTGCTCCTCCCCTCCGCCCCACCACCACCCCACACTCACTCTCTCAAATCTTTTTTTATTTTTAAGATTTTATTTATTTATTTGACAGAGATCACAAGTAGTTGGAGAGGCAGGCAGAGAGAGAGAGGGAAGCAGGGTCCCTGCCGAGCAGAGAGCCCGATGCAGAACTCAATCCCAGGATTCTGAGATCATGACCTGAGCCGAAGGCAGAGGCTTAACCCACTGAGCCACCCAGGCGCCCTCAAATAAATCTTTAAAAAAAAAAAAGCATACAGTACATTTCTCCGTCTTGCATGTCACTTAACAGTATATCCTGGGGGCACCTGGGTGGCTCAGTCAGTTAAGCATCTGACTCTTGATTTCGGCTCAGGTCACTGTCTTGGGGGTGTGAGGCTGAGCCCCACAACAGTCTGCTTGAGCTGCTGTCCCTCTGCCCTACCCCCAGTTTGCACATGCTCTCTCTTTCCCTCAAATAAAATCTTAGAGAAAAACAAAAGCCAATATATTGTAGAAATCCGTTGTAGAGGCTCCTCAGTTCTACAGCAGCACCAAACGGTAAATCTGTTCGGCCTCGATCCATCATACTGTTTTCTGTTAGATTTACATGTATCCCAAGTCTTTTATATATAGTCCTTCTGTTGTCTATTTTTTCCTGCTTTCATTTTTCTTTTTTTAAACTTTTTTTTTTTTTTTCACTTGGGAGAGAGCAAGAGCACAAGCAAGGGAGAGGGTCAGGGGAGAGAGAGAAGCAGACTCCACATTGAGCAGGGATCCGGATGCGGGACTCGATCCCAGAACCCCAAGATCATGACCTGAGCCAAAGGCAGATGCCTAACCAACTGAGCCACCCAGGTGCCCCCGTTTTGATTTTAAAATATATATATATTTTTTTCAAATATATATATTTTATATATATATATATAATATATATATTTTCATATATATTTTTTCAAATAAGGAAAAAAATATTTTTTTTTCTTTATTTGTCAGAGATAGCACAAGCAGGGAGTAGTGGCAGAGGGAGAGGGAGAAGCAGGCTATACAGGGAGCCCAACGCCAGGCTCGATCCCAGGCCCTGGGATCATGACCTGAGCCAAAGGCAGACACTTAACCAAAGGAGCCACCCAGGCGCCCCCTCTTTTCATTTTTCTTTTAGCTGTTTGTTTTTGGTATTCTGAAAGGTGTGTTTTTGTCCTGTGGCTAACTTTTTATTAGTGCTTTTTAGAAGAACCTTCCCCTCTTCCAGCCTCACTGAGATTTCCAGCCCACTGGGCCGACCTCTCTGCACCTTTTCTGCACCAGTCACCTCTTCTCTCCTGTCTCCACTTCCCTTCCTGGGCTCAGATTTCACTGCCCAGCTCTAAGCACCCCCCTCCCACTCTGGCCCAGCTCTCCCTCGCACCCCAGCAGCTACCTGCACCCAAGCAGCTGAACCCGACAACCACGCTAACCCGATGCCCCTCATAGTTAGGGCCGCACTTCAAGTGGGCCCCGACACTGCCAAGCTCTCCTGCCACAGTTCCCTGAAATAGTCACCTTTTCTCACCCGGAAAGCCTGCTTCTCACCCTTGTCTCCTCTCCCGTCTCCAACACCCTCTTCAATGACTTCAGTGACTCAAACTTCAGTCACAGAAGATGGAGTCAGAGCGGAGTGACTTCATCGTCCCCTTCCTCTGCTCCCTGCCTGCAGGGCAGTGTGCCCACACCCCTCATCCCTCACTGTGGGGGGATCCCCTTTTTCTCTACAGCCGAGTCTTCGACTTGTGGTCTGGTTCCATCCCTCTTAGCTCTGAGACTCAATCCGGGCGGCCGTCCCCTTTTCCTCTTGCATTATCCGTCTTCTCCCTGCTGGCTCATTCCCACCCGCAGACACCAAAAGCATCCTACCTTGGCCCTCGTGAGCCCCTGCCCCATTTCTCTGCTCCCCTTTATGGCAGAGCTCCCCAAAGCTCCCCATCACCACTCCCAACCCTCCATTCTCTCCTCAGCCCACCCAGATTAGGAGGCCTTTGCTCCCACCACCCGTTCAACAGGCCACTGTGTGTGCAGCTCGACTGAGTCCAAGTTTCCACCTCGTCTCTCCCTCCTCTGTTCAAACAACCTCTTTTCTTAGGTGACCACGACCAGTAGTCTAACTTCAGATACCATGGATGTGACAGGGACGCAAACTCTGATCCTCAGATAGAACCTCCCCGCTCAGGTCAAGGCTTAGATCACTTAGTAGACTTCATGCATTGAACACGGGCAGAAAATTTATTTTCCTCACAAAGTAACTCCCCCCACCGCCCAGACTTTCCCCATCTAAGTAAACAGCTCCATCATCCACCAAAACCTTAACTTCCCCCTCTCCTCCACACTCCATTATCAATCCACCAATAAATCCTGTTGGCTCAATTTTCTTAAATCTGCTTTGGACCCAACTAGATGCCACGGTCCGCATGATCCCGCCTGCAGTGGATGAAGCCTGTGGCTTCCCACAGATTTCTCAGCTGCCTTGTTAGTGGATCCCACTAACTGTTGAGTCCCACCCTGCACCAAGTCCCCGCTCCGTTTTCGGTTTTGGATGAAAAACCACTCCAAGGGGCCATGAGATCTGACTTCCTCAGAGGTCGCCAATGCCTAGGTGATTCAGTCCAGAACTGTGGAGACATTAGCTCCCCAGTGGCAAATGTCGAAAAGGAGGAAATGGTAGGTGGAAAGGGAGGGAACTGGGCTAACTGCCTCCTTTTCTCCAAAATTGCTCCCTCCAGCTCTTCCAGAAAAGGGTCTGTGCTCATTATTACATTTGCTCAGTGCTCAGCTGTGCCTCTCTGCACTTGCTGGGAAGCAGAAGACTGGACCGCGCGCTGCTTCACCTCTTCCTTCCTCCCTGCCCCCCCGCTCCCTGGGCCTGCACCTTCCCGATAAAGGACCAGCGCTTAGACCCATTCCTCAGCCTCTTCTTTCTTTCTCTTTTTCTTTTTTTCTTTTCTTTTCTTCTTTTCTTTTCTTTTCTTTCCTTCCTTCCTTCCTTCCTTCTTTCCTTTCTTCTTTCTTTCTTTCCTTCCTTCCTTCCTTCAAGATTTTGTTTATTTTTGAGAGAGAGCATGAGCAGGGGGAAGGGGGAGAGGGAGAAGCAGACTCCCTGCTGAGAAGGTAGCCAGACTTGAGGCTCAATCCCAGGACCCTGAGATCATGACCTGAGCTGAAATCAAGAGCCAGACGCTCAACCTACTGAGCCAACCAGATGCCCCAGCCTCTTCCTTCTTAAGGACCAAAGTTAACACTAGGGGGAGACACATTCCCCAATGCGAGCCGTGGTGAACTCTGGGGCCTCTGCATCCCTGGGAGCTTAGCACACAGTTCTTGAGTCCTGCCCCAGACCCCTGGAGTCCGGATCTCTGGAGAAGGAGCCTGGGACTCCGGGATTCGACAAGCTGCTCGGCTGAGTCTTGTGCCTGCTAAAGTTGGAGAAAGATTGTTCAAGGAAAGAAAGGAGTTTCTAGAGGAGAAGGGCTGTTGCTCTCTCCTACTCCTGCTGGCTTCCTGCTTGAGTATGGTTTCTTTTTCTTTTTCTTTTTTTTTTTTTAAGATTTTATTTATTTATTTGAGAGAGAGAGCAGGAGAGCACAAGCAGGGGGAGCCGCTGAGGGAAAGGGCGAAGCATCCTCCTTGCTGACCAGGGCTCGATCCCAGAGCCCTGGGATCGTGACCTGAGCCAAAAGCAGATGCTTCACCAGCTTAGCCACCCAGGCGCCGTTTTGCTTGAGTGTGTTGAATGAGGATATGGAGTGTGGGGTTGCAGCAACCACTTTGGGATCATAAGTTCAAGACCCTAAGGACAGCAGAGCAAAAAGAGCAAGCCTGAGGTAGCTGCCCAGCCAGCTTCAGAGCTACCAAATCCAGATCCTTCTGGGAGAGAATGAAATCCCTTGATTCGTTTTGTCAGGTAACCCATCACTTGCAGCTAAAACAGCCCCAAAGGATTCAAGAGATTGTTTGATCTTATCCTCACATTCACGTGAGAAGTGGGAAACAATTTCTCCATTTTACAGGTGAGGAAACAAGGTCTGGGAGACCCGGTGGGATCCAGTCGTGAGTCCAGTCCAGGCCCATCTGGCTCCAGGACCCACTCTGTGACCCTTGACTCAGTTCTGCAGATGCTCAGAGGACATTTGCGATGGGAATGAGCGAGCTGGCTTTGAAGATGGGAACGTAAATGATCAGAGCCTGCACTGGGCTCTGGACCGAGAAGTTGGAGCATTAACCATTGGCCAGAGCAGAAACATTCCCTTCCTCCTCCCACAGCAACGCAGGGGGCAGAGAAGGTTTTCTCAGTTATCCGAGAGCTTTGTCATTCTTCCGGGCTGCACGTAAGATGGAACCGGAGAGGATGGCTCTTAAATTGCCCTCGGAGAAGCTGGGTCAGACATGAAAGGTGATGACTTCCCAAACCAGAAAGAATCCCAAGGATCACCCGCCACATCCTGCTGCAGCCAGCCAACGCCAGCGAGTCCGCATGGTTAGCAAGCCCTCGCCAGAAGCCTACCAGCCTCTGCGGAATGTGCCGGACTTACCACATTTAATTCTCACAACAAGCTCGTAACATCATGCTTCCCATTTTACAGATGGGACAACTGAAGCACTAGGACTGTTAAGTAACTTGCCCCAAATTGCATAGCTGGTGAGGGACTAAACCTGATCTGACTTGGATGCAATGAGCCTGAAGGAAGGCCACTCTAGAAGCTTCCACACCGGGCGCCTGAGTGGCTCTGTCAGTTGAGCATCCGACTCTTCATTTCGGCTCAGGTCAGATGATCTCAGGGAGGTGAGATCCAGACCCCTGTCGGGCTCTGCCGGGAGTCTGCTTGGGATTCTCTCCCTCCGCACCCCACCTCCACTCATATGTGCTCTCTCTCTCTCTAAATTAAACAATTTTTTAATTTAAAGATTTTTATTTATTTATTTGACAGAGAGGAAGAGCACAAGCAGGGGGAGCAGCAGAGCGAGAGGGAGAAGCAGGCTCCCAGCTGAGCCCAGAGCCCGATGCGGGACTCGATCCCAGGACCCAGGACCTGAGCCGAAGTTCCACACTTAACCGACTGAGCCACCCTGGCGCCCCCAAAATAAATAAATCTTTAGAAAAAAAATAAGAAACCTCCACACTATTCTGAGGCCCAGTGGGCCACACTGATGGCAGAGTGGAGACTAGAATCCACACCTGCCTCCACACTGGTCTGGTCCCCGGATCAGCACCACCCTTTAAAGCAGCCAATTGCCACCCCACTACCCACCATTTTCTACCACTGAAACTTTGGAAGTGTCCAGCTTCCTTGCTGGTGCCGCTGCCCCAAGACAGGGAGTCACAACTCTTCCCGCTCCAACCAGACAGAACACTGGCCCTCGTGCTCCATCTCCCACTCCCTTAGGAGAAAAAAATTCATCCCCTCTCACCTCCTTCATGAGGGCTAGAGGGCTTAGCTGAGCAAAGACTGTTCTTAGAATATCCTTATGGTTCCTAAGGTTACTTTATGCCGACCGTATGGCAGGTATTATCTCATTTAACCCTCACGACATTTTACAAAAAAGAACACAGAAGCCTGGAATGGCTAAGTAACTTGCCCCCAGTAAGTTGACCAAACTCCTGACCTCTATGTCATGAGAAGGCGGTATCCTCAGTGCCACAGGAGGGCTCCCGGCTTCCCTGCATAGTTCCCAAATTGAACAAAGACATGCCCAAGGCCCACAGCAGTCCCCATGCCAAAGCAAAGGCCCCATTTTCCACCAATGCACTCCAGACACAGGACCGAGACCCCTCACAGCCCTGGGCCCTAAGGCAACATTTTTGGCTGCTCTGACCTTTGGCTTGTCTGAGGCTGGGGCAAAATGGCAAGGCCTATTCAGGCCTGCACTACAGAGGGCCAGCCCAGAAGCCAGACATTTCCCCAGAGTTTCAGCAGCAGTTGGGAGAGTGGTACCTGCCAGGCAGTGAGTAAAATGACTCGTGCTTCTTACTCCTACTTACCTACCCATACATCCTGAGTTTTCCACACCGGCCACGTACTCCTTGGGTGGGCCCGGAGGAAGGAGCTGGGCAGTGATCTTTTCCTTCTGAACATAACAGTATTGCTGGCTCAGTATAAAAACATTTTTTGAAACACCTCAATAAAGACATACCGAAGGCAAACGTGAAAATCTTCACCTTTGCAAACCCACTCTCCTCCCAGAGGCAGCCCCTGTCATATGAATACGGACCCTTCTAGGTTTTTCCTGGACATTTATTTACAAACATGGACGAGTCCAGATGTGTTCTGAGGTCCCCTTTGCCTCTGAGATATAGAGGACATGCTGAGAGGGGCTCCTACCTCCACTCCCGTGAATCATGAGAGGTTGACAGTCACCTCTTTGAGTCCCAAGAATGGTGTTGGGAGAAAGAAGGGAACCCTTAAATGTGTCTGGTCTCCTCAGTCCCTGGCTCTTGCTTCTGCCCTGGCCATCTCCTTTCTCTGACCTGGACGAAAGGTCAGCTTCTTTCTGGACTCTACCCTAAAACTCACGCACACAGACATCAGTCAGTCGAACAGACTTCCCAGAGGGTTCAGGGGTCCCAGAAGTGTTCACATCGTACCCCACATGGCAAACCATTGTATCATCTCTCTGATGGGTTCATGCCCTCTCAGGCCTCCCCATTCCCAGGGAGGGGTGCTCCCTGGCTCTTTGCCCCATTCATTCTACCACCTTGACCCTCAGGAAATTCACACTCTCCTCCCTTCCTAACCCAAGCAATTCAGCCCCCCAGCACCTCTGTCAACCCCTCTTGGTGCTAACACAAAGGCCCTCCATTGTTCTGGGCCCACTCTCCTGAGCAGACATCTGTGGCACATTTCATGTTCTCCTGCTGCTCTCATGGATTGGGCCTGGAGCTCTTACAAGGCAAGGAGGCTTCTGTTTACATCTGGGTTACATATTTAATAAACAGAAATAGTGTGGGGGTGCAGTTTTTCTTTGTTTGCACAAGTGAAATCATGTTGTGCACGGTGCTCAGTGGTTTTCTTGTTCCACTCAACTGAAAGCACAGACATCTTCCAGATCACTAATAATCATAGCTGAACTTCCCCAGGGAACCTAACTCAGGCCCTGGGCACTTTGTACCTGTGCCATCCCAGCCTGGTGACCGCGAGCCACATGAGGATCCAGAGCCATTGAGATGTGGCTGGTGCCAGAAAGGACCAAATTTTTTATTTAATTTAATTTTAATTACTTTAAATTTTGAAACAAAAATATTTGTTAAATATGCTTTATTTTTTGGCAGGACATTGTTTACGGTATTGTTGTAGAGCTGAAAGATGTCATGGGGTAAAATACATACCAGATTTCAAAGACTTAGTAGGAAAAAAAGGACAGAAAATATCTCAGGGTAGTTGGGCTGGCTCAGTCGGTAGAGCATGAGACTCTTGATCTCAGGGTTGTGAGTTTGAGCCCCATGTTGGGCATAGAGATAAAAAAATCCTCAGTAATAATTCTTATATTGATATCATGTTGTAATGATCCATTATGTTAAAACATATATTATTAAAACTAATCTTAGGGGCGCCTGGGTGGCTCAGTGGGTTAAGCCGCTGCCTTCGGCTCAGGTCATGATCTCAGGGTCCTGGGATCGAGTCCTCCATCGGGCTCTCTGCTTAGCAGGGAGCCTGCTTCCCTCTCTCTCTCTCTCTCTCTCTCTGCCTGCCTCTCTGTCTACTTGTGATATCTCTCTGTCAACTAAATAAATAAAATCTTTAAAAAAAGAAACAACTAATCTTACCTTTCTCTTTTTACTTTTTCTTTTTAATCCCAGGACCCGAGAAGCTGTGCCCCAGAAGCCGCCAGTGCCCCGCCAGGCCCCAGGCTAACCAACCTTTTCTCTCCAGCTGGTCAGTTGGGCGGCCCCTCGACAGCCAGTTACCGGCTGCCGACTGGCACCACCCTCAAGATACCCACCTCGCAAGCGGCCTAATGAGATGTTTTATTCCATCTGTCATTTTACGGCTGGATGACATGCAGCTCAGGGAGGCAGAGTGATCTAGTAAACTAGTGACACAGCTGGCCATGGTTGAAGAGCCCAGGCCACTGGGTTCCAGAACCCAGGGTCCACTCTCCTTACCAGTGTCAGCCTGCCTTCTGCGCCCCGAATGCCCACCTCTGGACATCCCCAGGATTCACTGGCGTGGGAAAAGGTGGCTCCTGAGCGACAGTGTGGGGCTAGGGTCTGGCCCAGAACAGGCAATGGGGGAGGGGATGAGACTCATTCCCGAAGATAACGGGTTTTCTGCCTAACTTAGGTCTGGAAAGAGGGGATTCTGGGTCTTCCCATCCTGCCCACAGAGGATCAACACCATGCGGGGGGAGCAGGTGATGAGCAGGTTTCTCATCCTGGCCTTGTCCCTGACCGTGACCTTTGGCAAGTGATCTCTCCTCTTGGAGGCCTGGCTTCCTTATTAATAAAATGGAGATAAGAAATGGTACCTCCGGTGTGCCTGGCTCAGTGGGTTAAGCCTCTGCCTTCGGCTCAGGTCATGATCTCAGGGTCCTGGGATCAAGCCCTGCATGGTGGGGGGGGCCCCTCTCTGCTCAGCAGGGAGCCTGCTTCCCTTCCTCTCTCTGCCTGCCTCTCTGCCTACTTGTGATCTCTGTCAAATAAATAAACAAAATCTTTAAAAAAGAAAGAAAGGAAGGAAGGAAGGAAGGAAGGAAGAAAGAAGAAAGAAAGAAAGAAAGAAAGAAAGAAAGAAAGAAAGAAGAAAGAAAGAAAGAAAGAAAGAAAGAAAGAAAGAAAGAAAGAAAGAAAGAAAGAAAGAGAGAAATGGTACCTCCTCCTGTCTTTGGTCCCCAGGCCAGAGCAGGGAGAAACCCCGCACTCCCTAGTGCCCACCCCTGGCCAGAATAGGAGGAACAGGAGCTCCTGACTGGGCAGAGGGGCTCCAGGAAAGAAGATAATGACATACAGTGTTTTCTATGCACCTCATTTCATCCCTACAATACCCATAGTAAGGCAAGTACTATTTTCATCCCATTTTGCAGAAGGGAAAATTGAGGTATAGGAAACAGCAGAGCTGACTTGAACCTGAGCACTCTGGCTCTTAGGGCCTTTAAGTCTATGCTTCTAAACACTGCATTGTCCCTCAAGATTCTACCTCTTTTGGTAGATTAGGAACCCCTCCACCCCCAGGGCGCCCAGAGCTTTGGCTGTGAGAAATAGCCTTGATCCCCAGGTTCTTGTCTGCCTGGCCTTTGGAGTGCTGTGAGAAGAGTAAGCATCAGAGTCAGCAGACCCAAATTTAACTCCCTGATCTGTTCTACTGATCCTCCCTGGGGCCTTGAAGGCCCAACATGCGTCTTGAACACACAACTCCGAGATCAAGAGTCGCCTGCTCTCCTGACTGAGCCAGCCAGGTGTCCCAATTTTCCTAGCTTTAAAATCTGACCAAATGCAAGGGGGTAAAAGAGAGATCTCCCAAAGTTCCCAGCACACAACTCCCTAGATGACTTCCAGGGGAGATGAAGGGAGGGGAAAGGCTCCTGGGTGGAAGAGAAGGGCAGGCCAACTGGGGAGAGGCTGGGAATGAGATAGGGAATGGGGCCATCATAACCCAGTGTCAGTGGCCTAGAACCTACGCTGGGGTACGCAGCAGGGATGGGGGTGTGCAGTAGGGCTGGGTGAGGTCAAACCCAGGAAGAAAGCAAGGCCATGAAGAGGGTGGGGTGAGCCTGAGGTGCGTGCCCTGCCCCGCCTCTTACCTTGACCCCTCAGAGGTCCTTGCACATCCTCCAAGGTCCCAGACTGGTCAGTGTTTCCAAAACCCACGTCCCCTGCCTCCGCCTGTGGCCCCACTAGTCAACCGCTCACCCAGGCTCAGAACCTTGGAGGCCTTGGAATCACTCCCCACTTCCTGGCCGTGTCTCCCTCAGCTTTTATTTATTTATTTATTTATTTATTTATTTATTTTTAAAGATTGTATTTATTTATTTGACAGAGAGAGAGAGAGATCACAAGTAGACAGAGAGGCAGGAAGAGAGGAGGAAGCAGGCTCCCTGCTGAGCAGAGAGCCTGATGTGAGGCTCGATCCCAGGACCCTGGGATCATGACCTGAGCCGAAGGCAGAGGCTTTAACCCACTGAGCCACCCAGGCGCCCCTCCCTCAGCTTTTAAAATCCATCTCCTGGGCAACCTCCTCCTCCTGACACCCTCACCAGGTGTGATCTGCCCACAGCACAGTTGGTCCGTTGTTGATTTCACCCAGTCCTGTGTTACAGACGTTCCCATGGCCCAGGGCTCAGGGCCAAGCACTGAGCAGAGGCTCGGGGACGGCTTCATTCAAGTCCACCAGCTCCTGAGACCTATTCCTTCCTCTCTCAGGACTTCTGCCCCTCGCCTATGCTCAGGCTCTGTCCCCTCTCCTTTCCACGTCACATACCTTGGCCACGGTCTCCCCTTCAACCTCTTCTCCAATCCACCGTCTGCACAAGATGATGCCTACTTTCATCTGGTTCTTGCAACAATTACTGGCCTGGCAAGTGACAAGAGCTAACAATACCATATCGTTTATTTGAAAGTTGCCAAGAGAGTAAATGTAAAAGTTATCGCCATGAGAAAAAAAAAAAAACTATAACAATGAGTGATGATGTGTGTGAACTAGACTTATAGTGCTGTTCATTTTGTAATATCTGACATATGATGTTATATGTCAATCATATGTCAATAAAATCTAAATTCAGTGTTTGTTTTTTTAATTTACTGAGCCATGGGCACCTGGGTGGCTCAGTCGCTTAAGTGTCATACTCTTGGTTTCGGCTCAGGTCGTGATCTCAGGGTCCTGATACTGAGCCCTGTGACCAGCTCGGCGCTCACCTCCCTCTCCCTCTGCCTCTCCCACTTGTGCTCTCTCTCTCTCTGTCAAATAAATAAATCATATATATTTTTTTTTAACTGAGCCCACTTTTGCACACCAGGCCCAGCCCTAGCTGCTAGGGACGCAATGGCAAGTAAAACAGGCTGACTCCCTCTCTTGGGAACTCACCTCTGTGGGGGAATCTGACGTTAAACACAGAATCCAATCGCAGATTGACGTCAGTGTCCGCAGAATAAGAATATGGTTGAAGAATCAGACTGTGGCTTCCTGGGGTCAGGACAGGAGTTAGGAGTGGTGAGGTGGAGTGGTGAGGCCGGGAGGAGGAGGAGGCATCAGGCAGAGGCCAAAGTGTCAGCAGGAGTCAGGCTGCAGCAGGAGTGGCCAGAGGGGAAAGGGCGTGACAGAAGACAAGTTGGAAGGGGAAAGGACATGGTGATGCTGGGCCTGTGTGCAGGGAGAGACCTCCTCTCACCTGGTCAGTCCCCAACTCCCACACCTTCTGTGTCTCCCTTTGGTTGCTCACTGCACAGCCCTTAGTTGGCCTCCAAAGTCCACACTAGCAGGAGAAGCCTCTAGATGGTCTTCACCGCCCCCCTTTCTCACGCCCCACCCTCACTGTGTCCATTCACAAACATTTTATAAAGTGTCTCTGGTAGCGAGGGACATTGGTAAGCCCTGGATATGTACACAGCAGGGGACAAAACAGATGTGGTGCGTGCAATGACCTCTGGGAGGTTCCTGCCTTCATGGCCCCTGTCCTAAACCGCTCCTTCCAGCTCTAGAGCCTGTCACCTTTGCAAACCTACCTCCCCCCTCTTCACCTTGATCTTCCTGGTGGCTTCCCCACCAGCTCTGACTCCACACCTGGTCCTGGATGGTCTCTTCTCTTCCCAGCAGTGAGGGGTGTTGTTTAAAGACAGAAATCTGATAGAGCGCCTGGGGGGGTGGGGGCTCAGTCAATTGAGCATCCAATTCTGGGCTTCGGCTCAGGTCATGATCTCAGGGTGGTGGGATCGAGCCCCACTTCAGGCTCCGGGCTCAGCGGGATAGTCTGTCTGCTTGGGATTCTTTTCCCTGCCCCTCCCCCTACTCACACTGGTACGTGCAGAGTCTCTCTCTCAAGTAAAGAAATAAATCATAAAAAAAGAAAAAGACAAAATCTGAGTTTCTTAGGTCTGAGTTGTCCTGCCTGCTGTGCTCATCTTGGCCCCAGGTTTGTTTCCCTCCATAACTCTCACAGCCTATAATTAATTACTCACCTGCTTACTGATTTCGGAAGAATGGAAGTTCTGAAAATTGTGGCAGATTGAACATACATATCTAATTCCACATTTCTCCTACAACCCTGAGAAAACTACAGTTAAGAGATTTTGTTTAAGGCACAAACCCACTGAGATGAGGAGAATGAGGGCAGACATGAGAGCATGGCATCGGGAAGCTGGAACACAGACGGTTGGGTGGTAAGTACAAGAAAACCTAGGCTGTGGGGCACCTGGGTGGCTCAGTGGGTTAAAGCCTCTGCCTTCAGCTCAGGTCATGATCCCAGGGTCCAGGGATCGAGCCCTGCATCGGGCTCTCTGCTTGGCAGGGAGCCTGCTTACCCCTCTTTCTCTGCCTGCCTCTCTGCCTACTTGGGATCTCTGTCTGTCAAATACATAAATAAAATCTTAAAAAAAAAAAAAAAAAGAAAAGAAAACCTAGGCTAAGCTGCATGTGGGGAAGAAGGGTCACAGGGTCACAGACTCCCTCAAAAGGTCCAGGTACCCGTTTAAACATGGGGGCATCTGAAATAAGACGAGTTTGGAAACTTTCAAATCAGAATTGTCAGGTTCCCTGGGGACCCGACATCAGGGTTTCTTCCTCAATCCCAGCAGAAGACTGGATGGAGGTTTGTTCTCTGGAAAGGATAACCCGAGTTCTGGGGAACAGGAAAACCGCAGGTGCAGGGGAGGGCAGGGGCAACCTCCCCAAGTCAGGAAGTGGCGGGAACATACACGCTGGGAATGCTGAGACCTTCCCCCCAAATGCTCCTGTTTCCCAGCTGGCCCCCCAGGAAGATGACAGCTGGGGCTTTGTGCTCCAGGCAGGGGATCAGAAAAGTTTTCTCAGCCACTTAACGACTGAGCCACACAGGCACCCCCAGGGTGTTATTTTAAAAAGAACAAACATCTGGGGCGCCTAGATGGCTCAGTCATTAAGGTCAACCTTCAGCTCAGGTCATGATCCCGGGGTTGTGGGATCAAGCCCTGCATCGGGCTCCCTGTTTGGCAGGAAGCCTGCTTTTCCCTCTCCCACTGCCCCTGCTTGTGTTCCCTCTCTCGCTGTGTCTCTCTCTGTCAAATAAATAAATGCAATCTTTAAAGTACAATTTTTATTTTTAAAATAAAATAAAAATAAAAAGAACAAACACCAAAGAAGAAGAAGAGCGACAAACATCATCAACAACGAGGCCCTGCAAATCAAAATTTCAATGGAAAGGTTGGAATAAATTTGAGGAAACCTTCCAGAAACTAAAACAGAAAGACATGGAAAGGAGGAAATTAAAAAAAAGAAAATTAGAGGACTGGTCCAAGACACTCAACATGTGGACAACAGAAATTACAGAAAGAGAAAACACAAAAAGAGAGGAGATATCAACCAAAGATTGAAGACAATTCCCAGGTCTGAAGGATGGATGCTTCCATATTGAAAGGTATCTCCAAAGTGCTCAGTGCATGGATGAAAATGGACCAGTATCAAGATGCGGTTGTGAAATGTCAGAACCCCAGAGAAAAAGAGAAGATTCTCCACCTTCCAGAGTGGAAAAGACATCCCATACAAAGCACCAGGAATCTTGATGCCTTTGGACTTCTCAGCAACAGCACTAAAAGAAAATAATTTCCAAATTCACAATAGCCAAACTATGGAAAGAGCCTAGATATAGATCAACAGATGAGTGGATAAAGATGTGGTATAGGGGTGCCTGGGTGGCTCAGCTGTTAAGCAGTTGCCTTCGGCTGGGGTCATGATCCCTGGGTCCTGGGATAGAGCCCCACGTCAGACTCGCTGCTTGGCGGGAAGCCTGCTTCTCCCTCTGCCACTGCCCCTGCTTGTGTGCTCTGTCTCTGTCTCTCTGTCTCCCTTTCTCTTTGTCAAATAAATAAATAAATAAAATCTTTTAAAAAAAAAGATGTGGTATATACATATAATGGAATACTTTGCAGGCATCAAAAACTGAAATCTTGCCATTTGCAACGATGTGGATGGAACTAGAGGGTAATGTGTTAAGCAAAATAAGTCAATCAGAGATAGACAATTATCATATGATCTCACTGATAGGAGGAATTTGAGAAACAAGGCAGAGGATCATCAGGGAAGGAAGGGAAAAATGACACAAGATGAAACCAGAGAGGGAGACAAACCATAAGAAACTCTTAATCTCAGGAAACAAACTGAGGGTTGCTGGGGGGAATGGGGTGGGAAGGATGTGGGGGCTGGGTGATGGACATCGGGGAGGGTATGTGCTACGGTGAGTGCTGTGAATTGTGTAAGACTGATGATTCACAGACATGTACCCCTGAAAAAAATAATACATTATATATTAATAAAAAAAACTTATGATGTACTTTTATGCTGGCTAACTGAACATAATAAAAAAAGAAAAAAGAAAAGAAAAACATAAATAGAAAGTTAAAAAAAAAGAATTTCCAACTAGAATTTTTTATAATAGTAATACCAAAACTCCAATGATATTTAAAATATGCTAGGCACTGTTCTTTTAAATTTTTATTTATTTGTTTATTTTAAAGACTTTATTCATATGACAGAGAGAGAGAGAGAGCATGCGCACACAAGCAGGGGGAGCAGCAGAGGGAGAGGGAAAAGCAGGCTCCCTGCTGAATAAGAAGCCTGATGCGGGGCTAGATCCCAGGACCCCAGGACCATGACCTAAGCCAAAGGCAGATGTTTACCCAACTGAACCACCCAGGTGCCCCTCTATGCCAGGCACTGTTCTAGAAGTTTTTAAAATATATTCTGTACCCAGCCAAATTATTAAGGATGAAAGTAGAATGAAGATATTTGCAGACATGCAAGGTCTCAAAATGTCACTTTCCACACCCTTTTCCCCAAGAAATTTTTTTTTTTAAGATTTTTATTTTTATTTATTTGACACAGAGAGACACATCAAGAGAGGGAACACAAGCAGGGGGAGCTGCAGAGAGAAAGGGAGAAGCAGGCTTCCCGCTGAGCAGGGAGCTGGACCCTGGGATCATGACCTGAGCTGAAGGCAGATGCTTAATGACTGAGCCACCAGGTGCCCCTCCCAAGAGATTTTTGAAACAGGGGCTCCACAGAAAGGATGGAGTAAATCAAGAAAAATGTGATCGCAGATCCCTAGGAAGACTGAAGAAGATCCCGGGATCAGTGGCAAACTTCCCAAGAAGTTCCTACAGCCTAAGCGCCGGGGTCCTGCACGTCCACGGGACCCTGTGAGCGCTGGGAGCTATAGAGGGCTCTAGGTGGGCAGGAGAAGCCAAGTTGTAATCAGAAAGCACTTCTGCTAGACTGCCTGACGAGATCTCAGAAGAAAAGGTCCTGAGTCTCCACGGGATTCGAAGCTCCAGGAATTTATTGGTTTATCTCATCAACCTATAAATTATACCTAAATTTGTATTCTTTTTTTTAAGGGTCTCCAGACTGTATACACTTTAAAACTTGAAACCCTACAAAATCCAGATCTTTCCTACCCAGAATGCTAACCATTCACCAGGTGTAAACTCCTGTTCCTCCGGGTTGGACCCAGATGGAGAGCTACTGTGCAAGAGAGCAGCGTTCCCTGGGGCAGCCCCCACACTGTGACTGAGCCAGGCAGGGTCTAAGGGCCTGAGATTTCCGCTGGGCTTGGGACATTCTGATGGGCAATCCTTGCTCCAAATCTCCCTGCTTTGCACATGCACATGAATCCCTCATCGAAGTTCCTTTCCCTCTGCCCAATCCTGCTTCTACCCACTTCCTCACCCAGCTGAGTGTGAACATTTTGGGAAGACATTTAGATAACTGCTGGAGTTAACTAAAAAAAAAAAAAAAAAAAAAAAAAAAAAAGGTGAAATTCGCAAAAACTAAGCAAGTGACAAAATAGGACAATTATTAAGTCTGGGGAAAACAGACAGCTGTACAAGGAAAAATAGGGGCACCTGGGTGGCTCAGTGGGTGGGGCATCTGACTCTTGGTTTCAACCCAGATCATGATCTCGGGGTTGTGGAGCTGAGCCTCCCTGCCTCCTTCTGGCTCTGTCCTCAGTAGGGAGACTGCTTCTTTCCCTCTCTCTCCCTTTTCCTCTGCCCTTCCCCCTCCCACTTGTACCCTCCCTCAAATAAATAAATGAATCTAAAAAAAAAAGAGAGAGAAAGGAAACATAGTTTACATGTAATAATGTATGCAATGACTACTGAACCAACCAAAATTGTGTTGGTGGTTGGGGGAAGCAAGATTATGTGTACAGTGGGGCAGGTGATGGGGAAAGAGTTAAAACTTTATCTTTCTCAGTAGAAAGTCAAGAGATGGTGCTTAAAATCAAAACATCAAGAAATGGCCAAACAAGCAGGCTACTTAGAGATGACGGAGATAAATGCAAAAAACAGTCAGCTGAAAGAATTGAAAATAGGTGCCTCTGGGAAAGTGGAAATGTGGGGAAAGGGTGATGGACTGCCTTCTGTTTCCATAGAAAACCCTGTAATACTTGTTAGTTCTTTAAACCATGTGTATGTATAACTTTCACTTAAAAAAAAATCTTAGGGGCATCTGAATGGCTCAGTGTCTGCCTTGGGCTCTGGTCATGATCCCAGAGTCCTGGGATTAAGCTGGGCTCCCTGCTCAGTAGGGAATCTGTTTCTCCCACTGCTCCTGTGCTCTCTCTCTCTCAATCTCTCGGTCTGACATAGAGAAATAAAATCTAAAAAAAAAAAAATGAAAATAAAAAGAATCTTCCCATTGTGTAAAAAGAAAGAAAGAAAGGATCTTAGGGGCACCTTGCTGGCTCGGTCTGTTGATTGTGCAACTCTTGATCTCAGGATTGTGACTTCAAGCCCCACATTGAGTACAGAGATTACGTAAACAAACTTTAAAAATGCATTTTAAAGAAATAAAATAAAAAAGAATATAAGTTTCCGGATGGTATGGGACCATAAGAATCTTGTTACTATAAAATCCCGAGCTCAAAAAATATTTGTTACTTAATGATTAGATAGAAGTCTTCCCCCTCCTTGAAACTCAAAATGGCTCCCCGTAGGGCACAGCACTGAGATCACAGAGCTTGTTGGGACACCTGGGTGGCTCAGTCAGTTGGGCATCTGTCTTTGGCTCAGATCATGATCTTGAAGTCCTGTAATTGAGCCCCACATGGAGGCCCATGTTGGGCTCTGCACTCAGCAGGGAGTCTGCTTCTCCCTCTGCCCCTCCTCCTGCTCATGTTCTCTGTATCAAATAAATAAATAAAACCTTTAAAAAAAATCACAGTGCTTGTGATGCCTCCAGGAATGACAGGCAGGATCTGGCACCTACAGACTCCTCTCCCTGACTCTTCCTCAAGAGTCGTTCAGTTGCTCACATGCACAGGAGTCCCTCCAGCCTCAGGAACTTTGCACATGCTGTTCCTCCTACCTGAAAAGCTCTTCACCACCATCACCTAGTTCTCTCCCACAAATTGGTTAGATTTCAGCTCAAGTGTCATTTCCTCCAGGAGATCTTCCCCATCTCCTGCATTCCTCTCTTCATCAGCCTAATGGGGCCACGGTGGGACGATACCAGGATCCCAAAGGACCTTGTAGACCTATTAAGCCATTTGCTTTAAAAAAAAAAATCATGGGGCGCCTGGGTGGCTCAGTGGGTTAAAGCCTCTGCCTTCGGCTCGGGTCATGATCTCAGGGTCTTGGGATCAAGCCCCACATCCAGCTCTCTGCTCGGCAGGGAGCCTGCTTCCTCCTCTCTCTCTGCCTGCCTCTCTGCCTACTTGTGATCTCTGTCTGTCAAATAAATAAATAAAATCTTAAAAAAAAAGTAAATACATAAATAAATAAAATCTTAAAAAAAAAATCATATATATATATATATATATATATATATTTACTTGAGAGAGAGAGGCCATGCAAGGGCAGGGGCAGAAGGATCAGGAGAATCTCAAGCAGACTGCCTGCTGAGCATGGAGCCTGGCGTCAGGCTCGATCTCATGACTCTGAGATCATGACCCGAGCAGAAATCAAGAGTCAGATGCTCAACTGACTGAGCCACCCAGGAACTTCCAGGCATTTATTCCTTATGCAGAAGAGAATGAGGAGCCAACTAAGAAAGATAAGATCAGACATGCTGGTAGGTCTGAGATTCAGAATTATGAAAAGCAGCAAGCCCCTTGGGACATGTTGACCCTTGCTTGACCAAAATTGACCTCATCCTACCTCCCCAGGGTTTCTCCAGTAATTTTTTTTGGTAGTTTTACAGAACCAGGTGTGACTAGCACTAAGGGTTCTAGGGAATACTTTAATGATGTGTGAGCAAAAAATTTTTTTGGTCCATAAGAAGTTTATGATGCCTTCAAGATATTATAATGTAGGGGCGCCTGGGTGGTTCAGTAAGTTAAGCGTCTGCCTTTAGCTCAGGTCATGATCCCAGAGTCCTGGGATGGAGCCCTCCATCATTAGGCTTCCTGCCTGCTTCTGCCTCTGCCTCTGCCTCTGCCCCTCACCCCACCTCGTGTGCTCTCTCTCTTCCAAATAAATAAAAGCTTAAAAAAAAAAAAAAAAGATACCACCAGGTAGACTTTTCTCCCAGAAAATGGTCTTTCTTTTTTTTTTATTTAATTTAATTAATTTATTTGACACAGAGAGAGCGATCACAAGTAGGCAGAGATAGAGTGGGGAGCAGGCTCCCTGCTGAGCATAGAGTGTGATGCGGGGCTCGATCCCAGGACCCTGAGATCACGACCTGAGCCGAAGGCAGAGGCTTAACCCACTGAGCCACCCAGGCGCCCCTCCCAGAAAATGGTCTTTCATATACAGGAAACTATTATCCAGATGAGGGCAGCTCATTTATCATTTTCATAGGCAGCTGGATTCTTCCTGTTGGATTTCTCAAACTCCTGGGTCCCCCACGTGCAGACCAGATAAAATGCTACAAATGGGGGCGCCTGAGTAGGTCAAGCCTCTGCCTTTGGCTCGGGTCATGGTCTCAGGGTTCTGGGATCGAGCCCTGCATCGGGCTCTCTGTTCAGCAGGGAGCCTGCTTCCCCCTCTGCCTCTGCTGCCTCTCTACCTACTTGTGATCTCTCTCTCTGTCAAATAAATAAAACTTAAAAAAAAAAAAAAAATCCCAAAACACTACAAATGGCGCAACATGAAGAATGCAGGCCCGCAAGCGGAGCAGCGAGATGGGGAAACCCTGGCTGAAAGAACGCCATTAGTTGCGTCCTCAGAGGGCGACAAGCTGTAAGTGATCACATGCACCTCAGTCCTGCAGGAGACCCTTGGCCCTCCACACTTGTGGGAATCACCGGCTTCCCCATGATCAAAAATATATATATTTTTTAATTTATTTGACAGACAGAGATCACAAGTAAGGCAGAGAGGCAGGCAGAGAGAGAGAGGGGGAAGCAGGCTCCCTGCTGAGCAGAAAGCTCCATGTGGGGCTTGATCCCAGGACCCTGGGATCATGACCTGAGCCAAAGGCAGAGGCTTTTACACACTGAGCCACCCAGGCGCCCCGATCAAATATTTTTTAAATAGTTACATTTTTAGAGGCGCCTGACTGGCTCAGTGCATAGAGCATGGGACTCTTGGGGTTGAGTTTGAGCCCATGTTGAGTGTAGAGATCACTTAAAAAATAAAGTTTTCTTTAGCCTGACATATTTATTTCACTTGGCATTCAAAAAAAATAAAACCTGCATATTAAACCCATGACTCTGTGGCCATTATTGCTTAGGACTAACTTCATGAGGTTGATACTCCATTGACTAAATTTTGGGAACTTGCCAGGTGCCTGGGTGGTTCAGTCTGTAAAGCCGCCTACTCTTGATTTCAGGTAGGGTCATGATCTCATGATCCGGGGATGGAGACCTGGCTCCAGCTCCACTCTCTGGCTCTTACTGGTGAGGAGTTGGTTTGAGCATTCTCTCTCCCTCTACCCTTCCCCTGCTCACCCTTGCCGTTCTCTTTTTCTCTTAAATAAATAAATCTTTAAAAATAAAATAAAATAAAATTTGGGACCTCCTGCTCAAGCCAAACTCGCCAAGTACCATGAAAATCTCTCCCCATTTTTATATATACAGCTCTCCTGCCCTTCCTACCCCTGCTTTGGAAATTCTACAGATAATCCAAAGTCCCTGTTGAATTGCCCCCTCAGCAAAGTGGTCTTCAATTCGGGCAGGAGACCAGCACAGTTGTTAAAAGCCAAGGTTTATCAAAAGTAAAGTCTGGCCTTTGGGTGATAATAATGTGTCAGTGTGGATTCATTAATTTTAACAAATACCCCACTGTGGTGTGGGATGTTGATAGTGGGCATGAATGTGTGTGGGGTGGTTATACAGACGATCTGCACCTTTTGCTCAATTTTCAGTGAACTAAAAACTGTTCTTTTAAAAAAAATTAAAAAGCTCAGAAATTCAATCCTTAGCTAGCTGTGTGACTTTGGACAAGTTACTTGACCTCTCTGAACCTCCAATTCCTCATCTGTTAAATAGGAACCTCTGTAAAATAGCCTGCCCTTAGAGGGCTGCGCTGATTTAATATCGTTATGCAGATAAAAGTACTTAGTAAGTGCATAGCATACAGTAAGCCTTCCTTAAATGTTATTTGTTATTTTTATGAAAATGGGGAGCCACGAATTGAAACGCGTTCTCTCCTTATTTTAATTATTCATTTTTGTGTCTTTTCACATAGCAGGCGCTTAGGACAAGCTGGTTGGTTGTTGGTGGCATTGCTGCCTTTGGGAGGGATCGTTCTCATCCACAGGAGCTAGTAGGTGAGCACCATGGGGGCGGATGCAGAGCGTCCGCACCCAAACCCTACGAAGTCCTGAGCAGGATTCATAGTGGCCAGTGAAAGAACGACTGCCAGGGCAACCTCGTCCCCATTTCCAGAACCCGGTTCGGGAGGAGCGGGATCTCGAAAGCCGATCTCCCCGACCGCGGCCCGCCCCTTGGTCGCTAAGGTCTGTTTCCCCAGCCCTGAGGGGTCCCCGGGTGCTAGGTAGGCGCTGCTCCCTGCAGCCGCACGGTGGCGACGCAGAGCCGAGCTCCTCATATGTGGGCGGCGCTGGAGAGGCAGCGCCCCATCAGTTGGGCCTCCTGGGCCGGACTCCCCACCGCTGCCAGCACAGGTCATGTCATCCATGGTGAGGGAGCCCCTGAACCTGAGCTCACCGCAGTACCTCCCGTTGGCCCCTGGATTCCAGATCCTGGGTCGGACATCCCCAGCTCACGTGACTCGCCCTCCAGACTGACCAGGGCTCCGCGGGCCGCCCCGCCTCGCTGCCATACCGCGCAGCACACCTGGCGGGTACCGAGCCAACCGTGGCTCAAACTCGGGCTCGGAGCCCGCGAGACCTAACTGCGCCGGCTGGAGGAAAGGAGGTGGGCGTGGACTCGAGCTCTGCGACCCTCACTGCTCCGACCCCGGACCTTCCCATCCTCTGCTTCCGCCTCCGGGCCTGCATCTTCTTCGAGCTTCTCAGAACGCCCTTCTTGCCAACCCTCCGAACGGGAACCCGGGGACTCACGGGCACAGAGACACTCTTGCAAGCCCAGAGAACCGGACGGACCACGCGCGGGCACGTGCAGGGGCGGGGCCTCGGAGGGGGCGGGGCCCGGGGCGGGGTCCGCGGGCTCGGGTTCCCGCGGGCCACGGAGTCCGCGAGGCGCGCGCGGGGTGCCGGGAGCGGGAACTGTGCGGAAATGAGGCGCGGGGTTGAGGGGAGGGCGCAGGACTGGGGGGCGGGGCAGAGGTCTGCCCAGGGCCGGGCGGGCAGGGGGGGGGGGGGGGGCGGAGGGTTTGAGGGAGCTCCAGGAAGAGTAAACCTGGGAGCTGAATGGGCTGCCGCGGGGCTGGCCTGGGATTTGGAACCCACAGGCCAGAAGGGCCAGAGTGGGGCGTGGAGGGGCAGGAACCCCGCCCACCTTCCGGGCAGGGTTCTCGGAATCAGCCAGGATATCCTGGGACTCAATCTAGGGGCTAGATCTGGAGGCGACGGTTTTATAGAGACCGCTGATAGGGGCCCTCCGGTGTATCATCACACTTATTTCCCCTGCATTCCAGGAACTGCTCAGGCTTGTCCCCCAAGTGTTCGAGGACTTAGCGTCTCCCTCCCTGCACACCTTTGAGGGGCGGACCCTACCCTGAGAACCTGGGGAAGCCCTGCAGTCCCTCCAGGGTCCTTCCTCCTCTTGGGGGAGGATGGAAGTCTTCCGGGCCATAAGCCCCATCTCGAAAGATCTCCAGCCCCCAGGGCCTTTTCTTCCCCCTGCCTTTGGGCCCCCGGTGGGGGGGCTCCAGGAGGGAGCAACCTCAACTACCTTCTTTCTGTTGCGGCCTTTGCAAAAGAGGACTTTGGCTGAGGTGGACTTTGAGGGCTGAAGACGGGGGTGCGGCTGTTAACCCCTCCCTCCGCACCGAGGAGCTGGCTGGAGCGGACTGCACAGTGACAAGATTGCGGAGCGGATTCTCTTGGAGTCCTTGGCCTTCTGCCATGCTCTGTTGTTGGGCCTGAGAAACACCAGGGGAAACCCTGTCCACCACCACCCCACCTTAAATGTTTTCTTTTATATAAAAGTAATTCATGAGTTTTATTAAAAAATTAAACCTTACAAAAACATAGATTAAAACAAAAGGAAAACCCTCATCTTCACTGCTGAGATAGCTATGGTGTTGAGTGGCCTTACACCTTTTCTGTGTATTTACATCCTTAACGTGTGTAAAAATATACATAAAGGCCTCATGCTACACATACCGTTTTGCAACTTGCTATTCCGTGGACATTTGTTCCATGTCATTATACTGACATTTTTAACGAGTTTGTAGTATTTCAGAATATGAATGCCTCATAATTCATTTAGCCCTCTACTGATAAACAGTTTATGCCTATGTTTATAATAATCCTTATGGTATTTTACTTTAAATTGCAAATGTGTGCTCGTTTAAATTTTTTTTTATTATTTTTAAAAGATTTTATTTATTTATTTTGGAGAGACAGGGCATGACTGGGCGTAAGCAGCGGGAGAGGGAGAGAGAATCCCAAGCAGACTCCCTGCTGAGTGGGAGACCTGGAGGTAGGGCTTGATCTCTGGACCCTGAGATCTTGACCTGAACTGAAACTAAGAATCTGCCGGCTCCACCAACCTAAACTCCCTGGCAGGCTTCAATGTAAAAAATTTCAAATAAAATACCGATAAAGGCAAAAAATAGTGATAAAGACAAAATGAAGTTCATATTCCTACCAGGTTGAGATAACTCCTTTATTTTGTAAGCTGCGCCTGACAGAAAAATTACTGTGTGCCAGATACATGCTAAGTAATTCATGGAACATCAATCTGAGCTTTAGAGAAATATCTCCTGTGAGGCTTGCCCAAGGTTACACAACTAAAAAGTGCCAGAGCCAGGACCTGCGCCCAACTTTACCTGATTCCAAAGCTCTGCTGGTCTCTTACTGTTAACATTCAGATGTATTTCCTTCTGATCTTTTTTTCTATGCAACAGGACAAAAATACATGTAAATATTCATGGCTTTTCCTCCTTCCCAGACTAAGTTCTAAGGAGTCTTTGTAAGGAGAGCAGAGAGAGAGAGAGAAACAGACCTGAGCAAGGAGAGGAGCCACCTGAGAAACTTGCTCCCAGTCCCACTCAGGAAAAGTTGCTATGGAGAGACGGAGGGGAATGAGCCGACAGAGTTTGGGTGGCCAGGAATTTGGAAAAAACAAAAAGAAAGAAGAGGTTTGGGGAGCTACTCTGATAGCGTGGAACTTTGAGGAAGAAAAATTTTGGAGATTTTGAGGTGTGCAGTGTCCTCCACAGAACTTTGGTAAAGACTTTTGTTTTCTGGGGCACCTGTCTGGGGCTCAGTCGGTTAAGCAGGTGACTCATAGTTCAGGCCAGGTCATGATCTCAGGGTCTTGGGATTGAGCCCCACTTCAGGCTCCCCGCTCACTGGGGAGTCTGCCTGAGATTCCCTCTCTCTCTCTCATTCTCTGCCCCTCCCCCTGCTCTCCTGCACAGGCGTGCTCTCTCTCTCAAATAAATAAATAAAATCTTTTCTAAAAAAAGGGCTTTGGGGGGGTGCCTGGATGGCTCAGCTGGTTAAAGAGCCTTCGGCTCAGGTTATGATCCCAGGGTCCTGGAATCAAGCCCCACACTGGGCTCCCTGGTCAATGGGGAGCCTGATTCTCCCTCTCCCTCTGCTGCTCCCCCTGTTTGTGCTCTCTTGCTTCTCTCTCTCTGGCAAATAAGTAAATAAATAATTTTTTTTTAAGATTTTGTTTATTTATTTGACAGAGAGATCATAGGTAGGCAGAGAGGCAGGCAGAGAGAGAGATGGGGAAGCAGGCTCCCCACCAAGCACAGAGGCCGATGCGGGGCTTGATCCCAGGACGCTGGGATCATGACCTGGGTCGAAGGCAGAGGCTTTAACCCCCTGAGCCACCGGCCGCCCGACCATAAGAGACTCTTAATGATAGAGAACAAACTGAGGGTTGATGGGGAGAGGTGGGTAGGAGATGAGCTAGATCGGTGTTGGATATTAAGAAGGGCACTTGTTATGATGAGCACAGGGTTTTGTATGTAAGTAATAAATCACTGAATTCTACTCCAGAAACCAATTTTTTGGCTGGTTTATGTGAACTATATGTTAACTAACAACATTTAAATAAAATAAATAAGAGACTATGTGGGTTTGGTGGTTTTCTATATCACTTGGTGTCAAATGAAGTACCGTGCATCAGTTATCAATCCCAAGAGAGCAGAGTACTGTGCACCTGTTACAAATCCCCAGGGGAGAAATCTAAACCCTTCTAACCCATCTTGTCTTGGTATTTGAGTCGCCAAAGAAAACACATGCAGTCAAGCATTGGGTGGAACGATGCTTTACTCACATAGAGAAGAGAAGGAGTGAGATCACCTTCAATCTTGGGCACTGGTCCCCATGGTCAATGGATCTCCCCCAGTGGTAGACGTGGGGCAATTTGCTTATATGCTCACATTTCTCATTCTGTGGTGGAAGGACCTCGTCCCCTTCCAGAGAACAGATAGAGCAGTGGGGTTGGCAAGATGCCATATGATACACATGCTCTAAGAAGAAACAAAAGAATACTCATTGCACTTGAGACAAGGAAAGATAATACCACACAAGGTGAAAACCCAGAGCAAGCTGTGTGCGTTCTTTGTCTCTTGGTTAGGAAGTGTCCCAGGCCTGGGATGCATTCTTATGCAGCTGAGTGGGGATCAAAAGACTACAAGCATAAGATTGTCTTTCATAACATTTGGCTACTATGACTCTTATTTCCCTTTTTGCTTTGGCTGCTAAGAGGCTCAGAACATTTCTATTTCTTCATCTGTATTTTCTCCTTGCCCCAATTTTCTTAATTATTTACTTTAATCCTTTAAAAAAAACCTCTCTATTGGGGCACCTGAGTGGTTCAGTCCGTTAAGCATCTGCCTCAGGCTCAGGTTATTATCTCAGGGTTCTGGGATCAAACCCCACATTGGGCTCCCTGCTCATCAGGGAGTCTGCTTCTCTCCCTCCCTCTGCTCTTCCCCCTCCCCAACTTGTGCTCCCTCTCTCTCTCAAATAAATAAATAAGATCTTTTTTTTAAAACCCCCAAACCAGGGTGCCTGGGTAGCTCAGTGGGTTAAAGCCTCTGCCTTCGGCTCAGGTCCTGATCTCAGGGTCCTGGGATCGAGCCCCACATCGGGCTCTCTGCTCAGCAGGGAGCCTGCTTCCTCCTCTCTCTCTCTGTCTGCGTCTCTGCCTACTTGTGGTCTCTGTCAAATAAATAAATAAAATCTTAAAAAAAAACAAAAATCCAAAACCTCTCTATTATGGAATACTTCAAACATGCATAAAAGTAGAGACAATATAATAAATTGTCATGTACCTATCACCTATTTTTAATAATTATCAGTGTTTTGCCAATCTTGTTTTAATTACCTCTCCATTTTTGCCTCTCTCTGGAGTCCTATAATGCAAATCCCAGGCATCATATCATTTCACCCAAATTATTTCAGCATATATATTTAAGAGATAAGGCTGTTTCAAACATAACTATCATACCTAACAAAATTAATAAACATTCCTTAAAATCTGGGGTGCCTGGTTGGCTCAGTCAGTTAAATGTCTGCCTTCAGCTCAGGTCACTATCCTGAGGTCCTGGGCTCAAGCCCCACATTGGGGTTCCTGCTTGGCGGAGAGCCTGCTTTTCCCTCTCGCTCTGCTGTTCTCCCCTCTTGTGCTCTCTTGATTCCTCTCTCCCTGTCAAATAAATAAATAAAATCTTTTTTAAAAATTCCCTAAAATCACTGAATGCCTAGTTCATTTCAAATTTCTTTAAAAGTTGGCTTGTTCCAGTCAGGATTCAGATAAGGTTCACACATGTCATTTGTTGCTATGTCTCTTAAGTAACATTTTTTTTTTAATCTTTTTTTTTTTAAGATTTTATTTATTTATTTGACAGACAGAGATCACAAGTAGGCAGAGAGGCAGGCAGAGAGAGAGAGAGGAGGAAGTGGGCTTCCTGCAGAGCAGAGAGCCCGATGCTGGACTTGATCCCAGGACCCTGAGATCATGACCTGAGCCGAAGGCAGAGGCTTAACCCATTGAGCCACCCAGGTGCCCTAAAATCTTTTTTATTTGACAGACAGAGATCACAAGTAGGCAGAGAGGCAGGTTGGGGGCGGGGTGGGAAGCAGGCTCCCCGCTGAGCAGAGAGCCTGACCTGGGGCTCGATCCCAGGACCCCGAGATCATGACCTGAGCTGAAGGCAGAGGCTTAACCCACTGAGCTACCCAGGAGCCCCTCTTAAGTAACTTTTACTGTGTAATAGTTTTACCTTTCTTTCTTTTTCTTTTTTTTATGCTATTTATTTGTAAGAGAAAACAGAGCATTGTCCTGAGAAGTTTCCCAAGTCGCAGAAGTTTTGGCTGATTGCTTCCTAATGGTGTAGTTTAACTTGTTCTTCTGTTATTTACATTTCAGTAAACTGAAAGTTAGATCTAGTGGCTTGATTCATTTGGGTTTAACGATTTTGGCAAGAGTAACTCCTTGGCAATGGTGCTGTATACTTATTATTAGGTCATATCTGGAGGCACATGATATTTAGTTGAAACATTTTTATTGATGGATCTGCTGGTCAGGGCTCTTGGCCTGCTCTCTTCATTGAAATCCCCATCAATGTTTTATCTATTCATTTTAACATCCACCTATGAACCATCATTTCATTAGATGTTACAAAAAATTGGGGTGCCTGGGTGGCTCAGTGAGTTAAAGCCTCTGCCTTTGGCTCTGGTCATGATCCTGCGGTCCTGGGATCAAGCCCCACATCGGGCTCTCTGCTCAGCAGGGAGCCTGCTTCCTCCTTTCTCTCTCTGCCTGCCTCTCCTCCTACTTGTGATTTCTGTCTGTCAAATAAATAAATAAATAAAATCTTAAAAAAAAAAGATGTTACAAAAAATTTTTCTTTTTAAAAAATATTTTATGTATTTATTTTAAAAGATTTATTTATTCACCTGAGAAAGATGGGTAGGGGGCAAAAGGAGAGGAAGAGAGAATCTTTTTTTTTTTTTTTTTTTTAAGATTTTATTTATTTATTTGACAGAGATCACAAGTTGGCAGAGAGGCAGGCAGAGAGAGAAGAAGCAGGCTCCCCACGGAGCCGAGAGCCCGATGCGGGGCTCGATCCCAGGACCCTGGGATCATGACCTGAGCTGAAGGCAGAGGCTTTAACCCACTGAGCCACCCAGGCGCCCCAGGAAGAGAGAATCTTAAGCAGACTCCCTACTGCCCATGATGTGGGGTGAATCTCATTTCTGGAGATCACAACCAAAGCCCAAACAAAGAATGAGACACCCAACCGACTGTACCATCCAGGCACCCCAAGTTTTTATCTAGCTCTCTATTTTATTTAATTTTTTTAAAGATTTTTATTTATTTATTTAACAGAGAGAGAGAGATCAAAAGTAGGCAGAGAGGCAGGCAGAGAGAGGGGGAGGGGAAGCAGGCTCCCCGCTGAGCAGAGAGCCCAATGTGGGGCTTGATCCCAGGACCCTGAGATCATGACCTGAGCCAAAGGCAGAGCCTTAACCCACTGAGCCACCCAGGTGCCTCAAATTTTTATTTATTTTTAAGAAATCTCTACACCCAACATGGGGCTTGAACTCACGACCGAGAGATCTAGAGTCACATGCTCTATCGACTGACTCAGGCAGCCCAAAAGGTAATTTTCCAATTCTTCATTCTTTCTTGCATTCATTAGTTGAAATTCTTACATAAAGAACTATTCCTCATTCATTATTTTATCTTCCTGAAATATGGTAGGATAAATGCTTGCTTTCTCTTATGTATGTTTAGAATTTGCCTGAACTCCTTTGTGCAACAAGATGTGAAGAAAAGGCAGGCAGAGCCGTGGAGTGGAAGGAGCACAGGCCTTGGACGCAGGCAGCATCCTGACTCCGTCACTTATCATCTGTGTGACCCTGGGCAATCCTCTGAGTCTCAGCTTCCTTGATTGCCAGTTGTGGATACTGATCCCCAACTTCCCCAAATCTTTAGTAGACTAATTTCCAGGCTGTGATCAGGCAATTCCTTGTACCAGAAGTAAAACGTATTCATTGTGGAAAATTTAGAGGATCCAGGTAAACACACAGAAGGGAATATAAGCCT
Organism: Lontra canadensis; assembly: GCF_010015895.1. Lineage (NCBI taxonomy): Eukaryota > Metazoa > Chordata > Mammalia > Carnivora > Mustelidae > Lontra > Lontra canadensis. The sequence continues at coordinate 19,166,064 of NW_022631019.1, forward strand.
TATGAAAAGCATCTAACACACGCCTGGCATAAAGAAGGTATTTTGTTTTTTGGTTTTTTGTTTTTTTAAAAGATTTTATTTATTTATTTGACAGACAGAGATTACAGGTAGGCAGAGAGGCAGGCAGATAGAGGAAGGGAAGCAGGCTCCCTGCTGAGCAGAAAGCCCGACTCAGGGCTCGATCCCAGGACTCTGGGATCATGACCTGAGCCGAAGGCAGAGGCTTTAACCCACTGAGCCACCCAGGCGCCCCAAGATTTATTTATTTATTTGAGAGAATGAGAGAGAGAGAGAATGAGCCTGAGTGGCAGGAGCAGAGGGAGAGAATCTCAAGCAGACCCCTGCTGAGCGTGGAGCCCCACATGGGTTTTGTCTCAGGACACTGAGATCACATGAGCTGGAACTGAGAGTTGGACACTTAACTGACTGTGTCATCCAGGCGTCCCTAACAGGTATTTTTGACAACTCAGTCTCGCTTCTCAGGCTGCTCGGTGTCAATATCCTCCTGGAAAAGAGTAAATTTAGTCTGGGGTGACTATAGTCTCAGCCCCAGAAAACCCCAGCAAGAGTGAGAGAGGGAGTTGCAGGAAGGAAGCAGAGGTAGCTTCCTCCGGTCTTATGTCAAGAGCTAGTGAACTAAAGTTAGGCAGATTTGCCGAAAAGTTGCAGTGAGATCCCAGGAAAGTCACTTGACCTCCCAAGCCATACCTTCTCACCTGTAAGATGGAGGTTGTCAAGGTCGACCTGTCAGAGTTGCTGGGAGCTGTTTGTTTAGACAAGGGCATGCCGGTCTCAGCGCCAGCCATTGGGAGGTGCTCATGGAATGAGTGTTAGCTGGTTCAGAGTCTAGGAGCTCCCTCTCCGAGCTTCCTTTAAAAGTGAAGTCACTCACAATTGTCTCCTGTGACTGAGGGACTGTGTGGGACCTGGCTTGGAGCCCAGCTTTGTCATAGAAGTGCTAGGTGCATTGGGTAAGCCTCTTCTTTTCTGGATGGTGCCTGGATTTCTCCATTTGTGAAATGCGATTAGGGATTAGATTAGGGATTCAAATCCAGATGCCCCCCAGGAGCAGGCAGGCAACAAGACAGTAAAACAGTTGAGACAATAGGGGGTGGTGGGGGTGTGGCTGCCTAATGAACTTGCCTGAGGTTTTTTTTTTTTTTAAAGATTTTATTTACTTATTTGACAGAGACAGAGATCACAAGTAGGCAGAGAGGCAGGCAGAGAGAGAGGAGGAAGCAGGCTCCCCGCTGAGCAGAGAGTTTATGCGGGGCTCCATCCCAGGACCCTGAGATCATGACCTGAGCTGAAGACAGAGACTTAACCCACTGAGCCACCCAGGCGCCCCAAGCTTGCCTGATTTAAGAAGGGCTACCACTCATCCTGCTGATACTTCCAAAACAGGAATGTGAGCCCAGGTTGACAGACTTTTAAAGAAGCTGGAGGGGCTCCTGAGTGGCTAAGTTGGTTAGGCGTCCTACTCTTGATCTCAGCTCAGGTCTTGATCTCAGGGTCATGAGCTGGACATGGAGCCTACAAAAGAAAGAAAGGAAGAAAGAAAGCATTTTTAATTTAAATTATTTTTATATTTTTAATTTAAAAATTTTATTGTGATTAATTATTTGTTTTGATTTTGATTTATTATTTAATTTTTATTTAAATTATTTTTATATTTTTAATTTAAATTTTAAATTTAATTGTTAAATTAAAGCAATGGCAAGTTATTTGGGTTTTTTTTTTTTAAGATTTTATTTATTTATTTGACAGATAGAGATCACAAGTAGGCAGACAGGCAGGCAGAGAGAGAGGAGGAAGCAGGCTCCCTGCTGACCAGAGAGCCCGATGCAGGGCTCGATCCCACTGAGCCACCCACTGAGCCACCCAGGCACCCCAAGTTATTTGGGTTATTTAGCAACCTGTGTGGACCAAACAAATGTAAAGTAGTATTAAGAGCATGGGCTTGGGCGCCTGGGTGGCTCAGTGGGTTAAAGCCTCTGCTTTCGGCATGGTCACGATCCCAAAGTCCTGGGATCAAGCCCCACATCGGGCTCTCTTCTCGGCGGGGAGACTGCTTCCCCCTTTGTCTCTCTGCCTGCCTCTCTGTCTACTTGTGATCTCTGTCTGACTTGTGATCTCTGTCTGTGAAATAAATAGATAAAATCAAAAAAATAAAAAAGAGCATGGGCTCTAAGGTAAGAGATGTTCACGTGCCAGTTCTACTACTTAATGACTGTGTGTCCTTGTACAAATCATTTACCCGCTCTGTGCCTCACTTTTCTTTTCTGTAAAATGGGGATAATTACTGCACTTCCTTCACAAGATTGCTGCGAGGGTTAGATGAGCAAAGATGAGACTAGGGTGAGGTTAATGAGGAATCATCTTGGACATAAGATTTAAGGGGGCACCAAAAAACTCAACAATCAAGATAACTAACGTATTAATGTAATATTTTTAAAAGTAGGGACACCTGGATGGATCAGTGGGTTAAGGATCTGACTTCAGCTCAGGTCATGATTGCAGGGTCCTGGGATCAAGTCCCATGTTGGGCTCCATGCTCAGAGGGGAGTCTGCTTGTCTCTCTCCCTCTGCCCCTCTCCCTGCCCCGCCTGTGTTCCCCCCCATCAAACAAATAAAATATTTAAAAAAATAAAAATAAACATTTAAAAAAAAAAAAAGTCAAAAGTAGGGACGCCTGGGTGGTTCAGTTGATTCGATGTCCAGCTCTTGGTTTCAGCTCAGGTCATGATCTCATGGGTCATAGGACAGCTCTAAGTCAGACTGTATTCAGTGGGGAGTCTACTTGGGGATTCTCTCCCTCTGCCCCTCCCCCCACTCTCTTTCTCTCTCTCAAATAAATAAATGCTTTAAAAAAGTCAAAAATACATTGGGGAGAGTATGCTATGTTGAGTGCTGTGAAGTGTGTAAACCTGGCGATTCACAGACCTGTACCCCTGGGGCTAATAATACATTATATGTTAATTTAAAAAAAGTCAAAAATAATGCAATAAATATTTACGATGAACAAACTATCAATATTTTAAATAAAGACAAGATCTGAACTTGCACTGCATGACTTGGCCTCACTCACTTTACCCTAATCCCAGCCCTGTGGGAGTCTGTCTTCACTTTTAAAGTGAGATGACACACAAGGAAACACCTCCAGGTCCAGTGGTTCAAGGGTAATAGAGAAAAAGCACTTGACCTTGTTCACTGCCATATTTCCAGCACCTACAATGGTGCTCACACAGGGTAGGATATTAATAAACATTTGCTGAATATCCGCCCCCCCCAAAAAAAAAGAGAAAGAGAGAGAGAGATGATGTCAAACCTTAGAACAGGGCCTGGTACCAAGTAGGTACTCAATAAAATAATAATGATGATCATGATTGCAAAGATAATGCCATTGTCTGTGGGTCTTCTTCTGTCTTCAGGTCCACGGTAAACCTAGTATGTATCTGACCCCCAGATTGGATCATTTTTTTTAACCACAACCTGACAGAATTTTCTCCAATAATAATTGTGAAACAAAACAAATAATAATGGCCAGAAAAGAAACACAGTAAAAATTTCATTTTATTGGGCGTCTGGGTGGCTCAGTGGGTTAAAGCCTCTGCCTTCGGCTCAGGTCATGATCTCAGAGTCCTTGGATCGAGCCCCGCATCAGGCTCTCTGCTCGGTGGGGAGCCTGCTTCTCCCGCTCTGCCTGCCTCTCTGCCTACTTGTGATCTCTGTCTGTCAAATAAATAAATAAAATCTTAAAAAAAAAAATTTCCTTTATTGACTTCATATACACACCCAGACAACCAAAATTAAAAAAAAAAAAAAATTACAAAACAAAAGAGAAAAAAGTAATGGACCAATATTTTTTTAGTTACATTATTATTATTTTTTTTATAAAAAGGACATGTACATATATGCAAGAAAAAGGGCCTCCAAAAGGGGCAACAGGGCAGGGTTCAGAGAATGAGCACCACAGAGAATGAAAGAATTGCAATAGCTCAAGTTTTGTTCCTTCATTTTTTACAGTCACTGTAGCATCACTGTTGATTTCAGATCTGCTTATATACAGAGACAGGGGGACCTAAACATTCTCAAAGCTACTCGAGTTGCTTCTGAGCTGCTCGAAGTCTCAAATCGAAGGCACATGCTGGGGGTCAACTGTGTAGGGGGGTAGCTTTCCAAATTAGCTCCCATTGTAGCATATATTATTTATCAAAGGTTAGGTAACATAAATGTACTAATTTGAAGCCTCCATATATATTATATTCTTAAAACTCTTAATAATCACAGCAATGATTTAGAACTTAGACCAACAGAAAGATCTCCTCAGGAGGGAGCATTTTTATCCCCGACATTGTCTGGAGGTGCCAGGGCAGGGTGATAATAAAAAGCAGACCTACCCAGTTTCATTCATGTTTTTAAGTTCTCCACAGACAATGCAAGCCTTATGTCTTACACACGGAGGACCTGCCACCACCCTTACCTGATTCACCTCAGCCCCAGGCCACCAGTTTTCCATGGCTCTTTAAGACAATCTTGAAGGCCCTTTCAAAGCTGACACTCCACTACTTTTCAATTCTGGATCTGCAAGCTGTTTCAAGCTGTGTGGCCCTGGGTAACTCAGGTAATTTCTCTAAGTCTCAGTTTCCTTGTCTGTGAAATGGGAACAATAATCCCAACCCATGCCTAATCCTTGTCAGGGCTCCATGAGGTAATGTGGGAGGAGACTCGTAGGTGGCAGGCCTTGGTGACAAAGGGACGTTCCTTTGAGGTGGTATGTGTAAGCTGTTCTTGCATTGAGGATCTGGGAGAGAAGGGGACCCAGTGGGTGCTGGAGTTTGCAGATCACTGAGTATGACTCTTTTTTTTTTTTTTTTTTCCAGGAAAAGGCTCACTCCTCTTGGCCCAGAGGCGGAGAGCTGATGACAATGACCCCAGAGCCTCTGGGCTGTAATGTAGTCCAGCTGGACTGAGTACTTCCCTTCCAGGGGTAGGTGGCTGAGACAGGAACTGGCTCCCTTACCAGATGCCCCCTGAAACCCACTTACTGTTTCCTTAACTGTCTCTCCAGAGAGAATGGAAGGTCCCAAAACAGAGGTTGACAAACTACCCCCTTCTCCCCAAAAAACGCAAAAAAGCCATTTCAGGCTCTCCAGGCCATATGGTCTGTGTTGCAACTACTCGACTCTGTTGTTGTAGTGCCAAGCAGCTCTAGACCACACATAAACGCAGCCTGGCTGTGTGCCAATAAAACTTTATTTGTGGATACAGAAATTGGAATTTCATATAAATTTCACGGGTCAGGAAATAGTCTTCTTTTGATTTTTTTCAATCAGTTAAAAAGGTAAAGACCATTCTTAGCTCACAGGCGTGCAAAAATAGTAGGTCAGGTTCTGGGGCACCTGGGTGGCTCAGTGGGTTAAAGCCTCTGCCTTCGGCTCAGCTCATGATCAGGGTCCTGGGATCAGGCCCCACATTGGGCTCTTCGCTCTGCAGGGGCCCTGCTTCCTCCTCCCTCTCTGCCTGCCTCTCTGCCTACTTATGATCTCTGTCTGTCAAATAAATAAATAAAATCTTTAAAAAAAATATATAGTAGGTCAGGTTTGGCCCGTGGGCCGTAATTCACCCACCCCTATCCTATCCTAGAGGGCAGAGAACCATCTCTGTCTCCTCCTCTGCTGTATCCCCAGCGGCCACAGCAGTGCCGGGCACATAGCTGGTTTCTGATGAGTATCTACAGATGACCCACTGCTTCCTCTTTAGTCCCTCGAACTCCAATTCCTTTTCCATCCTTTCCAACTAATAGCAGCAAGCTTCTGCCTCACCCCCAGGCTCCAGGGCAGCGGGAGAGCCCCCAGCCCGTTCTCCAGCAGACCGTCCCACCTGCACACTCCTGTTCCTCCTCTTCCTTTCTGATGACTCCATCTCTGGCCTCATTCTTTCCCTGCCTCTTGACCACGGTCATGGGAGTGCCTTTAAACCAAAGCCTCTTCTCACATCTTCATCTCACACCAGTGGAGAACACATCCAGTAAACTCTCCAAGTCCCAGCCTCCTGCGTTCCCTTCCTTTCCAGAGGGAAGAATTAGGGGGGAAGGGAGAAGGGCTATGGTTGTTTGTATGGTTTCTCTTGAGCACCTACCATGTGCCAGGCACCACACAGATATTTTATTGCCCGATCTAACTTAATGCAGACACCCCTGGCTTAGAGATGCAGAAACCAAGTTTAACTAAATGTTCCGAGTCACAGAGCTAGGAGGGGGCAGAGCCTGGATGAGAGCCCAGGTTGGTGTGGCTCCATTCATAAGTATGTTTGAGGGCTTGCCATATGCCAGATGTATCCTGGGATACAACGGTAAACAAAACAGATAAGCCCTGCCTCGTGGAACTTTATTCTACTGGGCGCAATGAACAATAGCAAACAGGTAAATGGGCAGTGCGACTGCTGCTGGTAGAGAGGCGTGCAGTGAAAACAAGATAATGTAGGTGATGCCGTTGCTGGGGAGCTGGTTTAGAAAGGGCTAGTTCTCTCTGAAGAGGTGACATTTGAGCAGAGGTATGAATGAAGGGAGAGAACCTTCCACCTGGAGGGGACAGCAGGAGAGAAAGCCCAAAGTGGGAGCTGCCTTGCATGTCAATGAGCAGGAAGGAAGCCTGGTGGCAGGAAGGCAGCGAGCAAGCTGTAGGAGTGGAGATGCCCCAGGCAGCAGGGAGCTGAGTCCTGTGGGGCTTTGCAGGCCCAGCAAAATCTGTGGATTTTGTTTGAAATGTGATGGAGGAACCACATGAGGGTTTCAAGCAGGGGAGTGATAGCACCTCCAGCCCCTAGACCTGGATGGAGCAGACGAGAGACTCTACCCCCTTCCCTGTTCACTGCTACTCGCTGTCTGTACCCTGGGTACCCCTGCGCTCCTGTTCTGGGCTGACCATGTAATGAAGTGAGTCTTTGAGTCTGAGAGAATTGGGGTCTCAGTCCAGCTGCAATACTTACCAGCTGTCTGACCATGGGCAATCCTGTCCCTTTATGTGCCTCAGTTTTTTTATCTGAAAAATGGGGACAATGATTTCAATCTCATAGTGGTGTTGGGACAATTGGATGAGCTCTTGCTTTAAACAGCTCCAAGCAAGCCCTATTGTACTCTCCCAATAAGCCCTCATAGTTGGTTATTATTATTTAAATACTTAGCCAAGCTCGGACCTCTTGTAATCACTTGTCAAAGAGGACTGCTACTGCCTTTATGATTATCTCTCTCATTGTGTTCCACGTGCTGCCAGGAGACACGTGTGCCAAGACCCTCCTCTACCGAAAGGCTAAGAAAGAATGACAGACTGTCTCCCTGAGGCAATGCCTTCTGCTCTTGATTATAGCAAGCACAAGGCCAGGCTGCATTAGAGAGACCCAAAACCCAGCCCTCAGCCCCTCTCAGTTCAGTCCCCCTGCTCCATGCCAGAAAAATCTCTCCAACAGGATACAAAATAATAACCTCATTTGTGTCCAGCAAAGCCCTTTTATGAGTCATTCGTTTAACAAACACCTCAAGTGACCGCCCAGAACAGCCTGTTCTAACACCGTTATTATTATTATTAATAATAATAGCTAGCATTTATCCACTACTCAGAGTGTGAGGTTAGACTGCCTGGGTCTGAGTCCTGGATTTACTACCATTTCATATGTAGATGATGCTGGAATATCACTTAGCCTCTTTGAGCACCTACTATGTGCCAGGCAGTGTGTCAGGTGCCAGGAAGACCATGAAGAACCAAGATGCGACCCCTGCCCTCTCAGAGCTTACTGTCTAATTGAAGAGCCAGGTGTTAATCAAATAATCACATAAACACACGGAAAGGGACAACTGTGAGAAGTATCCATTGCTACGAGTGTGTATAACAGGGAGGCAAAGGAATATGTCCTGGAGGAAGTGATTGTGGAGATACGCTGGTGTGAGGAAGAGAGAAGATAGTTTCACGTATAAGGAGCAGCGTGTTCAAAGGCCCTGTGGCAGGGCAACTGAAGGAGTTGGGGCTGGAGTCTAGAGGGAAACGGGGGAAATTGTGAGCTGAGGCTATAGCAGGATCACTGCCCTGTAGGCGATGGTTTGGTCTCCATGTCTCTCTGTTGAGTGACTGCTGTCACTACAACATAGGTAGGCAAGCTGACCTGCCCAAACTGCCCAGGCCAGGCCTGGCTGTCCTCTGGGCTTCCTCTTTCCAGCATGACCCACCATGGCCTTTCCAGTACCTTTGGGAGAGGGAACATATGAAGTGAAACTTGTTCGTGGGAAAGCATAGTCACCACTCAGTCCTTAAGCGGAAACGATGCACTTGATAGGGAATTGTTTCCTGTAAGAATCAAAAGGGAGAGGGCCAGGGGCCCCAGGAAAGGGGCAGACTGAAGACAAAATTGCTCCTGCTTTCCGCTCACTTCCTCTACTCCTGCCCGTCTATCCCATCTTCCTCACCGGGTCTTTTGCCCTGATGCTCTGGGACCTCTTCCTGTCTCACTTCCGTCCGGCTTGTCGTCAGATGTTTGGCCCCTGTGTGCCATCTCTTCTGTACCCCAAGTAGGATCACTAGATTCAGCAAATCAAAATACAGGATGCCCAGTTAAATTTGAATTTCAGAGAGACAGTAACAGTTTTTTTTTTTTTTTTTTAGGGTAAGTCAGTCCACATATTACAAGGCTAGCCCTGAGCAGCAGGGGTTGGGACGCTGCAAATGGTTCCAGGCAGCTGAACTGGCAGACACTAACACCAAGGTTAATAATGGCCACTGCCTCTGGTCCAGGCCCCCACCCTTTCCCATCAGGGACATGGAGAGTGAGTGAACAAGAGACCACACTGCCAGAGTGGTCTCAGCTCTACCATTTTTCAAGCTGGTAACCTCGGAGAGACCCAGAGAATGGGATGCCTAATTTCTCTGTCCTCAGTTTCCTCCTCTGTTCACTGGAGAGAGTAACAGCTCCTACGTGAGGATTAAATGAGTTTATACAGGTGAAGTGCTTAGAACAGTGCCTGGTCCAGAGTAAGTGCTGGGTGTGTGTTGGCTGTAATTATTTCTGTAATCACACCAGACTGAACGTCAACTCTGGGAGAGCTGGGGCTTGGTTTTGTTCATCGTTCTATCCTCAGCACCTAGAAGCAGTCCTGGGATACTGTACATGCTTTGGAAGAGGGCCTGGCATGTCGTATGTAGGCATAAATGTTTACTGATTAACACGAATGTAGGCACGCCCAGGTGGCTCAGTTGGTTGGACAGCTGATTCTTGATTTCGGCTCTGGTCGTGGTCCTCCAGGTCCTGAGATTGAACACTGAGTTGGTTTCCACGCTTGGCAGGAAGTCTGCTTGGGGATTCTCACCCTCTCCCTCTGCCCCTTCCCCCAGCTCACACACTCTCTCTCAAATAAATAAATAAATCTTAAAAAAAAAAATAGGGGCACGTGGGTGGCTCAGTTGTTAAGTATCTGCCTTTGGCTTAGGTCATGATCCCAGGGTCCTGGGATCGAGTTCCACATTGGGCTCCCTGCTCAGTGGGAAGCCTGCTTCTCCCTCTTTCACTCCCCGTGGTGTGTTTCCTCTCTCCCTGTGTCTCTCTCTGTCAAATAAATAAATAAAATCTTAAGAAAAAAACAAAAAATAAAATAAAGGTAACTGTTGTGCTCAGTACCTACCTGAAAGATTTGGATTATAATTCTTTCACAGATAGGGAAACTGTGGTTTAGCGATAAAACGTGAATTAGTTTTCCCATGTTAAGGAGGTAAAAGAGTTAGGATTCAAATCAAGATTTGTTGGGTTCTGGAACACCTGGCTGGCTCGGTCCATAGAGCATGCAAGTCTTGATTTCAGGGTTGTGAGTTTGAGCCCCATGCTGCCCATAGAGCCTGCTTCAAAACAAATTTGTTGGGGGGGGGTGGTTCCTGGGTGTCTCAGTGGGTTAATTTGGCTTAATTGGTTAATGTTGATCTGGCTCAGGTCATGATCTCAAGGTTGTGGGATTGAGCCCGGAGTAGGGCTCTGAGCTAAGCAGAGTCTGCTTGAGTCTCTCTCCCTCTGGTCACCGCCCCCCATAAAAAAATAAATCTTTTTTAAAAGATTTTATTTATTTATTTGACAGAGAGAGAGAGAGGCAGTGAGAGAGGGAACACAAGCAGGGGGAGTGGGAGAGGGAAAATCAGGCTTCCCACTGAGCAGGGAGCTGGATGTGGGGCTCGATCCCAGGACCCTGGGATCATGACCCTAGCGGAAGGCAGACACTCAAGGTCTTTTCCACTGAAAACTCAATTTACTTGCTACCCTAGGAAAGTCGTGGAATAAGGGAAGTATCTGGATTTAGGAGAAATATTCATAAACTTTGATTTCTTAAAAGTCCTAATCTGTTCTTGACCTGGTGTGTGACCTTGGGTAAATCATCTCATACTTGTGAGACGGTTTTATGATTTGTAAACTAGGTGGTGATGGGAATTCAAAGAAATCACAGGTTGTTGGAGCTGGTTCACAGAAGGTTTTTTTATTTTTGTTTTTGTTTTAAAGATTTTATTTATTTGACAGACAGAGATCACAACTAGTCAGAGAGGCAGGCAGAGAGAGAGAGAGAGGAGGAAGCAGGCTCCCTGCCAAGCAGAGAGCCAGAGGTGGGGCTGGATCCGACGACGACCTGGGATCATGACCCCAGCCGAAGGCAGAGGCTCCAACCCACTGAGCCACCCAGGCGCCCCTCACAGAAGGTTTCTGATAAACAATCCTCTCCATCACCCTGCCTTAAAATTTACTTACTTAATTTAGAGAGTGGGGGTAGGGGCAGAGGGAGAGGGGGAGAGAGTCTTACTCAAGGCAGGGCTCAGTCTCACAATCCAGAGATCATAACCTGAGCCAAAACCAGGAGAGTCCCATGCTTAACTCCCTGCGCCACCCGGGTGCCCCAACCATTCCCCTGCCTTCCAACAGCTTTGCAAATAACTAGCCATTCTTCCCCACCCATGAACCTGCAAGCCCATCCACCCCTCCACTGCCCCACCTGTGAATAAACCTCTCCGCACCTGGACCCCTAACACCTCTTTAGATGGAGGTTGAATCTCTCCAAGAGAAACCCTTTTCCCTGGACTTTTACTCCACGTCCAAGTGTCCCTCAACCCTGGGAGTTTGGTCCGTGCCCTCCTCAGAGGGGGCAACAAACATAAATCAGCCCGGGGCTGGGCCTGAAGTTGGAGAGATTCTGGGGAGATCTGGCTTGAAAGGGGTCCCCTCAAGGACAGATTACCCAAAAAATCTGGTGGCGCTATGGGTGCTGATGGTGGCAACATAATAGGAACCTACCCCGAGCTGGGGCGCTAAGATCCCGGGGGATCTCTAGGGTCTCCTGAGCTGAAGGCCTGAGGGGCATGGGGCCCAGGTTCCTTTCAAGCCCCGGCATGGGTCATTCGGTGTGAGTGCTTGCCTGGAGCGGGAAGGGGAGAGGCGGGCGGATGGGGGCTGGGGGAACAGGGGGCTTCCCTCCCGCAGGATGGAGAAGGAATATCTGGGGCGTGACTCCGCGCGAGCAGATGAGGGGAAAGCGATGACCCCGGCGTGGTCCGCACGGGGAGGACAGCGTTTTGGTAGGGAGGAGCCGGGAAGGGCTCTCGTAAGCCTAGCAGAGCACCGGCCAGGAGCTCTCGGCGGAGGCGGGGCGGAACCCTCCCGCGCGCGGGGGGCTGGGGTCCGCTCCGGGAAAGCCGCGCCGCGGGGTCTGGGGCGGGGCTTCAGCGGCCCCGCCCCTCGCGCAGGTAGCCAATGGGCGCGGCGGCGCCGGGTGACGGAGGGAGCAGAAGTGCGAGTGCCGCGGCGGTAAGGGCGGCGGACGGCCCAGCCCCAGCGCGGGGGTCTCGTGGGGGGCGCGGGGGCGCAGGGGAGCAGAGCCGGGGACCCCGGGACCCGGGAGGCGGCGCGGCCCCGGCCGCCAGAGGAGCGCGGGCGGCCTGGCGGCGGCGCGATGCCGCTCGCCCAGCTCAAGGAGCCCTGGCCGCTCATGGAGCTGGTGCCGCTGGACCCGGAGGTGAGTGAGCTGGGCGGGGGACGGGCGCCGGCGGCCGGCGAGCCTGGGTCCCCACGGGGGCGGGGCGGCTCGCGGCGCCGCTGCAGCCTGGCTGGCTCTCGAGGGCGCGAGTGCACTCCGATCTCTTGTGCCCTTCTTCGGCTCCACACCCCTATGCCCCGGGTGTGTGTGTGTGTGTGTGTGTGTGTGTGTGTGTGCGTGTGCGCGCGCGCGCGCGAGGGACAGTTCCGCCAAGCGTCCAGAACCCCCTTATGACGGGGAGGGGATCCCGCGAAGCCCTGAGATCTGGCCCCCCCCCCCGTCACCCCACACACCTAGGACCTGTACCGGGAGCTGTCGGAGCTTCCTCTATCAGCGCAGAAGGGCAGGGCTGAGGTGCCAGATGTCTGGGATTCTACAAGAGATGAGGGTCATGAGAACCCCACATCTCTTTCATGTCTCCCAGCGCCTTACCCCGAGAGCGCCCCGCTTCTCTGCTGCTGACCCTAGCAGGGTTGCCCCTCTTGACCCTTGGCAGTTGTGGGATATGGGGTGACACCACCTGTCTAGGGCTGAAACTCTTGGGGTTTTTTTGCCCCTGGGTTAGGGCCAGAGGACACATGTGTCCCCTACCCCAAGCTGTGGAGAAGACAGTGGGGAAAAGCCCTTAGACCTTGTGAGGATTATTCCAGAAGACATGGAGGACCTTGGTGCCTGCCTTCTTCCTTGTGAGCCCTCCCATAGGAAGGGCTGGGCCCCTGGGGTTTTTGGCCTCTGTCACCTAGCCTCTCCCAGAAGCAGCTTCTGCTCTCCTCTGAGGATTCTGTGGTGCCAAGCCCTAGGATGCAGAAGGCCAGCTCTTCGTGTGCCCTTTGACCCCCAGGGTCAAGGTCAAGGCCCTGAACCAGCAGATTAAGAAAACTTTCCTCTCAGCCTCATGCTGGGAAGGAGGCAGATGAAACTCCATTTCCAGAGGGGATGTGGGGGTATACTGGGAGGGTGTGAAGACCTCAGTGAGCAGGGGAGCCAAGGTGATTTTCTCTTGGCTTTGGTCCCTAGCCCCTGCCTAGCTCCCCTACTCTGCCTCCTCTTACCTGGGGCAACCACCAAGTACCCTGCCTCCCAGGGCCACAGGTTGTGCTTAGAGTGAGGACCCCAGGTCCCCAGCACCCAGGGTGTGCTACCCCTTTAAAGGGATGGTCGTAGCTGACACTGGCTATTGGATGGTGGGCGCGGCAGGATTAGGTAACCAACCTGAAGGTGCAATTTGGAGTAAATTGCTCTGGGATCCCTGCCATGGGGTTTTTACAGGCCCTGCACGGCTCTCGGAGGTTCTCTCGCTGACTCACCCTCTGAGGTGAGGAACACTGCCCTCTGCAGTACCCCCCCCCCACAAGGCCTGGGGCATCAGGGCTTGGTTGGGGGGGTGCTCAGAGATGGATGCCTTTGCCCTGGCATGCCCCTGTGACTTAGGCCTCCCTAGAGGAAGGGAGGCTGGGAAGTACTTAACCTAGGGACTTACCTTGGGTTATGCTCGCAGGAAGGGCAGACACCCAGGAGCTCGATTCCCAGTGCAGGGCACTACTTCCTGCTTCCCTTTGGGGAATCCTGGGACAGGGGACCAGGTTTAAACAGGAAACTCGACTCAGTTTTGAGTACAACTGCATCTGAGTTCTGTGAGAGGAGAAGACTAGTGTATTTCCTAGGACTGGGGGCATCGTGATTTCTGAGCTTCACCTTGGAAACACTGTGTGACCCTCAGCCGGTCCTTAGCCTCTCTGCCCCTCTGTTCCTCCGGCGGCCAGTGCTGGGTCGTAGCTTCATGCTTCCTGGGCCTGAGAGGTGCAGAGCCCTGGGCGCTGCTGCCTGTTCTCCCCCTCCCCCACTGCATGGAAGTGCCAGGCGTCTGGGTGTTATTGTTTGGGTAACAGGAGCCACGGGGCAGCCGGGGCGCCGGTTGGGCCGCTCTCACTGGAGAACAGGGCCTTGCTGTTCTTAGCCCAGGTGACATGTAAGCGATACAGTAGCCTGACCCACAGGTACAGGCGCTGCCACCGCCTCCTGGCTGGGAAAGAGGCGGGCAAGGGGCTGCTGGGGGCATTTGGCAGAGGCCTGGGGCCTGGACGGTCCTGCCCTCCTCGTGACGCTGCCGAAAATGGGCTGCTGGGAGGCAGGGCCTGGCCCGTGTGGGTGCGGATTCCGCCCTGGGCCTTCCCTGGCCCTGCTGAAAGCAGGAATGTTCTCCGGGGGCCCAGCCCTGCCCTGTACAGAGCTTCACTGTGTGCCACCGACCCTGCTTTGCCTCTGTTACCTTGTTAAAATAATTCTCTAAACAGCTTCTCAGAGTTGGGATCATTGGGGTGCCTGGCTGACTCAGTAAAGCGTGTGGCTCTTGATCTCAAGGTTGTGAGTTCAAGCCCCATGTTAGGGGGGAACCTCTTTTTAAAAAAAAGGGGGATTATTACCCCCATTTTTGGATGGGACAGCTGAATTGGGAGAACTGGCCTATGAATTCATGTTTGAGACGGGATCAGAGTCCAGATCTCTGTCTTCTAACAAGTTGGGGGGGGGCGGGGCTCAAGGATGGGGAAGGGCTGGGATCAAACTGGCCCAGGTGGAAGGGACTCCAGGAGAGGCTCCGGATGTTGGCAGACTCTTTTTGTTCCACAGGGCCTCTGTCCAGCCTTTTCAGAGGGCCGGTGGTGCCAGCCAATCCTGGCACCTGGCCCCCAGCCTCCAGCAGCGTGCAGGGCTGCCAGGGCTGGGCTCTGAACCCAGCTCCTGGGGCTGCTTCCTGCCCGTGAGGCACGTGCTGTCTTTGTCCATCTGCTGCCTGGCTTCTCCAGATGCTGCCCTGAGCCCCACTTCTCAAGACAGAGCTGCCTGGGCGAGAAGGACGAATGCCTTTTGGAATCCATCTCTGACCTCTGGGGAGGGGGCATGGTGGTCTGGGGGCAGCTGTCCTAGGAACAGTGCTCCCTGAAGAAGAGCAGGAAGAGTGGGTGAGGCCCGAGGGCCCTTCCTATGCCAGACTTTTTAGATAAGGTCTTTGACTCGGGATGCTGCAAGGTCAGCGTCATTGTCCCCTTTCATTCATTCATTTATTCATTCATTCAGCGAATATTTATTGAGTACTCATCATGTGACAAGTACTGTGCCAAGCAACAGTGCAGTTGTGAATAAGACAGACCTGGCCTTGACACAGATGAGAAAACCGAGGGTCAGAGAAGTGATGTGACAGACCCAAGGTCAGAGCAAGTGGCCGGCAGAGCCGGATTAGCAGCTGTCTTTGTGGCTGGGGAACTGTGTTCTTCCCACCTGCCTGTGCAACAGTCAGGCCAGAGGGGCACATAGACCCTGTCTTCCCAGGACCTTGGCTTTGAGGAGGAGGCTCCCCTGTGGTTTCTTCACTCCCAGTCCTTTCTCCAGGGCTGCCCATCCCTTTCTAGAAACATCGTGCATCAGCTCTTACAGGCATGGGGTTTCACGAGGCCATAGACCCAGGGCAGAGACCCTGGGACTGGAGACAGCCAGACAGGGCCTCTGTCTGGGGTCCCCTGAGCCGCCCAGATACTGCTCAGTAAGCCCACACCTCTGGGGGCATCCGAGGCCTCCTCCCCTCCCTCACTGGGGATTTAGGCTTGCAGCCTTGTGACTTCGGGTTATGGCGCCATGTCCATCACCTGCTAGGTGAGGGACCTCAGGTAAGTCCCTTAACTCTGAGCCTCATCTGAAAAATAGGAGTACTAGAAGCTGGTCTGGGCTTCTTGCTCTCTCTGCTGAGCAGCGCTTTCCTGTGACCGACGGCGTGCCGGACCCTGAGCTGGGTGCTGGGAAATGATGATGGACAAGCCGTGGCTTCTTCCTGAGTTCACCTGGGGTTTGCTCAGTGCCACTGGGGTCCAGAAGAGGGAGGAAAGGACTTGAGACCTTGTGAACAGAGGAGAGGACATTGCTGGAAGGCCAGGCGTTTGCCAGAGTGACAAGTCAGGAAGGGTTTTCTTGGTAGAAGGAGCCACCGTGCAGATAGATGCTAGGGATATGAAACAAGCTGGTCTGCCCAGGGTCCCAGGTCATTCGGTTAAGCTCAAGAATAGGACCCAGTAATGATGATGGCTGTTGTTTGTGGACCGGGTAGATTTTGTTTGCTTCTTGTTGCCTCCCAATGAGATACATTGCTTTCATGTCCGTTTCACAGATGAGGAAACCGAAGCCCTGAGAAATGAAGTAACCTCAGGGTCGTGCAGTGGTAGAAGCCAGAATTTGAACCCAAAAGGTCAGGTTCTAGAACCCACATGCTTAATTGCATGTGTTGGGCAGTTGGGGATGATGGTCTTGAATGCCGCGCCAAGGAGCTGGGACTTTATTCTGTGGGCAGTGGGAAGCCATGGAAGGATTTTGGGCTGGGTCCAGTAAGGAGTATGTGAGCGAGAGTTGATTGCTCAATGCGAGGCTCACAGTGGAGTTTGAGGAAGGACAGGGGTTTGGAATGAGGAGTGCAGGGGCAGGGTAGGGGGAGCTGGTCTGCAGGTAGGCTGTTGTGACCTACTGTGGGAATTATTGCAGGAGTCTAGAATGCCGGGTGAACTCAACATATAAAGGCATCATGGCCCCTACTCCCTACTCCCTGGCCCTGAGCCACCCAGCCCTCCCCCCAGGCTGCTGAGAGATGACAACATGTATGTGTATGTGTGTGTGGAGGGACCTGCAGAGCAGCGGGCCCTGGGGAGGGTTGGGGCATTAAAGGGGCTCAGGGGGCAGGATGTTCTGCGAACTGCAGGGAGGAGCCGCTCCAGGGGCCGGGAGATTATGTAATGGGCAGAGCACAGCTGTGCCTGCTTCAGCCAGGCAAAGCCACAGCTGCCCTGTGGACCCAGCCCCTGGCTCCAAAGTCCTGACCTGCCCAAGGCTGGGTCTCGCTAACAGGAGGAGCTGCGGTCTGCCTCCCCACACACCGGCTGTGCCAGGTGGGGTGGGGACTGCTCCTTCCTTACTTCCAAAGGCCTGGTTACTCACCTCCTATCACACAGGAAAAGGATGGGCTGGGTTTGGTATACCCCTGAGGGCAAAGTCTAGGGGCTGGAAGAAGCAGGACTGCCTAGAAATGGGCCCCAGTGGCCACCTCTTTGCAGGTGGTTCGCCCCGCTGAGGCTGGGCTCCTCTTCAACAGACCTTTCCTTGATCACCTCCGGGGTGTCAGAGTCTGGATTTTGCATCTCCACTTCCCAGTCCTGTGACCTTAGGTGCCATCGCCATGCTCCTCTGAGCCTCAGTTTCTTCGTCTGCCAAGTGGGGACAGGGCCTCCCTCCCAGGTCAGGAGGATTTAATGATGCCACAAGCAGGAGGCACCAAGCCCAGTGCCTGGCATGCAGCGGGGGCTCGGAAGAGAGCAGCTGTTAGCACCAAGGCCTAATCTCTGTCCTCCCCTCTATGAGGAAGGGCAGGCCTCTGTGTGTATAGTCCCTGCCGCGTTGCCAGTGGCACAGGGGAGGAATGCAGGGGCGCTGTGTGGCAGCCGTGATTCGGCCTGGCAGGGGCAGGGGAGGAGTCTGAGAATGGGGCAAGGACAGGGCAGCTAGCAGCTCCAGTCTGGTCACTGGTGCAGACTTGGTCTCCTTACGTCCCTGCAGCAGTTCTGGGAGGTGGGGGTAACTCTCCCCAGCTTACAGATCGGGAGACTGAGGCCTCTTGGCAGTCAATTCGTTAGCACAGACTCAGTTTTTCTCCAGCAGAGCTGGGAGCCACACGTGCCCTTTCCTTCTCCCTGGGAGGAGATGACATTTGAGCTCAGTCTTCAGAGATGAGGGCTTTGCCAGGCAGAGAGCATGAAGGAGGGAGGGGGAATTGCGGGTGAGGGGTTGCTGCAGGAGGGCCTGATACCTGTCCCTCTGCATTGAAGGTGGGGGCAGAGGGCCCTCGCCTACATGGCCTCCGTAGCTAGCTGGGGCAGCCCCCTGGGGTGAGGGAGGAGGGTTCTGGCTGGGTCTGTTTTTGCTCTCTCCCACCCTGGAAAGTTCTGTTAATATTCCCCAATCTTCCTTTCCTTCTCTTTTCTAGAATGGACAGGCCTCAGGGGAAGAAGCTGGACTGCAGCCATCCAAGGTGAGGACAAAGGCAAGCACCCTGAGCAAGGGACCGTTTGCATGGTTGTAAAGGAGGAGGGAGGACCACCCAGCTCAGCCTTCCTGTCTGGTCCACTGAGTCCTCGAGGTGACCCTGTGCACAGAGATAGCTTGCTCCAACTTTCCTCTCTCTGTTTCTTTCCTCCTTTCTTTTCTTTCTTTCCTTTCTTTTCCTTCCTTCCTTTCTTTTTAAGATTTTGTTTTATTTATTTATTTTTAAAATATTTTATTTCTTCATTGAGAAAGAAAGAGAGATGCGCACGCCGATGTGGGGCTCGATCACAGGACCCTGAGACCACAACCAGAGCCAGAGTCGGTCACCTAACCGACTGAGCCACCCAGCCATCCCTAGAGATTTTATTAAGTAATCTCACACCCAGTGTGGAGCTTGAACTTACATCCCTGAAATCAAGAGTCGCCCACTCTACCCACTGAGCCAGCCAGGAGCCCCTCAACCTTCCTATTTCTTAGGCGAGGGGACTGCGGCTGAGCCTGGGTCAGGAGCAGAATTTGGCTAGAACTCTGGCTCCTCCTCACCCAGGCCACTTCCTTGGTTTATTTCCTCATGGCAGCTGGGCTGGCTATAAGGAAAGGGCTGAAGGGGTGATGGGAGAGGCTCAGGTCAGCTGGGCATGATGAGGGCCTAGAATCTTCTGGGTATGCGGGGCTGATACATGAAGGGAGGGCACCTGGTGGCCCCCCAAGTCTAACCAGGGCCCAGGGCCTGGCACATGGCACCTGGCCGTTTCTCTGGGTTCCCACCTCCCAGCCCAGGGCTGGTTCCCTCCCCTACTGTCTTTGCTTCCCTTGGGTGCCTCCCTTTAGCCCTTCAGTCCCTGTTGCTGGTTTTGTATGTCCACAGTTGTGTGACCTTGGGTGGGCCCTTTATTCCTTCTAGGCCTGGGCTTTCTCATTTCTCTGTTGGGAAAGAGCACAGCCGGTTTTCGGGAGCTGTGAAGCCACAGAGCTGCAGGCCATTGGGGGGCGGTGGGGAGAGCTGCAGGCGGTGCGTGTGCTTGGGAAGCTGCCTAGAGAGGATGGAGCCTGGCTTCTGACATTAGGGCAGACCTGCGTTTAATTCCTGGCTCCACGCTCACTATTTGGCCAGAGGTATTCTCCCTTCCAAGTCTCCGTTTCGTCATCGGTAAATTGGGGACGATGGTGCCTGGCTCACGGGAGGGGTGCGAGGGACAGATGAGGTTGTAACTGCCCCACGTGCACGCATGGTGACTTCAGCACCAGTAGCATGGGTATGACAGTATTGCCCCCTTCCAGGGGCCACACCCTCTAGACCCGGATTGGCCTGGGAACCAGACTTGCCATGAGCTTGACCTTTGAAATAGACCTAGAGCTGGTCCCAAGGTTTGCCTTGTCTCAGCCTCCTAAGATAAGGGAGCTGAGCTGCCCGAGGTATGGCAAGGTGAGATAAGTAGGCTGTACCTTTCTTCTGATGGTCACTTTGGCCACCTTGGCCAGCAGCGGCCAGACCAAGTGCTAGAGACTGGGTCCCTTGGTTTGTCTGGGCCCGTGGTCTAGAGAATCTCCTTCCAGAGTACCTGCTTCTAGTTGCTTCGTAACAAAACCAAAGGATTCAAGGAGGAACCAGGATGTTCAGATCTTAGGGTTCAAGTTCTGGGGGTTGCAGAGAAGCTCGCAGCTTTGGGGGGATAGGTGGTAAGCTACCCCAGGAGCTAGAGAGGCCTGTTGGGAGAGGGCAGGAACTTACTCAGGCAGGTAACCTACTTTGGGTCTCAAGCCTATGTGCCTGTTCTCAAGCAGAAGACCCTGGGATGGGAAAGGAGACAAGGCTGGGGATGGATGGGCAAGGAGAGCCTTGAAGGCCACGTTAAAGAAGAGAAAGAGCTTAACCCATACGTGGCACCACTCCAGGAGCTTTGCGTGTAGTTTTCACAACACCCCTGATGTAGAGATTGTTACCATCCCCACTTTACAGATGAGAAAATTGAGGCCCAAGGTCACATAGCTGGTGCACAATGGAGTCAGGTCTTGCTTGCCTACAGAGCCCATACTTTTCCCAGCCCAGAGAATACTGCGTGCTGAACTGGGGGGAGTATTGGGTCCCTGTGACCCCCGGTTTCACCATTTCTAAACACCTGCTTATCTCTTCTGTAGCCCCCAGAACCTCACATTATCCCCCGTGCCTGCTTCTGGGCTCGGCACACCAGGGGGCGCTCAGCCTGTGGTCAGGACCTCATCACTGTGCAGTGCAATGAGCTGGGAGCAGGCCATTTTCTCCTTTGCTTCATCAGACTTTAGGGGCACTGTTCTGTGACACCGGAGGGCTCTAAAATGAGTCAGCAACCCCAGCCTCAGGTTGCTGTCAGGCTTGAGGAGAGGGTGGAGATAGATAAGCCATGCGGTGGTGGGTGCTGGGTTGGTAGAGAACATGACCGTGGGCACAGAGAATCTCCATTCTGTGCCAGGGCCCATATCGGGCAGAGAAATATACCCCTTTCCACATGCCCATATTTCTCCCAGTGACATGGTAAGGGGAGCAGTCCTGGGGAACCAGCGAGGGGCACCTGTGCTCAGGGCCAGCATGGACCATATGGATGGTTGCTGTTCCGAGTGGCAGGGGAGGAAGTGTCACGGTGGGCTCTAGGGCTCCCGGCCCCCTTCCCTGCAGAACTGGCATTCGGCTGGGCCTCCAACGGCCAGATTCGGCAGCCCCAGAGAGCGTTAGGCCTTCCAGATGGAGATGAGGCAGGGAGGGGCCCCTGGGAGTCCAGCATTCTGAGTTCAGAATCCTGCCCCTTTCTCATTTGCTATGGAACCCTGGGCAGGTGCCGTGTTCCTCTGAGGTTCTGATGCTTTTATAGCATTGGAGGATGAATAGGGTCTGCCCTCAGACCCCCCTGGGGGAGGGAATGTGATATGTATAAATTAAACAGTCCCACAAAGTTTGGTGTGTTGGGTTTGTTTTGTTCTTTTTTTTAAAGTTTGTATTTTTAAGTAATTTCTACATCCAGTGTGGAGCTTGAACTCATAACCTGAGACCGAGAGTCGCCTGCTCAACTGACTGAGACAGCCAGGCCTCCTCAAAGCTTGGTGTTTAATGCTTGCTTATTTTATTCATTTTAGGCCGAAAGGGGGATTTGGGTTTTAGCTGCCATAGTATGGACAGCAGTCCAGGCACTCCTGGGGTCCTCAGGCAGACTGGGGCTCCACTCACCCTCCCTCTCTCCATGATGGTGGACCAGGCGCCCCCAGCCCCCCCAACCCCCCCATCTCCGGAGCTGGACCCCTTTGAAGCACCGGCAGGTCTATTTTGAGAGCTGAGCTTCTCCCCCCTCCCATCCTCTCTTCCTGTTTATGAAACCCTGATCCATCCCGGATCCCTCCTGCTCCTCTGGCTGGAGCACAAGCAGGATGTCACTGTGGACTTTGGGGAGCCTTGGGGGCCTCAGGTGTTGGGGGAAACTTCCCTCGAACTGGCTGGGGTAGGCCAGCCCACCCTCCCGTGGACCTGGGACCGTGTGGCTGGGCTGTGTCCCCACAGCCTGCCGGGAGGAGACTACAGCAGTGAGATCGCCTGCCCAATCCAGGGAGAAGTCCTGCTTACAGCATCCGTTCGTCTCTGGCCCACTGTACTTGTAGCAACAACCTTCCCGGGCTGGATTTAGTTTTAACCTCTATTTTACAGAAGGGGAAACTGAGGCTCACACAGGGAGGGAAATTTGCCTGGGAGTGCTCAGCTAGTGAGTGCACAGTTCTTACCTTCGTACCCTGCACTCCCGGCCTCAGCCTCTTCTTTGTGCCGGTCTCTCTCTACAAAGAGGGTCTTTTCTCCCCTCCTTTCTGCCTGGACAGCTCCTGTTCATCCTTGGGGTTTAGCTGGGCTGCATCCTCTCTGGAAAGTCTTTTGGGACCTCACCCCTGGCAGATTGTTACTGCCCTTGGGCACCCATAATACTGGATTGTAGGATTGTAGCCACTTGTGTTTTGTTATCATGGATTTTCAGGAGTTGCCGGAGAACAAGGCCTGACTCTTAACATGTGCGCCTCCTAGTGTCAGGCTCGTAGCTTGGGGACGGGGCCGGAGGGGGTGGGTCGGGGGGGTAGCTTTGAGGATGTCCAAAGGGGAACCAGGCTCACACTGAGGGCTTGAATGTAGGCTTCAGGAGCAAACACTCTGAGGTTTTGCCCTTAGCTGTCCCCTGTTCTAGCCATGTGGCCTCAGACAAGTCACTTTCTCTCCAAGTCTGGTTTTCCTGGCTCTGAAATGGGATGACAGGATCTCTCTCAAAGTTAATACAAAGACCTGGCAGAAGCCACACCGGTAGAGGTTGAAGGAAAGAAAGGCCTTGTGCAGCACATGCTTTGTTGAGAAGGGGCAAGTTCTCATGGTCACTCATGCCGGTCCTGGCCTAGTGCAGCAGGGACGCTGGGAACTGCCCACCTCTCCTCACCTGCCCCAAGGAACCAGCAGACAGAACAGGAGCCATCTGTCCCACCGGAGGGGGTAGGCCTGGGAGGCCCTGTGTTCACTGCCACCTGGGGAAGGGACTGTGGGTGTCCGTTACCGCTGGGATTGGCAGCTGGGTTTGGGCGGCAGCTGGTGGTGGAGGGAGCCCCATGGTAGGGACCCTAGGGACCAGGGATCAGGCTGAGGGGCTCTGGGCTTCTCTCCCAGCTGCCTTGTAGGAGGAAGTAAGTAAGAGGAAGTGTCTGTAGGGGAGAATGGGGCAGGGACCAAGGGATGTGGTCTGGTGCCTGTCCTCCCCCACTCTTGCCACCAGAGGCCTCACAGTCCCAGCACAGACCCTCCAGCGAAGGCAGTTCTGAGACTGTTTCCTTCCTGTAGCCCCTTCCTGTACTCTGCTAGCCACAGAGTCTTCCTTTGCTTCTCAGGGATTTGAGGATTGGTGGTGGGGCTGGCTCCGGCCCAGAGAGCTTTGGGGCTCCCCGGGCTGTCCCGGCCTCCACAGCCCTGCCGGAGCTGGGTGCAGTGAGCGGCCTGTCTGAGGAGGCTTGTTTCCCAACCGCCAGCAGGCCATCAGCAGACTGTCGTTGGAGGCCCTTTGAGGACTGGAAGGGGAAGTCCGTGTGTACGTGGGGGCGTGTGTTTCCACATGTCTGTGGAAATGGTTTCCGATCATCGGCCTGTGTGTATCTGTGGGTGTGCCAGTTCCTGTGGGGGTACTGGTGGGACTGATGCGGCCAGGCCATGCGGAAGGGGGCTGGGCCTGGTCAGCCCCTGCCTCACTGCTACCTTCTCCTCCTCTCAGACTTTGGTGAGGCCCTCTGGCCCCCTTGCCCATCCCAGCACCCTGGCCTGGCAGGCTTCTGCCAGGCAGGGCTGGGTGTGGCAGTGCCTGCTCTGGGGGCTGCCATTTTGGGTGGGCCCAGCCGTAAGAAGGTCACTGCTGGGGAAGGAGCTTCTGCACTTTGGCCTGGGGCACTCAGAGACCTCGGCCTTGTTGAGTTCTGCCCCACATTCTCTCAAGGGGCTGTTTGCAGGTACTGGGATGTCCCAGTGTGTCAGTGCCTCATTATCTTGTGACTTTTGTCTGTGTTCTAGTCTCCCCTCCTTCGGATCAGAGGAGATGATGAGGGCTGTATCCCTGGACCGCCCCCACCCCGGAGTCATGGGCTTGGGGTCTCCAGTGTCCCCTCCTCAGCTGGGGATCCTGACCCGTCTTCTGTCCCTCCTCCTTGCAGAGGGGGAAGTGAGAAGGAGGGGGTCAGGGACCCTGCCTTCTGGGCTGGGAAGGCTGAAAAAGCAGAAGTAGAGGAGTACCGGGGCCCTTTGGCCACCGCTTGAGCCCCACCATGCAGACCCCGGCAGATTTCCCCAGGGGTGAGAGAGACTCACTCCCCTGTCCCAGAAAGGTGAGCAGAGGGTTGGTCTGCCTAGTCTCTGTCCCCATGACCCTGGGCAAGGAATGGGTTTGGGAGTGGCTCTGTCCCCTGGGGTTTCCGGGTGACTGCTTCTGTCCCCAGGGAGTGTCCTCAGAGGCAGGCGAGCGGAGGCTCAAACCTCAGGGCGGGGTGGGCAGGGGCTGCTGTGTGGCCTCGGCTCACCTCAGCCCCCTCTGAGTCAGGCTTTCTGCCTGTCCTGCCCAGGCTTCTCCTCAGGGGCCTGCAGAGCCTACAGCTTCTTGTAGCTGCAGCTTTTGTGGCTGTTCAAGGTCGCCTGAAGATGGGGCTGCGTCTGTCGGGTCCCAGACCTAGAATGGGACGTCCCTGGACTGACCCCGGTGTTGAGGGAGGGGGTGAGATCAGATGGGCAGGGCAGGGCTCTGGCTGACTTCCCTGCTCACCCCGTCCTGGCACTGAAGGCCCGCTGACCCCAAGCCAGGCAGTAACTAGGGGAAGGATTTGAGTGTCAGCCGGCTGTGCCGCCGGTCTGCTTTCAGCCTGCGTGAGTCACTGGCCTCTGGGCCTCAGCTGCCTGTATCTGCAGTGGGGATAACAGATTTGGGGAATTTGGATCAGAGACAAAGCTATCAGCTTGCACTCAGGAGATGGTCCTCTCACCCACTGCATTGGTCCTGGGCCCTCCAGAGGCCCCGCAGGGATGAAACTCAGAGGGGTGTCTGCCACAAAGATGGGACTGCTGCCCCAGATGCGGGGTGATGTCCCCTCACCTCCCCCCACCAGCCCCCCGGCAGACCAGCAAGAACCCGGAGCTCTGCCCTTGAGTCCCAGAGCTGGCTTTCTGTGTGTCTGGCCTGCATGTCTGTTGGTCTCCCTGGGCCTCGCTGACTGGCTTTCTCTTTCTGTGGCCCACCCACCTCTCTTACCAGGTCCCCATCTCTGTCTCTACCCGATGAGTGCCTGTCTTCACCTGTTGGGTACATGTCACATGTTGGGTGCCTGTTGGGTTGTGTCCCCTTCTGTCTCTGCCTGTTGAGTACGTGTCCCCATCTGTCTCCACCTGTTGGATGCCAGCCCCCATCTGTCTCTGCCTGTTGGGTCCCCATCTGTCTCTGCCTGTTGAGTTCACATCCCCTTCTGTCTCTGCCTGTTGGATGTATGCCCTGGGCCCCTCTGCCTGTTAAGTATGGGTCTCCTCCTGCCTCAGCTTTGTCGGGTACGTGTCCCCATCTGTCTCTGCTTGTTGTGTGTGTGCTCTTCCTACCTCTGCTGGCTGGGTGTGTGTCCCCCTCCGTCCCTGCCTTGTGGGCCCATGTCCCCACCCACTGCTGCCTGATAGCTGCCCACCTTCTCCCGTCTTTACCTGTGGATGCCCGCCTCTGCCTGTTGGGCATCCCCCCTCATCCGCCTTTACACGTTAGACGCCTGTCTCTGCCCGTCAGGTACCCATCTAGCCCCCAGCATCTGTGTTGGCATGGGGCTTTCCCTTTGCAGGCCCACGGGCAGGATGAGGGGGCAGGGCCAGAGGGCGGCCCGCAGGCGGTGGGGAGGGGTGGCAAGAGAGGAAGGGACCGTGGTAAGATTGTAGGCCTGGAGCTGGGAAACCACAGGCCCCGGGTGATTGGCGGCCCTGAGCTGGGCCCAGCCTCCGCCCTCACCCTGCACATCCGCCTTGGGCCTGGCCACCTCTGAGGCGGCCCCCGACGCTGCCTGCTCCTGCCATGGTGCCTCGGCCCTGCCGGGCGGATGGAGCAGGCTCCCAAGCCGCCCCGCCTGCGGCTCTGGGCCCTGCTCCCCTGGCTGCCCAGGAAGCAGCGGCCCCAGACCAGCCAGACCTCTCTGCCTGCTCCTGGCCCTGGCTCTGGCCCCAGGCGGGACTCGGTGAGTGTGCCCAGATGTCTGGTCCTGGCCTGGCTGGGGCCCTTGGAGCAGGTGCCTGGACGGCGAGTTTGGCCTCAGTTGGCTTCCGGCTCTCCTGGCCCCGGCCTGGCCCGGCTGGACAACTGGCCCCTGCCCAGACTTGCTTCCTGGGGAAGTGAGGAGGCGCTTCAGGCTCCAGGGTACCAGCGGCTGATTGGAGGGAGGGCGGGAGGGTCCCGGAAGAGCTAGGACCTGGCAAGGGGTTTTTAGTAGACTCCTGTGATGGAAGTCTCAAAGGGTGGGGGGGGAGCTCGTTGAGTCTTTGGCCTCAGCTCCCTGCCACCCCAGACTGGCACTTACTGGGTTAGTGTGGGTAGTCTCTGGTAGACTTTGAGTCCCTGTGACTCTGGGCCATCCTTCTGGCCAGAAGGATCCTATCATCCACTCTGACAGGAATAAAAGCCCAGCTCTGCCTCCCCAGTATGAGAATAAGCTCTACTTCCTCCTGTAGCAAAAGCAAAACCTTTGCAGCAGGGGGAAGGGAGTCCCACAGGCACAACCCGTGCCGTGCCCGGGCATCTCCTTGGGCATCCCCGGGCCAGAGCAGCAGGAGCGGTGGGAGCTGGGCCTCACCTGACGCGGCACTTGGTGGTTTGACCCTCCCTGGCCCTTGAGACCCTTGGGGCATTGATGAAGAGGAGGCTGGCCCTGTCGGTACAGCTGTCTGGTGTGGCCAGCAGAGCCCTGTCTCCAGGGGGGAGGGGGCTTCTATGGGCCCCCCTGTGCTCACCAGCTCTATCCCTCCCATTAGGATGAGGGCGTCCTCAAGGAGATCTCCATCACGCACCACGTCAAGGCTGGCTCTGAGAAGGCCGACCCATCCCATTTTGAGCTGCTCAAGGTTCTGGGCCAGGGATCCTTTGGCAAAGTGAGTCCTGGGCCTGCAACTGGGATGGCCGCACTGGTCGTGTCAGAGGTGGGGGTGAGGGGTCCCCTTGGGGTTCAGGATCAGAGGGCAAGGGTTGATGGGTCTCAGGGGAGGACAGGAGGTCACCTTGGTACCCAGGGAGGGCAAAAGGTCAACCTGGGGCTCAGGGAAGTTAGAGGTCAGCCCGGGGCCTGGGGGATGGGAGCTAACAGGCCTCCCCAGCTTCTCCTCTGCCTTTTCCCCATTGCATTCTCAGGTCTTCCTGGTGCGGAAGGTCACCCGACCTGACAGTGGGCACCTGTATGCCATGAAGGTACTAAAGAAGGCAACGCTGAAAGGTGAGTGAAGGTCACCTCCCTATGCAGAGCCCAGGTTGGGCACAGGATTGAGGGAAACTGCCCTATTCTCCATAGTGTCGGGTCTGATGGAGGAGATGGCTCTATTTCCAGGAGCACCTGGTCTGAAGGTAGAGAAACAGGTCTGTCCTCAGCCTCCCCTTACCCCCCTTCCACCTCATGGCAAAGACAGCATCTGTTTCAAAGAAAAGACTTTTGGGGGATTAGCCTCAACCTTCCGTTTTTTCCCGCGAGCCAAGCACCCATTGCCATAGCTGAAGATAAAGATCTGGAAGGGAGACAAGGGGTGAGTACGTGTGTTTGTGGTAGGGGTCCTCACGTGCCTGGCATTGACATGAGTTGGGAGAGCTATTCCATGCTTGGAAGGCTGAGGGAGACCTCTCAGGGTGGAGAAGGGTGTGAAGGAAGAGGCAGGGAGTCTGGGAGACAGTGAGGGAGGGTAGGGGGTAGGAGAGGGGAAGTTGAGGCAGAGCCACAGAGATGGAGAACAGGGAGGTTCAGAGGGGAGCCCAAGGCCAGATCTGGAATTCCAAGGCTCAGAAAGGGCATGATGGTGGGTGGTGGTGGATTTGGGGCTGGGCAGTGACCCTTTGAGCAGTCTGGGAACCAGAGCAGCCACACTGAGCAGCGGGTGGTGGGGGAGTGGGCCCTGGCTGGGGTGAGGTGGGGAGGATCAGAAGTGTCGACCTTCTAGACTTTAGGGGTCCTGTGGCCCGTGAAGGGTTGTTTGTAAGGTGCTGTAGCTTTGATGCCCTCATGCCACCTTGGTAGGGGTAGAAGTCATTCCCCAGGAGGGATGATGGGAGCCATGGCAGGGAGGGCGGAGGACTTGGTCACTGCTCTGAAGGCCTCCCAGGCCAGGGTGCAAGTGGCCAAGTCAAGCCTGCAGTGTGAGGCAGTTGGGGCTGTGAGTGGGAGCCCAGGGGCTGGAGGGTTTCGGCCTCACAGAGGGTAGGCTCACATAAGGAGGGGCCACCTGAGCTGTGCCTTGAAGGATGAGTTAGGAGTTCTCTAGACTAAAAATGATAGAGAAAATGTACCCCAGGAAGGAGAAGGTGTTTGCCTGAGCAGAAGTGTAAAAATGTAAGGTGTATTTGGGAAACAGTGGTTGGAATAGTCTGGCTCCAGCATGGCCCGTGCCGCGTCTGGTGAAGGAAACGAGGAAATTAAAGGAGAGGGTGAAAAGTGCTCTGAAGGGCAAGCATAAGCACTGCAGGAGAGAGGGCGCTCATTCAGTTTGGCAGTTGAAGGAAGACTTCCTGGAGGAGGCGAAGCCTGAGCTGAGTCAAAGAAGAAGCTGCTGGTGATCAGAATGCCTAGGGACTTTTATTCTTGTTTTTTTTTTTTTTAAAGGATTTTATTTACTTGACAGAGAGAGCAAGAGCAGGGGGAATGGGAGAGGGAGAAGCAGGCTCCCCACTGAGCAGGGAGCTTGTGCAAGGAACCTGCTGGGATCATGACGTGAGCCAAAGGCAGACGGTTAACCATCTGAGCCACCCAGGCGTCCTAAGGACTTTCATTCTTTTTTCTTTTTATTAAAGATTTCATTTATTTATTTGACAGAGAGAGAGATCACAAGTAGGCAGAGAGGCAGGCAGAGATGGGGGGGAAGCAGGCTCCCTGCTGAGCAGAGAGCCCAATGGGGGGCTTGATCCCCGGACCCTGAGATCAGGACCTGAGCCATAGGCAGAGGCTCAACCCACTGAGCCACCCAGGCACCCCATGACTTTAATTCTTAAAAAAAAGAAAAAAAAAATATGTGAGGGTGCCTGCTTAGGCCCATGAGTCTGAATTTTAGGCCCAAGGAAAGGAATCTGCCTAACTAGCTCCCAGGTGACTATATCCCCATCCCCCATACCGACATTAGGGATTTTTTTTTGTGCCAGGTCGGGAGGGAGCTGGTAAAAGCATCCTGCTGTGGGGAGCCTTGGGGGCAAAGGTTAAGAGCACACAGAGGACAGAACAGATTGCTCAGACTGGCTGGATTGAATGGGACAGAGATGGGGCACGAGGAATGGGCAGGGTGCCTGGGGTCCAGCCCTGGGCACTCCCATGAGGTGTGAGGAACTCGTGGAAAAGAGATCCCTGCTTAGCCAGAGCTTGGGGATGATTGTTTCGGGGGGTCAGATTCTCCATGACTGCCTTTCTCTTCTGGCCAGTGCGTGACCGCGTTCGGACCAAGATGGAGAGAGACATCCTAGCGGATGTAAATCACCCGTTTGTGGTGAAGCTGCACTATGGTGAGACCGCAGACCCTCCCTGGGTTCCCAGCCTGCCTGCCAGCCCTTGCCCTGTGGGCTGCTGCCTTTCCTGGATGTTGCCCCCACCCCCAGCAGGCCAAAGGAGCTTAGGGCAGAGGGGCAGGGCCCAAGGCCGGACTGGCTCCGCCATTGCCTTTTCCCCTCTCCCCAGCCTTCCAGACTGAGGGAAAGCTCTATCTTATTCTGGACTTCCTACGTGGCGGGGACCTCTTCACGCGGCTCTCTAAAGAGGTGAGCTGACACCCCACCACCATAGGGCCCAGGGATGGAGCTGGAGGGACGAGGCCTCTCATCCCAGAGCTCTGTGAAGAACGTGGCCAGTGTGGCTTGGACCTGGGACCATCCAGGCCTGCCCAACAGACCCTGACCTAGGAACCTACCCTGGGACAGAGCGTACACTTTGGCCAAGCCACAGAATTTCTCCCAGGGTGGGTGAGGAGGCTCAGGCCCTGTGTCTGACACCACCCTCGTTCCCGAGAGCTAAGGGGTCTTTCAGGCCACCACCTCCGTTCTTCTGAGGCTGCCCCGGGCAGGGCTGTGAGGATGGGAAGAAGCCCAGATTCTCCCGGAAATCTAGATATTTTAACATTATATCCTATGTGTGTTTGTTTTTTTTTTTTTTAAAGATTTTATTTATTTGAGAGAGAGAGCGAGCAAGCAAGCATGAGTGGGAGGGACAGAGGTGGAGGGAAGAGGGAGAAGCAGATTTCCCGTCAAGCAGGGAACCCGACGTGGGGCTCCATCCCAGGACCCCAAGACTATAACCTGAGCCAAGGGCATACACCCAACCAACTGAGCCACCCAGGCACCCCTAACCAAAAGGATTTTAGAGGACCTAAAATAATCTGAGCCAGATATAAAAGCGGGACCATTAATACGAGTCAGACTTTAGAAAAGAAGCAAACTCTAAAAGACTTTTTTAAATGTTATTTTAATGTTTGAATAGGTAATACGTTTACATGATTGAAAAGAAAAATATCATTGAGAAGTCTTCCTCCCACCCCAGTCCCTCTACCCCCCCATAGGTAAACGTTTTTATTGATTTCTTGTTTAAGCGCCCCATGTTTCTTTAGTAATACCAACCATTCTGCTACACGTTCTGAATTCCAACCCCCAGTTTCTTGCACAAAAAGTACTGCCCTGTATACACCGTTCTGAATCTTGCCTTGCTCGAGACTGCGTATCTTAGAGCTCGATCCATATCTGAACCTGGAGAGACTCCCCGTGCGGTTATGGCCACATGCGCAGGACAGAGAGTTCAGTCCAGTCTCCTGCTCCATCCCTGGGCCCTTTGCACCCTTCTGCTGTTTCAGAACAGTGCCTTGTATGTGAGTCATTTCACACTCAACCCCCTTTATAAAGAGAAGAGCGTGTAGCCCGGGGGTGTCTGAAGGTCCCCTGCCCAGCGCCCTAGCTCCTGAGGGAGAGACGCCCCCAGCTGACGCCCCTGCCCTCCCATTGTAGGTGATGTTCACGGAGGAGGACGTGAAGTTTTACCTGGCTGAGCTGGCTTTGGGCCTGGACCACCTGCACAGCCTGGGCATCATTTACAGGGACCTCAAGCCTGAAAAGTGAGTGAAGCCCGGTCTCCACACCAGCCGCCCTAGGGAGTGCAGAGGCCGGCCCTGGGGTGTTGCCCGATGGGTGGGCGGGACTCTCCCCAACAAAGTCTCTCTCTCTCTCTCTGGGTGCCCCATGAACAGATGGGTGGAGTGGGCTGGTGGTGGCAGCAGGCCCACCTCAGGGGGCTGCCGTTGACAAGGCCGGGGCTCCTCTGTGCTGGTGATTGCCTACATTTTTTGCTAATCCAGTGTGGTGTCTGAGATGCCATTACGGAAGGTCATTCCTTGTTATGATCCTCTCTAGAATTTTCCTTAATATCAGTCCTCAAACGGTAACTTGGAGGAGCCAGGGGTGGGTGCTTGGCTGGAATGACACCTGGTTTTAGCATTAGGCAGACCTGAATTCAAGTCTTATCTCCACCACCTGTTAGCTCTGTGACTGTGTAGGGTTACTTAACTTCCCTGAGCTTTAGTTTCCCCAATTGTTGCAATAGGGCCCTAATAGTACCTACGTCAGCCCGTTGTTCCAAGGATTAGCAAAGACGGCAGGCAACACCTCTGCATGGTGGCACCCGCCTGCTCCATCTGCCTCTCCTCAGATCAATCTGGGTGGGTCACCTTCTCTGGGCTAGGCCCACCCTCCATAGCCCCCCTGGTGTCACAGATCCCAAGGGCCACAGCTGAAGGGCCTGACCCCTTATCTCTCCATTACAGCATCCTTTTGGACGAGGAGGGCCACATCAAACTCACTGGTGAGTGGAGAGCCCCTGCTCCCCCTCCTCAGGTCCCAGGGGAGGGCGGGATGGGCTCTTGAGAGGCCTGGGCTGAGAACCAGGAGATCCTTCCTCAGAGGCTGTGCCACGCCCTTGGAAGTGGTTAGAAGCCCAGGCCCTAGACTTGGATGGCCTGGGTGTGAACCCTAGCTCCCCACTAGGTAGCCTTGAGCAAGTCACCTAACGTCTCAGGCCCTTAGCCTCCTCCCGAGGCTGAGGTCACGGGGGTGATGCCCTCAGGCCTGTGGGCAGGGGGGTTGGGTGTGCAGGGGTTGGCAGCAAGGAAGGCAGGAGGTTCCTAAAGATGTGTCCTCTTGCCCTCCTTGCCACAGATTTTGGCCTGAGCAAGGAGGCCATTGACCATGAGAAGAAAGCCTATTCCTTCTGCGGGACGGTGGAGTACATGGCCCCCGAGGTTGTCAACCGCCAGGGCCATACCCACAGCGCGGACTGGTGGTCCTATGGGGTGTTGATGGTGAGTGCCCAGACAGGGCTGAAGCGTTCAGCCCATGTTGCAGGCCTCAGTTTTCCCATCTGTACAGTGAGGGGGTTCATAGTGTCTATGACTTCCTTCTGTCTTCTCCCTGCCAAGCTGCCTCACCCTTCCCGCAGGCACAGGTTCCTTCCTTGGGAGGAAGGAATCCCCCAGCCTCAGCCCCCTAGCACTGCTTTTGGTGTTCTGATTGGAAGGAGAAAGAGAACTGGTCACAATTCCTGATCCGGGGGGCCCTGCCACAGTCCAGCAAGAACCCTGGGAAAGGAGCTGAGTAGCCCAGGTGGGAGGAGGTGGGGGACATGGGAGATGGAGACCAGAGCCTCACAGACCCTTGTCCTTTGCAGTTTGAGATGCTGACCGGCTCCCTGCCCTTCCAGGGGAAGGACCGGAAGGAGACCATGACGTTGATTCTGAAGTAAGCACCAGCCATGCCCTGACACTTCCAGGGCTCCCCTGATGCCGGCCCTAGCCTGGGGGCCAGAACAATGCCCTGTACCTGCCCCAGGTTTCCCCATTGAGACCCTCCTCTGGGATAAGCCTTATGCTTTCCCGGGCTTGGGAGGGGAATCCCTGAGTTAGTTGATGGTTTGTCTGGATTGAGCTGGAAATTCGACCTAGACAGAACGGGGAGGGGAGACAGGGCCTCTGGGCACGGGCTCAGCCCTGATGAGACCTGGGGGCTATTTTAGGGCGAAGCTAGGCATGCCCCAGTTTCTGAGCACGGAAGCCCAGAGCCTCCTGCGGGCCCTGTTCAAGCGGAATCCTGCCAACCGGCTTGGTAAGCAGCCCCAGCTCGGGAGGGGAGCGGGCCACAGCTGCAGCCTAGGCCACAGAGCCACATCTGGGCTGAAAGGGGCTGTTGTCCTTTGTGTGGGCAGACAATGCCGCGGGCCACCCTGCTTTCGGGCTCCATGTGTGGTGTTTGTTGCGGGGGGTGACCTGTGTGTAGGGGGAAGGCAGGAACTGAGTCATCCCCACTCTCCCTGGGGACAAGGACAGAGCCCCCCCCCCCCCAGCTCCTTCGCTAAGGCTGCTGGCACAAGAGAAAGAGCATGAGCTCAAGAGGCAGAAGGCTCAGGTCCCAATCCTGGCCCCGTGTCAGGTCCTCACTGCCCCGCACACAGCGGTCCCTCCATAAATATTTGTTGAGTGAGGGCCATTTATAAGCTAAGTGACCCAAGGCAGTTGGCTTCACCTCCCAGAGTTCCGGGTCCTCGACTCCACGGGAGATGATGCTCTCGAGCCCTGCTGACTAAGTGAGGTTGCATGAACGTGCCTGGTGCGTAGTAGAGGTTCAGTATGTCTTGGATCCTTGGCTCCTGGGTTCCTCTGGACCATGACCAGCTTTGTAAGGTCCAGTCTGGGTCCCTGGGGTTGGATGGACTGAGAGTTTGCCCAGTGGCGGGCAAGGACATGGGATAAGAGCAAAAGAGAGGAGGCCTGGCTGAAAGGGAGATGGGGGACTTTTGCAGATCTTAGAACAAGGCCAGTTTCTGTCCTGTATGGCCTTGGGCAAGTTGTCTGACTTGCTGGTTCTTTCTTCTTGTGTTAGTACCCTGGAGCTTGATCATAAGGGTCTCCAGAAAGTGGAAAATGCCGAGTGGGCAGTAGGCCTTTGGGGTGATGGCTGGGTGGATTTGGGGCAGGGGTAGCCCATTGTCCCCCATGCTCCCAGTAGACTGCTGCAGCCACTGGTCCCAGACCACGCAGGTCTGGGTCACACAGCAAACAGGATGTGTATCTGGGGGCTTGGATGGTCCAGGGGCAGACCCTTCATCTGGGCTCTTTCAGGCTCCGGCCCTGACGGGGCAGAGGAAATCAAGCGGCATGCCTTCTACTCTACCATTGACTGGAATGTGAGTGCGTCTGTCCATCCCCGAGCCCCAGTCAGGGCTTTGCCTGTGGTTGGCAGGGGGATGGGGTGGGGGGGCTTCTACCAACCAGGGCCCCAGAGGTGGAGCAGAGGGTGACAGCATGGCCTCGGAGGCAGGGCTGCCCTCCCAGGGTCCAGCAGTTGTGCCCTTCCCTGTCTGCACAGCCTGTCTCCAAGCCAGTTACCTTCTCCCACCTGAGGCTCCTGGTGGGCTGTTGGGGGTGCCGTGCTGACTGGGGTGCCCGCCTCCCCTTGTAGAAGCTATACCGTCGTGAGATCAAGCCGCCCTTCAAGCCAGCTGTGGCACAACCTGATGATACCTTCTACTTTGACACTGAGTTCACATCCCGCACACCCAAGGGTGCGTCTGTGGTCTGGTTTGTCTTGGGCTGGTGCAGGAGGGAAGCAGGGAGTCGGGGGCCCTTTGGGACAGAGGGGTGGCCAGAGACTCAGGCAGGCCTAGGCGTGTGGGCAGACCGGAGGGTAGGTCTCTGACTCTTTGTCCCTATCTTATTTGGTCTGACCCTCCCACCCCAGGGCTCTGTAGGCTCTTTGTATCTGGGTGAGGGGGTAGGGGGGTGGGTGGTTAAGGCCACAGTGGAAAAGTCAGGCTCCCTGCCCCGGGCGTCCCAGCCCACTGGGAAGACCGAACACAGGAGGCTCACATTCACGTCAGGGCTAAAGAATCCGACCCAGCAAAAACATGAGGTGGAGAGAGTCTGGCGGAGCAGAGGTGACAGCACCCACAGGTCAGGGCAAGTGTGGGAATCGCCTTTGGCTGTTCTGATCGCCGGACCTCAGTGTACTCATCTACAACATGGGCTCAGCCACAGACCCACTTGGTTCCTGGGGTTACTGCGAGAAGCCAAAGAGGGGGCTTCTGAGAGGGAGTTAGATAAATCCCAATATATTGGCCAGATACTGAGGGGGGAGTGTTAGTTCTGGAAGGATTCCCAGGTGGATGGGTTTTAGCGGAAGGAGTGGTCTTCTCACTGTGGCTTGCACATCTCTGATGTCAGGGAGCTCAGCACTTCTCCAACAGTTTGTCCCATCTCAATTCACGTGTCTGACCCATCTGTACCCGGTTCCTGCTGTGTGTGCCAGCGGTCAGCCATAGGCGGCTGGCCCTGCCTTCCCATGGCTCCGACTGTAGTTGGGGGGTGGATGTGAAGACTGCGGGGCAGTGTGACAACTACAGCTGCAGGGGGGTGGGGAGCTGGAGGAGCAGCCTCAGGCAGAGTTTCTCAGAGGAGAGCGTGACAGCTGAGCCTTGAAGGACTCAGAAGCTGTGGAGCACCCGGTTCGAGGGAATAGCTTGTGCGGGGGCTCAGGGGTTCCTTTGAGGACCTGGGGAGTCCAGTGAGGCTGAGCTGCAGAGCAGGGACAGATCACAAGGCCAAGGAGTTGGGCTTTCTTCCGAGGGTAGAGGGAAGCACTTGAAGGGTTCAGGCGAGGGGTGGATTTGTAGTTGGGACTGTCCCTCCTGGTGCTGCACAGAAGATGGGCCCGAAGGAGGAGGGCCCGAGGGAGGAGGCCTCCAGAAAGGGATGGAGTATCTTGGCTTGGGCCAGATGCCCAGTGTGGAGGGGGTTCTTTTCTGTTTCTTGTGTGTCAGGGCTGGGCTGGTCTGAACACACGTGAACTAAGGCCTGGCATGAGTGGCCTGCCCAAGCGCCCTCATAGCCAGCTATTGAGGCAGGCCCGGAAGCCCGTGGTCTCCCTCTGCTGAGCTGCTTCTGGGTCAAGGGTACCTTTTCAGGGTCACACACCCCCTCTCACCCCCACAGACTCCCCGGGCATCCCCCCCAGTGCTGGCGCCCATCAGCTTTTCCGTGGCTTCAGCTTCGTGGCCACTGGCCTGATGGAGGACGATGGCAAGCCTCGGGCCACGCAGGCACCACTGCATTCAGTGGTACAGGTGAGGGGGCAGGAGATTGCTGCTCTGTTGTCTTTTCTACCTGGAAGCCACCAGGGCAGAATGGCTGAGAGCACGGGCCCTGGAGTTCAAACCCTGACTGTCACCGCGAGTCCGTTGGGCCCCCCAACCTCCTTGGGCCCCAGTTTCTCTGCTTGGATGGCAACATGGATCAGAATTTCCCAGCACAGGGCCAGGGACGTTGTAGAGCCTAGATAAATAAATGCAAGGGGGTTCCCAGGGTGGTGGCGCTGTGGGGTGGCTGGCAGGTCCCTGACGGGGATGGGGGACAGAGAGCTCATGTTTCCTCACGTTTGTCCCGCATGAGTGCACTTTCCCAGCTCTGTGGGAAATTTAGAATTGGGAGTCCTGAGTGTAGACTCTAGAGCTCATGGCCTGGGTTCAAAGCTTCCAAGGTAAGGGACTTTGAGGGAGACTTTTACCTTCCCAGGGCCTCCATTTCCTCAGCTATAAATGGGGCTGATGAGAGGACCTTTCTCCATAGGTTGTTGTGTGTGTAGAGTTAAGGTGACTCTAATTTATTATACAACTGGGATATCTTTGTCCAAGACAAACACTAAACCAGACAGGATACAAGGACGACAGGCGTGAACCAGGACTGTCAGGGCCTGTGGTCCCTGCTGGAGGGTGCTGAGAATAGTGCCAGCCCTGTGACCAAGCGCTATAGAAGCATTTGCTATTGTTAGTGCTTCAGAACCTTAAGACGTCTCCTGACGTGGGCTCTGACACCACAGAAGGGGGAGGCAGCTCACCCAAGTTCACAGGAAGTGGCAGAGCCAGGACCTAGCTCAGGGCTCCTACGTCCCTCAGGCCTGCCCAGCTTTCTCAGAGCCACAGGCCTCTCGACCCGTGTGGGGCGGCTCTGTTGCCTGTCCCCGTCACCCCGGCCTGACCACGCCCAGAGCCCCGGCGTGTGCCCATATAGAGTAGAAAACGGAGGCCCAGTGCGGGGCAGATTCTTTTTCTTTTTTGTAAAGATTTTATTTATTTATTTGACAGACAGAGATCACAGGTAGGCAGAGAGGTAGGCAGAGAGAGAGAGGAGGAAGCAGGCTCCCTGCTGAGCAGAGAGCCTGATGCAGGGTTCGATCCCAGAACACTGGGATCATGACCTGAGATGAAGACAGAGGCTTTAAAGCACTGAGCCACCCAGGTTCCCCTGAGCGGGGCAGATTCTTGCTTGAGGTTACAGGATGCGGCCCCAGGCCTCTGGCTCTTGCCTAGTGCCACCTCCACCGAGCCAAGGCCGTGGGTGCTGGGGGACGAGCCCTGAATTCTAGAGCGGAGAGTCAACCCCACCTGTTGGTTTCCTGCAGCAACTCCATGGGAAAAACCTGGTTTTTAGTGATGGCTACATCGTCAAGGAGACGATCGGTGTGGGCTCCTATTCTGTGTGCAAGCGCTGTGTCCATAAGGCCACCAATATGGAGTACGCTGTCAAGGTGGGCTTCTTGACCGTGTCTCAGCCAAGGCTGCTGGGCTGGGGGAGGCCAGTATAGCCGTGGCCCTTTGGTGGGGGAGGATGGGTGCCTTGGGCTCTGCGGTTGGGTGAAAGGTATGTGGCTGAAACTCCCCCCAGGCCCTGCAGTGTGGGCTCTGTGGCAGGGAGGGACTCCAGAGAATGTCCCCTGATTTTGCCCACGTGCCCCCTTTCCTCAGGTCATCGACAAGAGCAAGCGGGATCCCTCGGAAGAGATTGAGATTCTTCTGCGGTACGGACAGCACCCCAACATCATCACGCTGAAAGACGTGAGTGGAGGAGGGGGCCTTGAGACGGGGATGGGGGCTGGGGCACTCACCTCTGGGATTTGTCTCAGGACTGCCATTCCTTTGACTTCTGATTCTCCTCTGCTCATGGGAGGGAAGGATCTTTGTGCCTCCAGTCTGGCTGTGCCCCAAAGCCCTCCACTTCAGACTCAGGCATTCTCTGACTGCTTTCCTGCCCCCTGGGGGACCAGTGCCAATATCCTCCTGTCTGGGGAGGACAGGGGCCCAGAGCACAGAGTAGAACATGTGTCCAAGTCTCCTGTCCTTCTTCCCCGGTCTGGTGAACAGGTAACCAGGGGGCCCAGGCCCGGCATGGAGGGGAGGGCCCTGACACTGAGCTCTCTGGCAGGTGTACGATGACGGCAAGCACGTGTATCTGGTGACAGAGCTGATGCGGGGTGGGGAGCTGCTAGACAAGATCCTGCGGCAGAAATTCTTCTCCGAGCGGGAGGCCAGCTTTGTCCTGCACACTATTAGCAAAACCGTGGAGTATCTGCACTCCCAGGGGGTAAGTCTGGGGTAGGGGGCAGCCATTGGGGGTGGCGGGCTGCCAAGGGTCTCACTGTCAGTAGAGTGCGTGAGCCAGGGGCTGGCCCAGGCAGTAGGCGTCTTCAGGCAGCCAGCCAGAGGGGAGACGAGGGATGGTGGGTGGGTAAGTAGACGGATGTAAGGAAGGGAAGGAGGGAGACATGAGGCCAGATGGTGAAAAGGAATGTTTACACAGTACTTGCTGTGTGCCAGGCACCATGCTGAGTTCTTTCCTTACATTATCTCAATTGCTTTTCACAACAACCCTATGAGGTAGGTGCTGTTATTGGCCCTACTTCGCAGGGAAGAAGAGCAAGGCTCAGAGATGTGAGGTCACTTGGCCAAGGTCACACAGCCAGGGAAGAATAGAGCCGGAGTGTCCGACTGAGGAGTGAGGTTGGGGAGCTGCAGATAGTGTGTGGGTTTTTCTGTGAGGAAGCAGCCGGGTCAGCCGGGAGCTGGATCTGGTTGTGGGTTCAGCTGCTAGGACAGAGGAACTGGATGTAGGAGGAGATGCTGCTGGAAAGACAGCAGGTGCTCGAGAAGTGTTTGTCCAAACCATACGATGTGGCCTTCATCATCGCATGCGGTGGAGGTAGAAAATTTCCTGTGGTGTGAATAAAAGCTGAGAACAGAGTTAGCATGAGTTTCTATCTGGACGAGACAAAGTTTTGGGGTGCTTCCAGACAGCATGGGGGTTAAGAAGGCAGGTTCTGGAATCCGAGGATTGGCTGTGTCCAAGTACTGTGTGTACAGCTGGGAAGGCCTCTCACCTCTGAGCCGTTTCCTCCTCTGCAAGCTCAGGATAGCTGGAGCGGCCACCTCGCTGCGCTGGGAAGGCTCCTTGGGCCAGGCAGCCCTGCAGGAAATGCTGCACTGGGAGCAAGAGGGCCAGATTGTGGCTGTGGCTTTTTTTTTTTTTTTTAATGGTAAATTATTAATGTATTATCAAAAATTTTAAACATATACAAAACTATGAGAAAAGTATAATGAACCGCCAGATACCCATCACCCAGATTAAAGAATTGCTGAGATTTTTATCTCTCTTTTTCCCTCTCTCCCTCCCTCTCTTTTTTCTTTCTTCTCTTTTCCTTCTTTCCTTTTTCCTTCCCTCTCTTTTTTTGTCGTTGCTGAAGAATTTCTCCCACCCTTTTATTGAGGAAAATGTTCCAATCTGTAGAAAAGTTAAAAGAATCTTATAGTGAAAACCATTTCCCTTCTAGTGTCATCAAATCTTAACAGTCTGCCACATTTTTTTGAATCTCTGTTTCTGTCTTTGTCTCTATCTCTATATCCTTTTCTCTGGATGTAAATGTATATTTTTACAGGTGCATTTGAAAGGAAGTTACAGACATCATGACACTTGACCCATAAATCTCTATAATTAAAGTATTTTAAAGCATATCTCAGAACTCATATTATCTCTAAAATATCTTATCTTTAAAAAAGTTATTTTCTTTCATAACAGCTCTCAAAATTAACAATTACTCGTGTTCACATGCTACCTAGTCAATAGGTACATTTCTCTATTGTCCTTTCAAAAAAATCTTTTTGCCATTATTATACTGGAATCATAATCTCTGGGAGATTTACACTTTTCATTCACTTTTTAAATCCCTTAAGTCTCTTTTCAAAAACGGAGATAAAATTTGCATACAGTAGGTCTTAAGTGTAAACCTGATGACTTTTTTTTTTTTAAGATTTTATTTATTTATTTGATAGAGAGACACAGCCAGAGAGGGAACACAAGCAGGGGCAGTGGGAAAGGGAGAAGCAGGCTTCCTGCCCAGCAGAGAGCCTGATGTAGGGCTCCATCCCAGGACCCTGAGATCATGACCGGAGCCGAAGGCAGATGCTTAACGACTGAGCCACCCAGGCGCCCCAAACCTGATGACCTTGTTGAATGTATACATCCATATAACCTCTGTAGTAAAACCTCCCTTTTTTATGCCACAGACTAGTTGAAGAGATCAATTCTGGGAAATGTCCCACATTCTGAATGTGTCTATTTGCTACCTTATGGCATCATTTTTTAAAAATATTGTTTTAAGATTTTATTTATTTTTGAGAAAGAGAGAGTGTGAGCAGTGGGAGGGGCAAAGGGAGAAGCAGGATCCCCCCTGAATGGGGAACCCAACTCAGGACTCTATCCCAGGATCCTGGGATCATGACTTGAGCCAAAGGCAGACGCTTAACCAACTGAGCCACCCAGGCTCCCTATGGCATCATTTTCATTGTTTTTTTATTGCTTCTATTCTTCTATTTCTAAAGTCTTTTTTTTTTCTGCCAGGCTGTAATTAATTGTAATTAATGCCCCACCCCTCTCCGGGCCACCAGTAGGCCAGATCCGCTGTTCCCGCACGCAGGCGCCCCCTATTTCTAAAGTCTTAATCATATCCTGCTTTAACTTCTTTTCTGAAGCAAGGAGTTAGAAAACGCTTCATGGGAGGTGCGGTGTATACTTGATACGGCATCACACCCCAAGCCCAGCGTCAGTGGGTGAGGCTGGCGGGGTGTTGTAAAGAGCCCCACCAACTTTCCGTGCAGTGTTTTCATCCTCTCAGGATCTTCGCCTGCATCAGTCATTTCACTGGGGTTTGCAAAAATGGCAGTGTCTGATTCTGTCTAGTTTATGAGGGGGTGGTTTTTTTGTAAAAGAAAAAAAAAATCAGAGCTTCACTTTGGTTACCACATGTACCGACCGTTTTAATGGTCATGTTTGAAGTGGTTTGGGCTTTTGAAATGGCCAGTGCAAATAGACTAATATTTAAATATGTCAGGTCAGATAGTAAATGTTTCCTTTTCCTGTTTTGTTCTCAAGTGAGTGCTAGTTAAAATCACCCCCAAGAAGGTTTAGAAGATAGAGCCAAAGCAGTGAGTTTCCAGTGGGTCAAGCTCAAAGCAAGGAAGGACTTTCTAGAGCAAGAACTGCCTTCTCTACCAGGGGTATATAAACTCCAAGTACAGACAGCTGCGTTGGGGGGGCGTGGCATGGGAGGGCGTTGTCTCTTTCCCAGTACCGTGAGTCTCTGGGTCTCTGAAGTTTCTGGCCCTTTCCAAATACCCGGGGAGATGAGGAGGAAATGGGAAATTCGTACTGAGGTATTTGGAGGGAGATTCTTTGAGCTGATTATGAACTGACAGTATCTGTGGTCTAGAGGCTGGGACTCTCCTAAGGGGGATGGGGAGGGGATAACCAGCAACAGGATCCCCTGGGATTTTCTATTTGTTTTAATGTTATCTTTTTATTGAAGTAGGACATAAAAACACGAATCCTAACGTACAAGTCAGTAAATTTTCCGAAAGTGAACACACCCACATAATCAGCACCCAGATCGAGAATCAAAGCTTTTCCAGTTTCCCCAAATGTGTTAATATCCCTGCCAGTCCCTGCCCCCTTCCCAGGGATGACCATTCTAAGCTGACTGCTGACAGCTTCAATTCATTTTGCCTGCCTTTGGATTTCACGTGCACACCCTCTGTCGTATCCGGCTCCCACCACATCACACGCTGTCCTGCATGTGGTTGTGTGGCCGAAGCTCCCTCATCCTCATTGCAGTGTAACTTCCACTGTGTGAACAGACAATGCCTTCATGGTCCCTTCTGCTGTTAGTGGACCTTGGGTTGTTATCAGTGTTTGACTATGACAAGTAAATAATGCTGCTGTGACATTCTAGCGCTTGTCTTTCGGTGACCACACATGTGCGTTGTGACACTGTGTGCGCACCAGCAGCGGACCCTCTGGGTTGCAGTGTGTGTGTGTGTGTGTGTGTTCATGTCTAGTAGGTGATGCCAGACAGTTTGTCGAAGCTCTTTTGCCCGCTTACAGCCCCTCCATAGCATGTGGGAGTTTGGGTCCTTGAAGATGCTCAGGCTTTTGCAAGGCTGTAATCCCAGCCCTTCCGGTAGACTAGACGGGGAGGGCTTTCTCGTGGTGGTTTTCATTTGCATTTCCCTGGTGACCAGTGAAGTTGAGCCCCTCTTTGTGTGTTTATTGCCACTTTGGACAGCCTCTTTCATGAAATGCCTGTTCAAGTCCTATGTTTATTTTTAAAAATTGGGTTGTCTATCTTTTTCATCTTATTTGCGAGAGTTCTTTGTGGAACACATGGAACCCTTTTAAGCCCAGCTTCCCTTCTGCTGCCTCCAGAAGGGTTCACTGTGCCCGGGGGAGCCTGTTTGAAAAGTCAGTAGAGAATGACACTGTGGCTTCTCTGTTTGACCAATGATTTACATAGAAGAACTTCACTTATGTGTGTGTGTGTGTATGTGTGTGTGTGTGTGTGGCTGGTCCCAGGCACCTAAACGCACATCCTCCAGTTATGGGGACTGCGACAGACATGTGGCTGCTAACAGTAGCTGGCACCACACAGCAGTTCCCACAGGCTGGACAGAGTTCTTTTTATTTTTATTTTTTAAGATATATTTATTTATTTATTTATTTGACAGAGAGAAAAAGAGACAGCAAGAGAGGGAACGCAAGCAGTGGGAGTGGGAGAGGGAAAAGCAGGCTTCCTGCTGAGCAGGGAGCCCGATGTGGGGCTCGATCCCAGGACCCTGGGATCATGACCTGAGCTGAAGGCAGACGCTTAACTACTGAGCCATCCAGGTGCCCCCTGAGTTCTAAGCACTTTACTTATCAACTCACTTAATTGTTCCAACAGACAATTGGAAGTTGGGTACTGTCAATATGCCCATTTTATAAGTGAGGGAGCTGAGGCTCTGGGAGTAAGTAAAAGTCTCCTCGCTAATCTGGCTTCCCGGTCCTCTAGTCCCTCCTTATTGTCCTTTAATCTTTAAGTGCTTCTTTTTTCTTTTTTCTTTTTTTTTAAGATTTTATTTGTTTGACAGAGTATGAGCACACAAGCAGGGGAAATGGCAGGCAGAGGGAGAAGCAGGCTCCACGCTGAGCAAGGAGCCTGATGCTGGACTCGATCCCAGGACCCCAGGATCATGACCTGGGCCGAAGGCAGACACTTAACCTGAGCTGCCCAGGCGACCCTTTAAGTGCTTCTTAACAAGCACGCACTGTATCTGAACATCCAGCACAGTGGTGGCTTCACCCCCGGAGTGCTGGAGTTACAGGGCCATTTCCCAAGCCCGGTGCTAAATATTCCTGGTACATAACTCATATGCTCCTTCCTCCCTCAGCACTATCACCAGCCCCATTTTCCAGGTGAGAAAACCGAGGCCTAGAAAGGGTAAGTGACATGCCCAAGATCACACAGCTTGTTAAAGTCAGGATTCGCACTCTGGTCTGATTGAAATCCCAGCTCTGCTAGAGGCCACAGCCTACAGCTCCTCCGTGGCTACATTTGACTGCGTCCATATTTTATTTGGCCTGCAGGCCGTGGGGTGGTTTTCTTTGCTTTAGGTTTGGTTAAGTTGGGTTACTTGGCTCCTTTTGAAACCTGGGCCTGAGGTGCTGCACGGGGATTGTGGGCTGGAATGGGTCAGGTCGCAGCTGCCCCTTTAGACCGGTTGGCCTGGCTCCTCTTCCCCCTGCACACAAACCCGGTGTCCGGGGGGATGACATCAGAATCAGCGGGGATGGGGGACTTCCTGCTGTAGTGAGCCATCATCACCTGGAGGAGTTTGGGGGCAGGATAATGATCAAAAACTTCCATATCCCAGTTTTCCAAAAGTGTCATCTGTGTCACACCAACTGCAAAGACTGTGGAATTAAGGTCAGAGCCGGGTTTAAGTTCCACCTCTGTTTTTTACTTGCATGAGCAAGTCCATTCTCTTCTCATAGCCCTGGTTTCCTTCTCTGGGGAACAGGGCCAGCAGTCCCTGCCCTGTCTGCTGACCTACGTATAACCGGCAGCCCCCTGTGAGCTCTTGGGCAGGAGAGTTCTTTGGAAACCAGGAGGATCATTCATACTGGGTAGTCAGTGTCCTCAGCCTGGCTGAGCGTCCCTGACTCCTGGGAAGCTTGGCTGGGCCTTCCTCAGGGAAGAGTCTACGTTTGTTGGGTCTGGCTCTGTCTTTGGGGCCATGTGATTGGATTAGGAAGGACAGAGCCCTAGGAGCTGGTCAGGCACGGCCCAGTCAGGGGCTGCCCAAGAGCTTGGCTACAACTCACGGGTGTCGTCCAGACCCCCCTGCCAGTGTAGCCCTCTCCTCCTTATCTCGCTGTTCCCTCTGTGGACGTGAACTGTCCTGGGCCAAGTCTACCCTCCAGCCTACCCACCCCATAGGCACCTGCTAGAGGGCTTGGGGCTCAACTGGGATTATGAAGGGGCCGTCTGATAAAGCCAGCTAATCTGTGAGAGCTAACCTTACCTGCAGGATCTCCATGTGTTTCAGAGGCGGGTTTGTTCGTTCATTGCACACAGTTCACTTCACCTTTGCTCAGTGCTGGAGGTGAGCAGCCGTTCCACAGACAGACGTGGTTATTTATGGTCGGAGGAGCTTTCATTGGCCTGAGCTTAGAACTAATGAGAGGTTGTCGCAGATAGTGAGGCTACAGTGGATAACTGAGCCTCCTACACTGGGTGGCGTACTTCGGGCTTTATCCTACAGGTAGTAGGGAGCCCCTGAAGGTTTTTGAGAACACCTTTTTAGCTCATGGGAGAAGGAGCAAG
Source organism: Lontra canadensis (assembly GCF_010015895.1). Taxonomy (NCBI): domain Eukaryota; kingdom Metazoa; phylum Chordata; class Mammalia; order Carnivora; family Mustelidae; genus Lontra; species Lontra canadensis. The sequence goes on from NW_022631019.1 coordinate 19,210,962, forward strand.
CGGGTGAGACTGAGTTTGCTGTGGGATATGTTGGATTCAAAGGTCTATGGAACATTCAGTGGTTGCTATCTGGTAAGCAGCTATACGATTCTGGACTCAGGAAAGTTCTGGGCTAGGGTCTGTGATCTGAGAGTTGTCAATAATTAGGTAACGGAGGAGTGGCTCTACACAGAACCCTGCAGAGGGAGGGGGGAGAATGGAAAGAGGAGTGGGTCAGCCCTCAGACTTCAGAGGAGCAGGGGGGCGCCAGAGGAATCATTTGCTTTGGCCTCAGTGGTGTCATTCAGCCAATAGGCTGCTCGAATACCTGCTGCGTGCTAGGAACTATTGTAAATGTTGAGATACAGCAGTGAATGAAACACTCATGAAACTTACATTCCAGTGGCTGGATTCAAAAAAACAAGTACATACTATGTCGAATGGAGGTAAATGCTATGGGTAAACATAAAGCAGGGTGAGGAGACTAAGGGGTACTGGTTGGTATTTGCTATTTTATATGGAATGGTCCAGGGAATTCCTCACTGATAAGGTAACATTTGAGCAGGGACCTGAAAGAAACAAGAGAATGGGCTAGGCAGATGCCTGAGGCAGGAATATTCCTAAAAGTGGGAACAGTGAGTGCAAAGGTCCTGAGGCAGGAGTGTGCTTGGCATGTTGAAGGGAGTGCAAAGAGGCTGGTGTAGCTGAAGCTGTGAGCAAGGAGGAGGGTGCTAGAGGACAACAGAGTGCAAGAGATGTGGGTGAGGGGCAGGGGAAAGATCAGGTGGGGCCATGTAGCATTCGTAAGGACTCTTAAAGGGGAAGCCTTGGAGGGGTTCCAGCCAGCATGACATGATCTGGCTTATATTTAATAAGATCACTCTGGCTGATGTATGTATGTATGTATGTATATATTTAAAAATTATTTATTTGATTATTTCTTTGAGAGAAAGAGAGAGCTTGCAAATAAGCAGGGGAACTGCAGAGGGAGAGGGAGAAGCAGGCTCCCTGCCGAGCAGGGAGCCCTACACGAGGCTCAATTCCAGGACCCTGCGATCATGACCCAAGCAGAAGGTGGACGCTTAACGGGCTGAGCCACCCAGGCGCCCCTGACTGCTGTATTTAGAACAGACTGTAGGGGGCAGGGGAGAAGCAGGGAGACCAGTTAGAAGGTGGTTGCTGTAATACTGGGGAGGAATGATAGTGTCCCTGGTAGGGATCAGTGTGCTGCCAGTAGAGGGGTTGAAAAGGGTTTGGGCTCTGGATATATTTCAGTGGTAGAGACAGCAGAGCTTGCTTATGCCTTGATTGAGGAATGTAAGGGAAAAAATGGAATTGAAGGGGTGCCTGGGTGGCTCAGTTGGTTAAGTATCTGCCTTCGGCTCAGGATATGATCCCAGGTTCCTGGGATCGAGCCCCAAGTCAGGCTCCTTGCTCTGAGGGAGGCCTGCTTCTCCTTCTCCTTCTGCCTGCTGCTCTCCCTGCTTGTGCCCTTTCTCTGTCAAAGAAATAAATAAAATCTTCAAAAATGTTAAAAAAAAAATCAAATAGAGTAAAAAAAGAGGAATTGAGGAGGACTCAGGATTTTGACTGAAGCCATGGGAAACATCGACGGAGTTGTCTTTGGGAAAAACTGTGATAAGCACATTTGAGGGGAAAAAAAGGCAGAAAAAGCAGAATCTGGTGTGGACACGAGTGAAATTAGGGCTGCCTCGCAGGCATCCACACAAAATTCAGGTCAGCAGTACCCTTATTACCAAGGGCCCCATTTCAGCCCCTTCCCTTCCATTCAGATTCTGGGTCCTTCTGTCCCTCTCTGAGCCCGTCTTCCTCACTCCCTCATCCCTGGCAGTAGACCTGGGTCACTAGCAGCCTGCCCACACTGAGAACTGACCAGACCCTCTGCCCCTAGGTTGTTCATAGGGACCTCAAGCCCAGCAACATCCTGTATGTGGACGAGTCTGGGAACCCCGAGTGCCTCCGCATCTGTGACTTTGGCTTTGCCAAGCAGCTGCGGGCTGAGAATGGGCTCCTCATGACACCTTGCTACACTGCCAACTTTGTGGCACCTGAGGTGAGTTGTGCCAGCCTCCTTACCTACAAGAGGAAGGGGGCCTGGCACAGGAGGCCTTGTGCCCCTTTTACAGAGGCCCCACGTGGTCCAGGATTCCAGTCTGTATGGTCTTGGCTTCGGTGCCCAGGGAGGTTGGGATCCTTGTCCTACCCTGGGGAGCAACCCGCAAGCATCTGGGGCCACTTGCCACCACCCCAGACTAACAACCCTCCCTGCCTTCCTTGCTGCCAGGTGCTGAAACGCCAGGGCTACGATGAAGGCTGCGACATCTGGAGCCTGGGCATTCTGCTGTACACCATGCTGGCGGGGTGAGCGTCCTCTCCCCTGCCCCTTCCTCCAACCCCAGTGCACAGGCGGGACTGGTGCTTGGCTGATGGGAGAGACGCAGGAAGGTCTGAAGATAGGGACGTGGCCCTGCCCTGGGGAGTATCCAGTCTAAAGGGAGAAACACAGCTTCCTACCCCCACCCCGAGCCCAGGATGGGGGCCAGAGGCTCTGGCCAAACTTTTCTGGACTTCTCTCCAGATATACTCCATTTGCCAATGGACCCAGTGACACACCAGAGGAAATCCTGACCCGGATCGGCAGTGGGAAGTTCACCCTGAGTGGGGGAAATTGGAACACGGTGTCAGAGACGGCCAAGGTGAGTCCGTGAGGCCCAGCCCATTTGTGGTGGGGAGGCAGGGTCCCATCCCGGGGCTTTTCAGCAGTTCGTGAATAGGTAATCTGCAATCTCGTTTCCGCAAGCGGAATGTTCCACAAATCCCTGTTGCTGTACTTCTCCAAGTGGAAGCTACCCAGGCAGACTGCCTTCCTGCCTTGTTTGGACAACCTGGTGACCATTCACGGCCCTTCCCATGTTCTGAGCCCTGCGTGGGGGCGGGGGGGGACAGAAGGCTGCGTAATCACAGCCCTTGCCTTGTGGGAACTTGGTGCTGGGAGAGATACAGGCTTGCATACAAGGAACAGAGATGCCAGGCCACAGAGAAAGGCAAGTCCTCCTCCAGGGCTGCAGGCGTTGGAGGCATGGAGCAGAGGTACTGACCACATCAAGCAGAGAGGCCTTCTTAGAGGAGGCAACATTTGAGCTCTCGGTATTACCAAGCTTCCAGCTATGGGAGCCTCTGTGCCAGACAAAGGGTTGAGCCCTTAATGAACAGTATCTCATATCAGCCTTATGAGGCAGATAGTGTCATTCTCCCTCTTTCTCAGAGGAGAAACTAAGGCTCAAAACATGGAAGCAATTTGCCCAGCATACTCAGTCGATCAGCAGAAGAGTTCAAGTTTTGAACCCGAGTCTACCTGATCTCAACTTTAGGTTCTCCTCACCTTCCTGCATGGCTTCTAGAAGGTGAAAGAGAAGGGAAAGAACATTCCAGGAAGAAGTCCCAAGGAAGGGCCTGTGCTTGGGGAGGCCTTGGAGCCATGTGGAAAGTGGATTACAGGGGCTGCTGGAAGGGTTCAGGCTGAAGATGGTGGGAGATGATGGAAGTTGGCCACTTGCCCATTTCTCATCAGAGGAACCCAAGTGTGTGTTCCTCCCAGCAACCCTCTTGTTTGCCGTGCCCCCAGGACCTGGTGTCCAAGATGCTGCATGTGGACCCCCACCAGCGCCTCACAGCGAAGCAGGTGCTGCAGCACCCATGGATCACCCAGAAAGACAAGCTCCCGCAGAGCCAGCTGTCCCACCAGGACCTACAGCTCGTGAAGGTATGGCCACTCCGGGCTGCTGGGCCTCAGGTGGCCTAGGCCAGGGTTCCGTGGGCAAGAACCCGGGTGGCATAGCCTACAGATGCCATATCTATCTGCCCTTAGGGAGCCCCAGTCTAATATGCAAGGGTGTCGTTGGTTCTCTGGGGGACACAGGCTCTGACCTCTGAAGCCTCCAGTCTGATGGAGGAGGCAGGAGGACAACCATGACAGACCACCAAGGCTGGCTTGGCAGGGGACTGGGCGGGTGTGGAACACAGAGCAGCCGGGGAGCACATGTTCCCGCTCCCACTTACACCCCCAACTCTTGTGATCTGACCTCCCACCTTCTCTCCCAGGGAGCCATGGCAGCCACCTACTCTGCACTCAACAGCTCCAAGCCCACCCCTCAGCTGAAGCCCATCGAATCATCGATCCTGGCCCAGCGGCGGGTGAGGAAGCTGCCATCTACCACCCTGTGAGAGGCCACAGCGTTCTGGCCACAGGGCAGTGCTAGCTTGATGGAGGCGGCATACTTCCCAGATGGAGCAGGCCTGAGTCCCAGGGCCAGAGGGAGCGGAGCCCCAAGGGGCCCAGGAAGCAGCCAGCCCAGGTCACCCCCACTGAGGGTGTGAGAAGTGCCTTCTCCTTTCCCGGGATGGACTCTTCTCGGCTCATGCTCTGCTGGTTGAAATCAGTTCACTGTACAAACTCATCTTTTTTTAAGGAAAAAATGGCATCAAACGCCATGGATTTTTTTTACAAGATCCATTTGCCTTTCTGGGAGCGGAAATAGTCAGTGCGGCCCCAGGAGGGGCACTGCGTCACACCAGGGCTCTCTGTGGCAGAGAATCCTTAGAGCTTTGGCATCTACCCCGGGGCCCCCCACGAAGGGCCATCCGTAGCCATCTGCACATACCTCCAAGGCAGTCCAGCACCACCTTCTAGAGCCCTTGGCTGTTTAGTGGAACTTGCTCTACTCGAGATCAGCTCCTTTTCCATTCTGTTCTGCTGGGGGGCGGTGGGGTCGGTCTAAACCTCTTCCTGCTAGAAGAGAGGACCAGGACCCTGTGACCTGCAGCTCAGGCACCAGCATCTACACCGGCCCCGCCAGGGGGTTCCCTGCAGGGAGATTGGGCAGCCCCAGGAGGAGGACCCAGAAAGCACTTTTGGGCTGACTCGTGTTGGAGTCTGCTCCAGACAGAGTTCACGAGAGGCCTGTGGGGCGGGCCGAAAGACGCAGGGGCTCTTTCTCATTTCTTCCTCAGCTGGTTACTCAGGGTTCATCTGTCCATGGCCTTTCTAATAAACTTGCAGTTGAGTTGAAGCACGCTTGCCTCCGCTTTTCATCCCTGAACTTCCCCTCTCTGCTACTGGGTGTTGAGGACTTTGGCAGCAACAAGAAATGGACCAGGGCCAATGAGCCCAGCTGCTTGGAGCTCAGGTCGTTTGGGGAGCACGTGGGAGTCCCACCAGCCCCTTCCTACACATTTCTGCCAGGGGATTCCGTTATGGTATTAATAAAATTAATAAGAGTAATAGTATCATTAGCCACCAGTGACCAAGTACCAGGCACTGTGCCTGGGCCTTACGTGTGTATCTCATTTAATCTTAATACAGTGAGAGAAATGCTAGTCTATTATTAACTGTGTTTATAGATGGGGAAACACAGGCTCAGAGAGGAGAATGACATTTGTCCCCAGTAAGTATTTTCTGAGCACCCACCTTGGCCCTGCTCCAGATACTGGGGAAGCAAGTAGAAAATAAGGTCATTGTTTTCACGGGTCTTTTCTCCTAATAGGGGAAATGGACAATTAACAAACTGAGGTCAGCTATGGGAAAACACATGCAGAATTAAATTGGGGTACAGGATGGCATGATCAGGAAGACCGGTCTGGGGAGGTGACCCAGAAGCTGAGACTGAATGATAAGGGGCTCTCTAAGACTGGGAGGCAGAGCAGAGTCGGGAGGAAAGCAGCCTGGGCATGCTCAGGGGGGGACCAAAGAGAAGCCGATGGGGCTGTGACAGGGCCAGGGGTTTGCATGAGATGAGGTTGGAAAGGAAGGTGGGGCTGCTCATGCCGGGCTTTGTGGCCCAGGGTAAGGGGTTTGGGTTTGATTCAGAGGAAAATGTAAGCTCCTAGTAGAACTTAAGCAGAAGAGTGACGTGATTTGATTTACATTTTTAAAAGATGGCTCTGACTAACGTGCCAGTGGCTCAGATGTGAGATGAAATGGCCTAGACTAGGACGGTGGGAGGAGAGATGGGGAGGAAGTGCACAGGTATATGCTTTATAGGTAAAACAGCATTTGTTGGCAATTTGGATAAAGAGGCTAAGAGAGAAAGGAGAGTCTTACAGTATCTTCCATATTTTTGACTTGAATAGTAGAACACTGAGGGAAATGTGGAGGAACAGGTTTGAGAATTCTGTGGGAGAGAACTTTTTTTTTTTTTTAAAGATTTTGTTTATTTGACAGAGAGAGAGATCACAAGTAGACAGAGAGGCAGGCAGAGAGAGGGGGAAGCGGACTCCCTGCCAAGCAGAGAGCCCGATGCAGGGCTCGATCCCAGGACCCTGAGATCATGACCTGAGCTGAAGGCAAAAGCTTAACCCACTGAGCCACCCAGGCGCCCCAGGAGAGACCTTTTAAATACCCAAATAGAGATGTCAGCTAAGAGTTGTAACTAGAAGTTGGAGTTCCAGAAAGAGGTCTGGATTAGAAGTATAAATCTGGGAGTCATTAGCTTGAGGAAGTTTATAGAACCGACAACCAAGAGGCTGGGCTTTTCCAAGTGTGGTCCACAGACCAGCAGCAGCAGCATCTGGGAACTGGTTAGAAATACGGAATCTCAGGCCCATCCCCAGACCAACTCAGTCAGATTCTACATGTGAACACAATCTGCATACGGTTTGTGTTCACACTGAAGTTGGAGAAGTGCTGTTGTAGGGACAGAGTAGAGAAGAGAGGGGACTGCCCTTGAGCCCTGGAACATGCTAGCATGACAGCCAGTGAGCGGGCCCTGCCAGTCTGGCAAGGTTGGAAATGAGTCCTATGAACCAGGGCCTCTGTTCCTGTTATTCTCAGCCTCCCTGCTTTATAAGTTAGAAAGCCAGAGCTTAGAGCTGAACAGATCCTGTTAGGATGGAAGGAGTTTCCGACACTAGCAGCTTAGCTAGAATTGGCCTAAGCATGTGGGTTGTGAACTAGCAGCCTCCCCACAAGAGGAAGGAAGGAGGTGTTGGAGTCCCAAGGGCTAAGCAGCCCTCCTGAACACCCACTGAGACACTGGTTAGCTCTTACTCATTCTTTAGGAAAAGTTGAACTTCCAAGAAACCGACTGGCATACCCCATACAGACTTGGGCAGTCTTCCTTTGGGATCCCCAGATAGCCTCATGGTCCATTTCTTTGTACTTCACACTGTTTCCAAAAAGCTAATGATGCCCCCCTTCCCCCACACCAGACTGTGAACCTGAGGGTATGGATTCATGTTGTACCCCAAGCACCTAGCACCAGGCCTGACACACAATATTTTGGTCCTTAGCTAGTGTATGTTGAAGGGGTCAGCACAAGAGAAAGCAGGAACAGTGAACTTGATGGTGGGTGGTACTAGAGGAAGCATAGAAACTACGTCCTCAGAGCTGCAGGGCCCTGGAAAGGCATCTAGGGAGGAGGAAGAGAAGCTAGTGCTCTGAGGCCCAGAACAGTGAGCGCCTTGTCCCAGGCACCAAAGGGAAGATTCAAGAACCAGGAATTGGTGATGGGTGGGGTGGGAGCCCACAGGTGTTTTCTCAGCAGCTAAACTCTAAAGCATGAAATAGTTCACCTCTCTGCGCCTCAGTTTCCCCACTTGCTAAGCGGGATCATAATTCATGTCCGGAGCACCTGGGTGGCTCAGTTGTTAAGCATCTGCCTTCAGCTCAGTCATGATCCCATGGTACTCAGATCAAGCCCCGTATCTGGCTCCCGGCTCAGCGGGAAGCCTGCTTCTCCCTCTCCCACTCCCCCTGCCTGTGTTCCCTCTCTCACTGTGTCTCTCTCTGTCAAATAATAAATAAAATCTTTAAAAAATAATAATAATTCATGTCCATCTCACAGCATCACCTGAAGATCAATGGGCAAGTGAATATGAATATGTTTAGGAAGTCAAAAGAGCAGCTTTACCATTAAGCTTGTTCTAATTTTCACAAAGTCAAGACAACTCCCCAGGAGCTAAGTGGACTCCAGGAAAAGTGCCCAGCTGCCAGCATCTCCGCTAGGAACTTCCTTCTCTGAGTGCTGACTCCCTGGGTAAAACCCACTAATAGAGATATCCTGGCTTGGGGGACAAATTATTGATACATATGTCCCTAAATTCTAGAGTCACTCTTCCCTATAATGCTCAATGACAATCCTCAAGCTTTAGGACACCCCTTCCCATAAGATACGTGATCCCATCTATTAAATGAATACTAGGGGCATCTGGGTGGCTCAGTCAGTTAAAGGTCTAACCCTTTTTTTTTCTTTTAAGTTTTTATTTATTTATTTGGCACAGAGAGAGAGAGAGACAGGGGAAGAGGGAGCACAAGCAGGGGGAGCAGGAGAGAGAGAAGCAGGCTGCAGGGAGCCCGATATGGGCCTCAATCCCAGGACTCTGGAATCATGACCTGAGCCAAAGGCAGATGACTAACGACTGAGCCACCCAGGCGTCCCAAGGGTCCAACTCTTGATATTGGCTCAGGTCATGATCTCAGGGTTGTGTGAATGTGAATCCTGCATAAGATTCTCTCTTTCTCGGGGTGCCTGTGTGGCTCACTTGGTTGGGCATCCAACCCTTGGTTTTGGCTCAGGTCGTGATCTCAAGAGTCATGGGATCGGGCCCCACGTTGGGCTCTGAGCTCAGATTCCGTCTCTCTGCCCCTTCTCCCCCATCCCCCTCTAAAACAAATAAATAAACAAAAACTATGTGGAGTGCTGGACACCAAGTGTATTCATGCTTTACTTCATCTGACCCTCATGTGAAGGAGGGATGATTAATTCCACTTCATACATGAGAAAATCGAGGCTTGGAGGTTGATTTGCCCAAGGACATGGATGAGTGGCAGAGCAGAACTCGAAACGAAGTCTGCGTGATTCTGAAACTCCCTCACCAAGTGTGCTGTCCCATCTCTCTCCTTCCGAGAATGCCCCAAATCTACTTAAATGTCCCACAGATCTGTCTGGTGTGGTCATAAACACTTCTATAATACTGGGGTCTGGTCTCAATTAGAGGATGTGGTTGTTCCACAGTTACATTTCCCAGCTGGCAAATAACAGAGAATACGCTGGGAAATGCGGGGAGTTTCCTATGCACAGTCTCATAAGGTAGTGAGTTCCCCATCACCTGGGCTGCACACACACAGAACTAATAAGCCTTGTCAGGATCTTCGAAGAAATTCTAGCCCCCAGCCGGGGGCTGTTTAAATGGCCTTACATGTCCCCCTCTGAGTCAGAGGCTCAGATTCTCAATTGTTGACACAGAGATCAAGGTCCCCGAGCATTTCTTACATTTTACCCACTATGTACCATGTTCTCCATGATTGTTTCTAAGATAGGCAACCTCAGAAAGAAGGCTGGTTTCCTACATATGTTAGATATTCCAACATTTGGTACTTTGGTTAACACTTGGATTTCTCTCATCCAACCCTATAAGAAAAGGCCACCAAAGGACCTGCCAATCTGTGATCGGGCCATTCGTTTAATGGCCATAATAGCAGGTATGATTTATTGAGTTCCTTCTTGACACCAAGCACATGGACACATCATCCCTAATGCAGTTATCCCCTGGTTTTCACAAGTTCACAATAGACCATTTCGCATTTATGAAAGACCAACTTATGGAGCGCCTGGGTGGCTCAGTTGGTTGGGCGACTGCCTTCAGCTCAGGTAATGATCCTGGAGTCCCGGGATCAAGTCCCACATTGGGCTCCCTGCTCAGCGGGGAGCTCTGCTTCTCCCTCTGACCTTCCCCCTCTCATGCTTTCTCTCTCTCAAATAAATAAATAAAATCTTTAAAAAAAAGAAAGAAAGAAAGACCTAGTTAAGTATCTGTTTCTGCTAACCGGAAGACACCCAAAGAGGATTTTCACTGCTGCGAAAAAGGCAAAAAATGAAAATAAAGAGCATTCCATGGCTCTCACAGAGGCCGAGCTCCCCTCAAGCAACCCGGCCAAGCTCCTCCCTGAGGAGTCCCACTCATCATCAAGCCTCCATGGCTTTTCTTTTTCTTTCTTTCTTTCTTTCTTTCTTTCTTTCTTTCTTTCTTTCTTTCTTTCTTTCTTTCTTTCCTTTTAGACTTTTAAAAAAAGATTTTATTTATTTATTTGACAGACAGAGATCACAAGTAGGCAGAGAGGCAGGCAGAGAGGGAGGTGGGGGGAAGCAGGCTCCCTGCTGAGCAGAGAGCCCGATGCAGAGCTTGAATCCAGGACCCTGAGATTGTGACCTGAGCCGAAGGCAGAGGCTTAACCCACTGAGCCACCCAGGTGCCCTTTTTTTTTTTTTAAAGTAAGCTCAATACCCAACCAGGACTTGAACTCAGGACCCTGAGATCAAGAGTCACATGTTCTACCAACCAAGCCAGCTACTACATCTCTGAACCGTGTCTGGGAGCATCTGAGCTTTATCTCAGTTTGTTCTATGCATCTGCTAGCAAGACGGGTTCTAAGGTATCAGAAAAGCCTAAGAGAAGTTATTTTGGGGGTCTCGGGAAAGCTAAAAAATTTCCCATTTTTTAATGTTAATTGCTTCTTCACTTTATGGCGGCATTTCGGCTTCTGGAAGTCTTCATAGGAACACTATGCTTTCAGACAGTGGAGGAAACCTGTACTCGAAGCAGTCTCATGAGGTGGGTATTATAATTTCCATCTTAGGAGGCTCAGAGAGAAAACCTGCCCACAGTCCCCAGCGAGTTGGTGACTGAGCCGTGTTTTAAACCCAGGTCTGTTTGGCCCCAGAGCTCACGGTATACCACCCTGACGCACAGGTGGGACTTCATCCCGCAGTGACTCACAAAAATCTCACAGTCAAAAGGGCTCTGAAAGACTTCGCCCCTGTCTCTACCCACTACAGGAATCTCCCATAGAAGGTTATCTGGTTCTGCTCAAAGACCGTCAATGACGGAGACTCCGCCACATCACAAGGTGGTCCCCGCATGGTTGGAAAGTTCCTCCACTTTGACTGAGATCTTCTGAGTGGCTTTTCTTTCTTGGGGGGTTCCCACTAACTCCAAGGGACTCAACAGAGAAGTGAATCAACAGTAGTAGGGAGATATCTGAATGAGCTCTCCCCTCGCCCCCCGGGAAGGCAGCTGCCACAGCAGGCGGAGGCTTGGTGCTAAGCCCGTGTTGCCATGAGAGGAAGACCCTGTGAAGCAAGCAGGAGGCCCTGTGGTCATGCCCCCAGCCCCCCGCCCCCAGGCCCATGCAGGCGGCCCCCATCTGTTCCCTTCTGCCTCGACTCCTGCCCAGCTCATCTGCGAGGGCAACAGTGGGTTAGTAGTGGGAACAGTTACTGGACGTTGAGTCAGACCTGTGATCACACTCCAACCCCAGCTCCCCCCAGACCTGCTGTGTGACCTTGGGCAAGTCATCGTACTGCTCTGATGTTCCCTCAACTGTCCAACAGGGCTATTGCGAACATTAAAAGAGAGGGTGTGTGAAGTGTCTACAGAGCTTTTCAGTTACAAGCAAACAGCAACCAGGATGTAAGAAGCTGTGTAGACCTGTGGTTAAGGGCAGACTCTGAGGTTAGGCTCCCCAGGTTTTGTTGTTTAACTGTTTTCTTCACATATAAGCAGTCTTGGGTTAGAATCCAATTTTGACCACTTGTCTGTGTGACTTTGGGCAAGACATTTAAAACTTTTTTTTTTTTTAATTGAGAGAGAGAGAGAGAGAGAAAGAGCACATGTGCACGCACACTCAAGCAGAGGGGGGCAGGGTTGGAGGGTGGGGGTAGGGGGAGGGGAGAGAGAGAATCCTAAGCAGTCTCCAGGCCCAACACAGAGTTGGGCAAATCATTTAACCTCTCTGCCTTAATTTTCTTTCTTTAAAATGGCTGTTAATAGTCGTGTCTGCTCCTTGGTGAAGGTGAAAGGGGTAATGCTTTCAGAAGCATATGGCCCAGGGCCTGACACATATGAAGTACTTAACCCACTCCCTCCTCCCAGAGTACAGACTCCAACCTCTCAATTCCCTCCCTCTCCTTCTCCCCAAGCCCCTTTGAAGTAGAGGGCATCACATCCAAAGCCTGGAGTGAGGCCCATCGATCTGAGCATCTCTGGCCCACAGGGAGAGGATGGAGCCCTCCCTTAAGGATCTTCTCTGCCTTTCCCCCTCCTACCCCCAGAGCCGCACTCTGAGTTACACTTCATGCTTATGACTCAGTCTGAAACTTCTTATTATAAATAATTTCCTCTGTTCCTCTTCCCTTCTTTTTCTCCACACCCACTGCCCAGGCCATGAGCCAGATTGAGAAACTGAGGGGCCGATGACACGTATTTGAACTGGATGTGAGGGCTGTACTTGCGGTGGGCCTGGAGTCACTCAGCCATCTCAAACCCGTCTGACCAGGGCTGGATTTTGTCAAAGTCATTCCTGCCATCATGACAGAACTTTAGTTATCAGACCCTTTGCACGGACTTCATAGAGCGCCTGAAGGGGCTAAATTCTGGCCTGGAAGAATGAGTAGGGGTTGGAATCAGAAGGCATGAGATTGAAGTCAAAACTCAACACCATCCATGACTAGCTCTGTGATCTTGGGCAAGTAGATTGGCCTCTGACCTTCATTTTCCTCATCTGCAAACCATCTTCAAGGGTTATAAGAACAAGGGCACCTGGGTGGCTCAGTCAGTTAAGCATCTGCCTTCGGCTCTGGTCATGATCCCAGGGTCCCTACCTTGGGCTCCCTGCTCAATGGGGAAAGGCTTCTCCCTCTCCCTCTGCCACTTCCCTCTGCCACTTCCCCTTCTCTCTCTCTCTCTCTCAGATAAAATCTTAAAAAAAAAAAGGGTTAGAAGAACAAAAGCTCTGGCAGTGATTAGGTGCAGATCAAAGGGTAGCTAAATTGCAAGATGCTTGGTAGAACCTTCAGAGCTACTGCGACCTTCCAGAATCAGAGGAGCTTAACTTGGGGTCCATAGGCTTCCCAGGAAAATGGAAATTATATGCAAATGTAAAACAGCATGCATATGTGTATTTTCCTGGAGGAGAGGGTGTAGGGTTTTCTTTAGATTTTGAAAGGAGTTTGTGATCCCCTAAAATGTTAAGAACTATTGTCTCCAGGAGAGCAGATAACTCGCGCTTTTACTTTATAAGTGCAGGACAGACTTTCTGTCCCAGCACTGGGCATTAGTTCATTCAGAAGACATACATGTTCTAGGTACTGAAGATACAAAGAGAAATCCTCCTTGCTTTTCTGCAGTACTGTGCATCAGAGAGGTTAAGTCACTTAGCCAAGGTCACCCACTTCTGAAGGAAGCCTACTGTTCGGCTTGGAACCCCAAATCTCTGACTGTGAAGCCAGCCCCTGTGTGTCTCAGCAGAGGAGCCCCCTCAGGTCTGTGGCATGCCAGAGTTCCCTGTGGTCCCCAAGACCAGCAGGGTCAGCATTCCATAAGAAAGGCCCTGGAGTCACCATGAAGGAGCCAGATTTAGGCAATGGGCACTCCTCTCTGAGCTTCCTGTGGGTGGCAGGTCACTGACTGCCAGGAGCCCTTTTGTGAGCTGACTCAGGGAGGATGGTTTCCCTTCCTAAGCTCCAGCTGGGGCTGGCTGACCAAGAAGGAATGCCACGTGTGTATTTATATCAACCAATTGGGGTTGGATTTATATACAATAAAATGCATGCACTTTGTACAGTTGAATGACTTCTGACAAACGCACACACTGGTGAAACCCATAATACTCTCGAGAGAGAACGGTTTCATAACCCGGAGTTCCCTTGTGTTCCTTTCTCAATATCCCCCATGTTAGACAGCCACAATTCTGATTTTTGTCACAACAAATTATTGTTGCCTGTTCTAGAACTGGTATAAATGGAATCATAACAGTATGTGCTCTTCTGTGTCTGATTTCTTTTGTTCAATGTGATGTCTGTGAAGATTCATCTGTGTGGTGGCCTATATCAGTGGTTCGTGCCTTTTTGCTGCCAAGTTGTATTTCTCTGAGTGAATATATCACAATTTGTTGAATCCATTCATCTGCTGATGGCCATTTCTTTTTCCCCCAGCTTTTGGCTAGTAGAAATGTTCATGTAGGATCTTTGGGCATATGTTTTTATTTGTCTTGGGTAAACATATAGAAGTGGCATTGCTACCTTACAGGTTAGATGTACGTTTAACTGTATAAAAAAATTACTGTTTTCTAAAATATATTTTACAGGGGCGCTTGGGTGGTTCAGTTGTTAAGTGTCTGCCTTCGGCTTAGGTCATGATCCCAGGGTCTTGGGATTGAGCCCCACAGAGGGCTCCCTGCCAGGTGGGAAACCTGCTTCTCCCTCTCCCACTACCCCTGCTTGTGTTCCCTCTCTCACTGTGTCTCTGTCAAATAAATAAATAAAATCTTTAAAAAAATTTTTTTTGCACTCTGACCAGCAATGTATGAAAGTTTCAGTTGCGGGGCACTTGGATGGGTCAGTCAATTAAGCCTCTGCCTTCGGCTCAGGTCAGGAACTCAAGGTCCTAGCATCGAGTCTTGCTTCGGGCTCTTTGCTCAGTAGGGAGAAGCACTCCTTCTTCTGCCTGCCTCTCTGCCTGCTTGTACTTGCTCTCAGTCAAATAAATAAATGAAATCTAAAAAACAAAAGACAAAGAAGTTCCAGTTTCTTCATACCCTTGCCAATCTTTGGTATTATTGGCCTTTTTAGCTTTAGTTATTCTAGTGAGTGGGAAGAGGTTTCCTTTTGCGATTTTAATTTGCATTTCTCTCATGACTGATGATGCTGAGTATCTTTTCATGTGCTTCCTAGTTATTCCTATATATTCTTTAATGTGTTGAAACCTTTTGCCCTATTTTAAAAATTAAGTTATCTTAGGGGCACCTGGGTGGCTCAGTGGGTTAAGCCTCTGCCTTCGGCTCAGGTCATGATCACAGGGTCCTGGGATGGAGCCCCGCATTGGGCTCTCTGCTCAGCAGGGAGCCTGCTTCCCACCTCCCCTCTCTCTCAGCCTGCCTCTGCCTACTTGTGATCTCAGTCTGTCAAATAAATAAATAAATACAATCTTTTAAAAAATTAAGTTATCTTATAGATTGTAAAAGATTTGTTGTGTATTCTGGTACACCTTTGTCAGATATATGTACTGTGAATATTTCAATCTGAGCTGTGACATTTTATTTGAAGAGCAGAAGTTTTTAAAGATTTTTATTTATTTGACACAGAGAGAGAAATCATAAGTAGGCAGAGAAGCAGGCAGAGAGAGAGGGGGAAGCAGGCTCCCTGCTGAGCAGAGAGCCCAATGTGGGGCTCGATCCCAGGACCCTGAGACCATGACCTGAGCCGAAGGCAGAGGCTTTAACCCACTGAGCCACCCAGGCACTCCAAAGAGCAGACGTTTTTAAATTTTTTTTTTTAAGATTTTATTTATTTATTTATTTGACAGACTGAGATCACAAGTAGGCAGAGAGGTAGGCAGAGAAAGGGGGAAGCAGGCTCCCTGCTGAGCAGAGAACCCGATGTGGGGCTCCATCCCAGGACCCTGAGATCATGACCTGAGCCAAAGTCAGAGGCTTAACCCACTGAGCCACCCAGGAGCCCCAGAAGTTTTTTAATTTTGATAAAATACAATTTACTTCTCAAATTCTAACTTTGATATTTTCCTATCCAAGGAGGTTTTGTTTGGTTTTGTTTTTCCTATCTAATGGTCACAAAGATGTTCTTTTAAGGGAAACCCATAACTGTAATGAAAATTGTACTAACAACTACTGAGCCCTTGGCATCAAGCACTGTGCCAAATCATCAGAGTGACCACCATGAGGCAAAAGTATCATCTCCACTAAAAAGATGAGAAAACTTAAGCAATGGGAAATTAAATAATTTACTCAAGGACCCAGAGCTTAGAGGGGACAGAATTGAGATTAAATTCAGGTCTGTCTAAGCTGGAATTCCATGCTCCTAACCTTTGCTTTCCTACCTCCATAATTTTAAACCTAAATGATGGCTAATCTGGGAATTTTAAAGAGCTATAAGATTTTTATTGGAATTGCATTAGGTCTGTAACTTAATTTGAGGAGAATTAATATCTTTTTAAAAAATATTTTGTATATTTACTTGACAGACAGAGATCAT
This sequence comes from Lontra canadensis, assembly GCF_010015895.1. Lineage (NCBI taxonomy): Eukaryota > Metazoa > Chordata > Mammalia > Carnivora > Mustelidae > Lontra > Lontra canadensis. Next base: position 19,227,005 of record NW_022631019.1, read on the forward strand.
AAGTAGGCAGAGAGAGAGAGGGAGGGAAGCAGGCCCCCTGCTGAGCAGAGAGCCCGATTCGGGGCTCCATCCCAGGACCCTGCGATCACGACCTGAGCCGAAGGCAGAGGCTTTAACCCACTGAGCCACCCAGGCGCCCTGAGAATTAATATCTTAACAATACCGAGTCTTCCATTTCATGAACATGGTATATCTTCCTCTCTTGAGGTTTTATTTTTATTTGTTTATTTTAAGATTTTAACTTTAAATACTCTACACTCAATGGGGACTTGAACTTACATCCCCAAGATCAAGAGTCACACACTCCACCGACTGAGCCAGCCAGACTCTCCCATCTGTTGAGGTTTTATTTAATTTTGTAGACGTCAGTGTTCGGGTCTTGCATATCTTTTATTGACTTTATCCTTAAGAATTTGATGTTTTGAATAATGTTGTCAATGGCATTGTTTCTTTAATTTTAATTTCCAATCATGTGTTGTTAGTATATAAGAATGCAATTGATTTTTTAAAGATTTTCATTGTTTGGGGCGCCTGGGTGGCTCAGTGGGTTAAAGCCTCTGCCTTCGGCTCAGGTCATGGTCTCACAGTCCTGGGATCGAGCCCCGCATCAGGCTCCCTGCTCAGCAGGGAGCCAGCTTCCTCCTCCTGTCTCTCTGCCTGCCTCTCTGCTTACTTGGAATCTCTGTCTGTCAAATAAATAACTAAAATCTTTTAAAAATTTTTAAAAAAGTTTTTCATTGTTTATTTATTAGTTCTAATAGCTGTTTTTGTAGATTCCTTAGAATTTTCCACATAGACAACTTGTCCTCTGCAAATAAAGATAGTTTTATCTATTCCTTTCTGATTTGTATACATTTCTTTTTCTTGCTTACTGCATTGACTAGAATCTTTGGTACAATATTAAATTTAAAAACATTTTGTCTTGTTCTCAATCTTAGGGGGGGAAAGCTCTCAGTCTTTCACCTTATGTATGATTTATCAGTGGGTTTTTCTTGGATATGCTTTATCAAGCTAAAGAAGTCCCTTCTCTTTCTAGTTTGCTGAGAGTTTTTATCATGAATGAATTTCGGATTTTGTCAAATGTTTTTCTGTATCTATTGAGATGATCATATTTTTTGTTGTTTTTGTTGTTTTAATCTATTGATATAATGATTATATGGATTGATTTCAGAGGTTTAACTTTGCATTACTGAGATACACAACGATTCTGGTTATCTGTTTCTTCTCGAATGAATTTTGGTCATTTGTGTCTTTCAAGGAATTTATCCATTTCATCTTGGTTGTTGGCATCTAATTAATGGCATAAAGTTGTTCCTAATATTCCCCTAGTATTTTAATTTCTATGATATGTACAGTAATGTCCCTAGAATGTCTCATTCCAGATGTTGGAATTCATATCTTTTCTCTTTTTTTCCTGATCAATTGACTAGAGATTTATCAATTTTACTGATACTCTCAAAGAAGTAACTTTTGGCTTAACCAACTTTTTATATTGCCTTTCTGTAGTATTGCATTGAGTTGTTTTTAAAATCTACAAAGTTCGGGGAGCCTGGGTGGCTCAGTCTATTGAGCGGCTGCCTTCGGCTGGGTCGTAACCTCAGGGTCCTGGAATCGAACCCCACATCGGGCTCCCTGCTCAGCAGAGAGCCTGCTTCTCCCTCTCCCTCTGCCTGCTGCTCTGCCTACTTGTGCTCTCTATCTCTCTGTCAAATAAATAAATAAAAATATTTTAAAAAATAAAAAAATAAAATCTGCAAAGTTCATCCTGCTTCCTCCACTGGAAGCTTACTAAAATGCCAACATTGCCTCATTCTCATAAGTTGCTGGTAGAAGTGCCTGACCTTTCTGGAAGAGAGCAAGGCAATAACAAAATGTTTAAAATGTGTGTAAAATGCACATACTCTTTGCTTCTGAAATACTACTTTGAGGAACTTACATAGCGGTATACTGGAAAATATTTAACAACCGACAGGGGCAAGAACAACCCTTGATTTGTAGTCTTTACTGATTTTGTGATATAAATGTTCCCACAATGGCCATTTTCAAGCTACTAACATACATGTGTTGCTGGAAAGAGATGTCCACAGTTGGCTCTCAGGAGCCAGTACAAATAAGTTCCAGAATACCACCGACTTTATGTTAAAGAAAAAAATTAGGAATAAATATAAGAAATTACATATAAGTGTATCCCACAATGTTATTTTATTGGTAGGAAATTGGTCAAATTATACAGCAGTGAGGCAAAAAATGCATTACAATATAGCTGTATGATGGTATTTTATACAGACATGTAATATTTTATACAGACAATAAAATTTTGTTTGATATAACTATTGAGAATGTAGGGAAATTTATGATATTTCATAAATTTATGAAATTTATGATATTTATGATATTTATGATAAAGTGTCTTTGTTTTTAATATAATGTCTTAAGAAGCAAGTGTAGGGGCGTCTGGGTGGCTCAGTTGGTTAAGCATCGACCTTGGGCTCAGGTCATGGTCCTGGGGTCCTGGGATGGAGTCCCGCATCAGGTTCCCTGCTCAGCGGGAAGCCCGCTTCTCTCTCTCCCTTTACCTGCCGCTGCCCCTGCTTGTTTTCCCACGCGCAATTTCTCTCTCTCTCTGTCAAATAAATAAATAAATCTTAAAAAAAAAAAAGCAAGTGTAATATGGTATAAGATCAATTTATTTTTTAATTTTTTATGTATAGAAAAAACCCAAATGGTAAACAAACTATTAACAATGATTTTTCTTTGTATTTTTATTATTTTTTAAAGGTTTTATTTATTTATTTAAGAGAGAGACAGAAAGAGCTCAAGCGGTGGGGGAGAAGAGGGAGAGGGACAAGTGGACACCCTGCCAAGTAGGAAGTCCACTTTGTGTTTTTTGAATACTTTACAGACTTTCTAAAATGAAGCTATGAATCTAGAAAAAAAAGAAAGAATGAAAGAAAGAAAGGAAAACCACACACTCCTAAGTAAAAAGAATTGTGTGTGTGGTTTTCAGAGCCCAGCTGTGCCCTAAGCATGTGTCCTAAGATTGGAAGATCCAGAAGTCGCTGACTATTCCTATGACTATAGCCCTACAGGACCACCTTCCTTCCTTTAGGATCCCAAAGGAAGAGTCTTGACTAATCCCTAGGGACACTATGCAAAAAGAAAATGATTTACTGATCTCCAACCAAGAAACTAGAAAGCCTGAGTAGGGACAGGCAAGTGTTCTAAGTGCCTAAAAAGCATGTTTTAGAAAAATGAAATTAAAAAAAAAAAAGAAAAATGAAATTTATTTATTATGCTGTGCATTGCAGTGATGTTGGCATCTGCTCATTTCTCAGTCAACAAACATTTCCTGGGCATCTACCCAGCATCTAATTTTTTGCAGGAAAAAATTATGACTTTGGTTTGGTGTTTCTTAAAAAGCAATCTCTCTGGTTCCTTCCTCCCATTTACCACATGCTAAGCACTTTACTAGGGGTTTTAAAGGCTTTTGCTCATTTAATTATTTAAAAAAAAAAAAAAGGAAAACAGGGACGCCTGGCTGGCTCAGCCAGTAGAGCATGTGATTCTTGATCTTGGGGTTGTAAGTTCAAGACCCACGTTGAATGTAGAGATTATTTGAAAATAAAATATTTTAAAAAACAACAAAGAAGGTATGAGTATTTCCATGTATGTATAACAAAAAACTGGAATGTCAGAGAACTTAATCAAATGGTATATTAAAGAACTTAAATCTCTTTTTTTTAAAGATTTTATTTATTTATTTGACAGACAGAGATCACAAGTGGGCAGAGAGGCAGGCAAAGAGAGAGGAGAAAGCAGGTTCCCTGCTGAGTAGAGACCCTGATGCGGGGCTCGATCCCAGTACCCCAGGATCATGACCTGAGCTGAAGACAGAGGCTTTAACCCACTGAGCCACCCAGGCGCCCCTTAAATCTCTCTTTTAAAAAAATGCATGTGTTTTTAAACATCTCTGGAATTGATATGTGTCTTATAAACAACTAATAAAGACTTATGCCATGGTCTTTAAAAAAAAGGACTTATATCTCTTAATCAATAGTTCATTTTTATTGCGTGCTTACCCAGTGCCAACTGTACCACATGCTTTATAAATGTTAGTGCCTTTATTTACTTGCCTATGGAGTGAAGTCTTTGACTATACTCATTTTACTTAGGAGTATAATGTTAAATTATTTGTGAAGTTAGAGTACACTCGAGGTCATCCTGTTAGAAAGTAGTAATGCTGGGGTGCCTGGTGGCTCAGTGGGTTAAAGCCTCTGACTTCGGCTCAGGTCATAATCCCAAGGTCCTGGGATCAAGCCCTGCATCGGGCTTTCTGCTCAGCAGGGAGCCTGCTTCTTCCTTTTACTCTGCCTCCTTCTCTGTGATCTCTGTCTGTCAAATAAATAAATAAAATCTTAAAAAAAAAAAGGAAAGTAGTAATGCTGGTATCAGCAATGGACTTGGCATTTGACAACTTGTGTTCAAATCTTGTTTTTATTTTATTATTATTTTTTTTTAAGATTTTACTTATTTATTTGAGTGGGAGAGCGATAGCAAGAGAGAACAGAGCAGGATGGAGGGGCAGAGAGAGAAAGAGGTTCCCTGATGAGCAGGCCCTAGCAGGGCTCGATCCCACAACCCTGGGAGCATGACCCAAGCTGAAGGCAGACGCTCAACTGACTAAGCCAACCAGGTGCCCCTCAGGATTGTTTTAAAGGCATAAAAGGGCTTTGTATACATCTAAATACTGTGTATATGTATTACTATTCAATCAAAAAACATTGTTGATCACCAGTTATGTGCAAGGTCTATACTGGAGGTACTGGGAGGATGCATAAATAACTTGTTGGCACTAAAGGGGGCCTTATAGAAAGGAGATTAGATATAAATACAAACAAGAACCACAGATACAAAGGAATCCCACTCTTACAAACAGATTGGGTTCTGGAATCCAGACAAATCCATGTTCAAAACCTTGACTCCCCAGTCCACTAGCTGTGTGACTTTGGGCAAATTAGCCAACATTTCCAAACCTTGGGTTTTTCCTCTGTCATCCCCTCCCTGTATATTATACCTACTTTGCAGAGGTGTTTCAGAGGACTGAGTTAATTAAATAAATTAAATGAAGTGCCAGCACCATTTTTGGCACAGAGCAGATGTTCATTCAGTGGTAACGACTTTATTTTTTAAGAGCTGTGGGCAATTCCCTTTTGATCATATCCCTTCTGAGTCTATCTCCTCCTCTTCCTGAGCAGGCAGCCAGACTACATTTCCCAAGTTCCCTTGCTGTTAGGTGTGGCCATGTGACAGAGCTCTAGCCAATGGGATGTGAACAGACATACTCTCTCCACAGATCCTCCTCCCCACGCCCTTTCTTCTTCTTATGGTTTGACAGCTTGGCTACTTTGGGAGCCACTTAGTGAAGATGGACAGAGCCATGAGATGGCAGGAGCCTGGGTTATGGAATCACTGTTAAAAGGTCACATGCCGGGGCACCTGGGTGGCTCAGTGGTTTAAACCTCTGCCTTCGGCTCAGGTCATGATCTCAGGGTCCTGGGATGGAGCCCCGCATGGTGCTCTCTGCTCAGCAGGGAGCCTGCTTCCTCCTCTCTCTCTGCCTGCCTCTCTGCCTACTTGTGATCTCTGTCTGTCAAATAAATAAAATCTTTAAAAAAATAAAAAATATAAAAAGGTCACATGTCAATCAGGGACACTTTGGATTTTATGTTAGCAAGAAATAAACTTGTTTTGTGGGTTTGTTTGTTACAGCACCAAACACTACCTTAACGGATCAACGAAGAGTCCATTCTCATTTTTGGCAATCTCCAGCTCCAAGCCTCCCAGGACCTGTCTTTGTGGACCTGAGAAATCTACACAGAGGGCCTAGCCAAGGTAGTACTCCTCATTCCAGACCTCTCCATGCCCTGTGCCCCCACTAAGTAGACATGGAATATCAAATGATAGAAGAGCCAAGGACTGACCTCTGCATTTCGTGTGCTGGCAGCTTTATTGAGATAAAACTGACATGCAATAAACCGCACCAAGAACAATTTGATGAGTCTGACATTTGTATACACCTGTGAAACCGTCTTCACAATGAATGTATTCTTTACCCACAAAAGCTTCCTTGTGCCCCTTTGAGTCTGAGCTTTTTCATCTGCAAAATGCAGATTGGTTTTGAGGACATATGGTGTGAGCCTAGCTGGAGTCCTGGCACATAGGGAAATAGAGCTAGTATAACTGAACCACATGGCAGGGTAGATAAGCGCATAGTCCCTGGAGCCGGACTGCCTGGGTTCAAACCCATCTCTACTATTTGTTACTTGGACAATTTATTCTATGAATCATCTTTTTCAACTATAAAATGGGAATGATAACGTGGTAGCTACCTCAAAGGATTGTTATGAGGATTGAGAGTTAATATGAGTGAAAACTTTTAAAAAATATTCATTAGCACCTTGTCTGACATGTAGGGGTTTGGGACTCCAGCTTGGTAATCTCTGAGCTGAATGCGGTCTCCCCGGGATCTCTCTAGGAACTCTTACAAACCTGGTCCTGCGAGGTCTAGGATGTAGGTGGCAGCGGTAATTCTCGGAGTGACCACAAGGGGGAATAAAAATTTACTCTTGTGAACGGTGAGAATATTTTTTTTAAATCTACCCACTTGGAAATAACAATATTGATATCTGAGCCACCATCTACTTCTTAACATGTCACATCCGGGGCTTAGGTGAGTGACTCATCGCTAGTGTTTTGTCCATCGGGTCTCTGTGGTTGAGCGCCATAATGAACGTATGGACAGAAGGACTAACAGCCTTTTGGAAAATTACCCGTTGAACATAAGGAGTAGTAGCGGCAGCAAAAACCGCGGTAGTAGCCTACATTTACTGAGTGCACACTTTGTAGTGGGCACCATTCCGAGTGTTTTTTATTAACCTATCCTATAAGGTAGGCATTCTTATCATCTTATTTCTCCACTTCAAAGATAAGAAAGCTGAAAAAAAAAGAAAGAAAGAAAAGAAACAAAATAAAGAGAAGAAAATTGACACCCAGAGAGGCTAGGAAACTTGCCAAAGGTCATGTAGTCATTAGAGGGATTTACGGTTCATCTAGGGAATCCTACAGTAGGAGAGAAAAAAAGGGAGAGCGTATTTTGATAAAGGTCCTTTCATCTCTTACCACCTTTTGCCACTCAATATGACACTACTAAAAGTTGTAAAAACTGGCAAAGGAGTCAACCAGATCTGTAGATAAACACCAAAAGTAAAAGAATTCCCACCACAGGATTTTACCCTAGTCAGCCTATTACGTAGTCTTCACCAAGAGAAAAACATTGAATTGAGAGTTTGAAGAGGCATCAAGACCTGGTGGAAAGGACACACCTTTGGAGTAAAAGTGACTAGGTTCAACTTCTGAGTCTTCCAATGGCTGTGTAACTTTGGATAAACTACCCTGCCTCTCTAAGCCTGTTTATTCAGGTATAAAAAAATTAAATACATATACCTTATTCATAGAGAGTTTATGAGGTCTAAATAACCTAGCTTTTGTACAAGCATCCAAGGGTTTGTAGCATACAGTAGGAACTAGGAACATGCTTAGTTGGATGCCTGGGGAACCTCAGAAGGAGACCCTGAGATGAAGATTCCTGGGTAAGAGATTTATTAAAGAAGTGTTCTGAGAAGCCAGTAAGGGCATAGAGAAAGCAGGGCAGGGAAGAAGAAGGAGGAGGGGGAGGGGCGGGGGTGGGGGGAGGGGAAACTAAGTAAAATTGAGATTTCAGGCAGACCCACAGAGGGCAGCGTAATCCCTCAGGAAACTCAGGAGTGTCAATTCTATTGGAGACAAGTAAACTGGGCTTTCAAACACTCACATCCAATTAGTCATTTGCTGGAGACTAGGGAAGAGGGAAGAATCAAAGCCATTCTGGTAGCCTGAGGACTGCGCTTCTCAGAAGAGTCTCAGGTACTGGTTATTGGAAGCAAAAGCAAATAGCAACCAAGGGAGGGCTTGGGGGGACTAGTAAGAGAGCTGAGAGGATCTGGAATGAGCAAGAATCCTATTTGCTACAGGGTTTGGGTTTTTTTTTTTTTTTTTTCTTCCTTTTAGAAAAGCTGGGCTCAACTCCTTGCTTTGTCACTTACCAGGATCAAATGAAGCAATATAATGAAACCGTTCTAGAGTTAAAATGTTAGATGAGAGGATACCTGGGTAGTGCCGTCGGTTAAGCATCAGTCTCTTGGTTTCGGCCCAGATCATGATCTCAGGGTCATGAGATGGAGCCCCGCATTGAGCAACTTGCTCAGGATGGAGTCTGCTTGAGATTCTCTCTCCCTCTCACATAAATAACTAAAATCTTTTTATAAAGTGTTAGATGAGGGGTTTTTTGTTTTATTTTTATTCAACAAGCATTTACCAAATTTCTTCTATAAACCAGGCAACGTACTAAGTGTTGGGACATATATCTTATTATGAGATTTGTAAACTCTTAAGGAGCTTTTAATCTAGTGAAAGAGTCAGATAAGAAAATAAAAAACTATCTGACTCTATGATAAGTGGCATTATCAAAGCATGGTGGGGAAGGGGAGCAGGTGGTAGGAAGGAGCGTATGGCAAGCTCTATCGAGGAGCAAGGTTTCAGGGAAGGTTTCAAAAGGAGCTGATGCCTAAACTGAGTCCCCAAAGATGGGGATGGATTTTTCAGACAGATCGCCAGAAAGGGCATTCCTGGCAGAAGGAACAGCCCAAGCAAAATCAAAGAGGTGTGAAATAGCCTGACAAATCAGGTGACTTGAAAGCTCAACACAGACACCTTGGATGCCAGGACTAGGGGTTTGAACTTAATCCCATAAAGCAGTGGGAGCCATTGAAGGATTCTGAGCTGGGGAATGGTTTGACCAACCTTGCATCTTATTTTATATTATTTTTTTCGATTTTATTTTTTTGTGTAATCTCCACTTTCAAGGGCGGGCTCAAACTCATAACCCCCAAGATCAAGAGTCACATGCTCTACCAACTGAATAGCCAGGGGCCCCGACCTTGCATTTTAGAATGATCACCCTGGCTGGCACTAGTGTAAGCAGTTCTGTGCAGGAAGAGAGACCAGACAGGGAGATCAGATGGGAGACAATTAGAGTGGTCAAATCAGGTGCTCAAGGGAGGCACCCATAAGACTTGGATTATTGAATGGAGAGTCGTGTCTTTTATCAAGATTATAAATTATTATTTTGCCGAGAGTGAAGGGAAATAAAAGTTTTTATATTTTCCCTATTAATTTCAGATCAGTAGGGTAACCAGGGTAATGGAGAAGATTGAGGAGATCCTATGGACAAAATTAATTATTAATAAAAAATCGTACGGACTATCATACTCCTCAAAGTACTCTCACATCCAATATTGGATTGATCCTTGAACAACCCTGGAAAGGGGGGAAAGCAATTGACAGATGAAAGGTTCGAGCCCTAGAGAGCTGAAGTGGGTTGCAGTCATGCAGGACTTGTGAGGTTTTTAAATGTTTTTTGGTAAAATGTGGAATTAGAGCCTTGGTATCTTTTAGGGGAAACAAGTTTTTCTTCCATTATACAAGTTAATATATATTTGTGAAAGATCATTTGGAAAAGACTAAAAAAAATAAGAAAAATGTTTAGTTCCTTATGGCTTTACAAAGAAATACTGGTAATATTTTCTGTGTCTTTTTCCCCCCAAAAATATTTTCTATGCTTAGGTTTTAATTTGCTCTTTCAATCAGTTTTTTTCTTTTTTCTTTTTTTTTCATGTTGCACTGTAATATAAACACTTCATCATGTAGTCACAATTTTATTTTATTTTATTTTACTTTTTTTTAAAGATTTATTTATTTATTTGACAGACAGAAATCACAAGGAGGCAGAGAGGCAGGCAGAGAGAGAGGAGGAAGCAGGCTCCCCGCTGAGCAGAGAGCCCGATGAGGGGCTCGATCCCAGGACCCTGGGATCATGACCTGAGCCGAAGGCAGAGGCTTTAACCCACTGAGCCACCCAGGCGCCCCTGTAGTCACAATTTTAAAATATAATTATTTTTAATAGCTTCAGAATATTGCAAGTGGATGGTTTTGATCATTTACTAATTGGTAGATATTTGGGTTGCATATTTTAAACATCTTTTTCAACATAAAATGATCATTGTGATGAACAACTTTACCCACATGGCTTCTTCTGAATTTTGAATTCACCCACTAGAGCAGGTTTGCAGGGGTGGAATGATTAAGTCAAGGTGAAGAACATTCTACAACTCTTGATAAAATATTGCCAGTTGTTTTAAAAAAGGATTATACCCGCATTTCTGGGACCCTCCATCCCAGAAACATAAGGAGTAGTAGCGGCAGCAAAAACTGCGGTATATGAATCCCATTTTCTCTACCTCCCAATAATAAAAAGAAAGTGATACTCTTAAAAGAAGGAAGATTTTAGCTGTGCCAATACCCTTCATCAACTTGGGGACATCTTACCTCATCCATCCTGTTTGTCTGCTGTTATTTCTCTTTTGAACAGCAGATGGCAGAATAACCCCACAACAGGTGGTCATGACTTAATTTAATTGCAATGAGAAGAAAATTGCTTCTTTTCCCACATGTATTTCTTTCCTGAGATAAACAGCATGTAGGCATCTGCTTCCTTATTAGAAGTAAGACATGTGAGAAGGTGGATTTTCAGCAAGGAATATCAAGGTAGCCAAATAAATTCTGAGCCTTAGGTTATTACACTCTGTGCAAAACCAAATTTCTCAGAAAGAAGGAAATGGAGGTTGAAATTCCACATATTCTAGATTTCCCCAGTTAATAATCATAAAAAAGTTTACAGCCAAAAAGTCACAGAGGCCCTTCTGTTGTAATTGTTAGAGTTTAGAGTCAGTAGGAACACCCTTCTCACCCAGGGTATTTTAAAAGCCCAGTCCCACCCCCTCCCCACAATTCTCTCCCCTAGCACTCATTTCCCATCCCTTCACAAAATTGCCAGGGTAATTGACTCTTAGATGAGATGAGTTTGACTTTCTACCCTGATTTTGTAACAGAAGTTCTTTTGGTGAGGTTCTTTGTTTGAAAACACACAATAAAAATGGCTTTAGAATGACTTCAGAGGAGTCTTCCTTTTTCTGGTGCCAACAACAGATTCCAAAGCAGCTATTATTCGAGGTGGGTGACAGGATCCCTCGAGACTGTTTAAGTATCGGTTTTCAAAGTGCTTAGGAACCTGAAATGTCCTGTATGGTATATTTGCAGGTGCATAATTGGCCAAGTGCTCCAGGGGTTATAAAGACTGCCTTCCTGTGGCTGGAATAGACACATTTAGCCTCTTACTGAAATTGAAGGCTGAAATGTCGATAACAAATCTGATTCTAGCTCTCCCGTGTCACTGCAGCCCAAAGGTGCCTTTGTCTCCTAGGAGAAAGAGGTTGGAGGTAAGTGAATGGCCCTTAACCAGAGCCATGTACAAAACACTGCTAAGGAAAACTTTTGTCCTGAGAGTGTAGGTTTAGGCTGTTGTGTGTGAAGCAAATTTGCTTTGTTCACAGCCAACCTGCCTGAATGCAAGTATTGCGAGATGGCTAGGCTGAGAAGCAGCAAACTGCTTTAAAAGCAGGCTTTTCAGTGGGAAACTTTAAACATATAATGGCTTTATTTTTGTTAGACATAATTCTCCAACCTGGCTTTTTTATTGCACCAACCAAAATAAATCTGGATAAACTTAAAAGGCTGCCTTGATGTCAGAAGAAAATGGATATTGTCTCTCCTGAATGCGTTTGAATGGTAGTACATAATCCTAGCTCCAACCAGATAAGAACATACCTCCTCCCGTAGAAAGCTTTCCTGGAACGGAATATCACCAGGAGCGTTCACTTTGCGGCTTGACTGTACCAGCCTGTCTTCCTAAAACTTCTGAAGAAATAGTTTGCCCACTCTTTTCACTCTTACATTTGTAGTTAATACTTATGTGCACTTAGCTGGGTTCTGAACTCCTTTTATTTCTCAAGGCCCCTGGGATTTGATGATACCTGTGCAGCGGGAGCTTTCATCACAGCAGATAAGGGTGGTGTTTAGTGGAGAAGGGGCCAGGAGGGAGGAAAAATCACCTATGCATTTTCCTAAGTCGCTTGATTTAGGAAACCAGTAGTCTTCTTTTAAGATCAAATGCATCTTTAAATATTAGGGTCTCTGGTTATGAAGACATGGAACTGTGAAACTGCTTCCCCCAGTCAAACCTGAGGTGGAGGATGTAGGTGTCACATACGAATCAAAGAGGTGCCTCTCAACAGGGAAGATTTAATCAGCTCTCCTTCCCAGGATCAGCTGCCAGGTTTGAACATTTACTTGTCTGTGTTCCAGGCAGGAGACACTGCTAATTATGGGAGCAATTCCCATGGATACAGAAAAGAATTGTCTAAGCTGGGGAGTCAAAGCTCTGATCAAGAGGGTGCTGAGAGGAAAAATGCCCCCAACATTCTCAGAGGAAATTCCAGAGTTGTCAAGGACATGCCTTCTCTGCAGGAATGCCCCCTCTATCTGGCGTTTGAAGATCTGGAAATACTCTTTCCCTCACCTTCCTAACTCAGGCACTGAGAATCCCTTTATTTGAGAAACGGAATTTAAAAAGTGTTTTCTTTTATTCAAACATGATCTGATAGGTTATCTTGAAAAAACAAAACAAAACAAAAAGCCAGGCTTTACCAAGAGTGATTCTCACAAATGACAGTACCTGAAAAGAGGCAGATTTCGCCATCAGGGCAGCTGAAATGGCACAAACATTTGAAACCTGTTGCCTTAACCTTGGCAGAGATGACACTGAATCCGTTCTGCTGTATGTAAAGTAAGCTGTGGCACAACTTAACCATTCTCATGGTACAAAATCCAGACTCACAAGTGAGCTTCTCCAACATCAGTTTGAATTTATATTCTGTCCCTCTTCTTTCTCCATTATGCAGAGCACCTGCTCCCTATCCCTCCCCCACTCCTCCAGCTGTCTGTCTGTCTCATTTGTGTCAATTAAGAATTCAATACTGCTTGATTTAATTGAATGACTTTCCCTGTATAGAATCCCAACCACAGATAGAGCATCAACCATCACTCCCATTGCCCAGAATAAAAACTCTAAAAACCTAAAGGAATGCAAGGGTGCCTTAGAAAAGAGAAGGGGTTCTCGTTGGCTCTGCCAGTAAACTGAAGAAGGCGAGGAAGACAAGACTGGATTCCCTGGCCATACCAGTTATGTAGTTGGTGGCCTACCAAAAGGCAGCATTTCACAAACCAAGATCATTTGGGTCCACCCAATTTAGTTAAGGATTTCAGAAGTGGTTCCTTAAGGCTTTGAAACCAAAGAACCAACTGAAAGAAATAAACTTCCACACCACTTCTTGGTTTACAAAGTGTTTTCCCATCTTCAGAAGATCGACTTTGACTTTCTGTTCATTCAGTCATTGAACAAATAGGCTTTGTTCTTTAGTCACCTGCCCACTGTTCATTGAGTACCTACTATGTGCCAGGCAGTATTCTAGGAGCTGAAAACCATGTTCTAAGAACAGAAAATAAAATAAAGTTCCTGTCCTCAGGGGACTTGGGTTCTAAAGGGTGGGGGTTAGGAATGGGGCAAACAATAAATAAATAAGTAAACAGGTAGTGTACCAAATGGTAATAGGATTATGAAGAATCAGAGAGGAGTTAAGGGAGATGGAGAGTATGGTTTGAGCAGAATTTTTTAGTTTAGAAAGGATGGTCAGAAAGGACTCCATGAGCTGAGACATAAAAGAAGGGAAGGAGAAAACTATACAAATATGACAAGGAGGAGAATTCCAGGCAGAGGTACAGCAAATCTAAGGGCTCTGAGACAAGAGTTTCCTTGTGAAGGAGACCACTGTAGCTTAAAAGAGCAAGCTAAGGGAGAGAGGTAGGTGATATGTCAAGGAAGTGGGAGAGGAGGGGGCAGACTTTGTAAGGACTTGTAAGTCATTGTAGGCTTTTATTCTGAGATGGAAAGCTACTGGAGGAATGACATATTTTATGATATGAATTATGTTTTAAAAGCTTTATTCTGCCTGCTAGGTAGAAAACAATGTAAGGATAGAAGGAAGAAGAAAACAGGAGACAATTGTAGGAATGTAGGGAAGAAGCAATGGTGGCGTAGGTCAGGGTGGCAGTACTGCAGATGGTGACAAGTGGTTAGATTTTGGAGGTAAAGGTGCCAGGAATTGCTAATGGACATGATACGGGTATATGAGAAACAGAGAGGAGTCAAGAATATTGCGGATGTTGGGGCCTGAGCAGCTATTAGATTATCTAATGGAATGAGCAGAGGCCGTGAATCAGGTGAATAAATCTTAAATCCATGGTTTCTGGGTTTTATAATTTTGGGCAAGTTACTGAACCTCTCTGAGCATCTATTGCTTCATCAGTAAGAAAGTGATAATGAGAATAGTAATACCTCTCTCACAGGTCTATGGTGAGAATTGAATGGGATGTGAAAATTCTTGGAATAATACTTGGTACAGCAATACTCAATACATGTCACTTGAATCCTGGGAGCAAATAATTCCTTTTAAAATACTATGGATCCAATGTCTTCGCAATTCTCTCCTCATTAACTTACAACCTCTAATGACTTCCCACTGTATTTTGAATAAAATCCAAACTCCTTCCAAATCCAGGAAGACACTTGCCCGGTCTACTTAAAAAAAAAAAAAAAAAAAAAAAAAAAAGGTGGGGGCGCCTGGGTGGCTCAGTGGGTTAAGCCTCTGCCTTCGGCTTGGGTCGTGATCTCGGGGTCCTGGGATCAAGTCCCGCATCGGGCTCTCTACTCAGCGGGGAGCCTGCTTCCTCCTCTCTCTCTCTCTCTCTCTCTGCCTGACTCTCTGCCTACTTGTGATCTCTCTCTGTCAAATAAACAAATAAAATCTTTAAAAAAAAAAAAAAGATACCACATGGTCTAGATTCACCTACCTGTCCAACCCAGCAGCCACACTGACCTTCTGTCTGACTGCTAATAGATCTTGACAACTTTCCAGTTTCAGAACTATCATACACTTTTTTTTTTAATATTTTATTTATTTATTTGGCAGAGAGAGAGAGAAAGATCACAAGTAGGCAGAGAGGCAGGCAGGGAGAGTGGGGGAAGCAGGCTCCCCGCTGAGCAGAGAGCCTGATGCGGGGCTCGATCCCAGGACCCTGAAACCATGACCCAAGGCCAAGGCAGAAGTCCAACCCACTGAGCCACCCAGGCAACCCTATCACACACTTTCTTGTCTCTGCTTGGAATGGCCCTCACTCCAGTGGCTGCTGCCTTTTCATCCTGCAAGAAACCATTTCCTCAGTATGGCCTTTCCTGACCATCAATTTAAAAATAAGTTCCCACTATCATTCCTTCTTTTCATTCAGGGTTCATTCCTTTCATTCAGAAAAGTGAATCACAACTTATAATTCTTTTTTTTAAAATATTTTATTTATTTACTTGACAGAGAAAGAGATCAAAAGTAGACAGAGAGAGAGGGAGAGGGGGAAGCAGACTCCCCCACTGAGCAGAGAGCCTGATGCGGGGCTCAATCCCAGGACTCTGGGATCATGACCTGAGCTGAAAGCAGAGGCTTTAACCCACTGAGCCACCCAGGCGCCCCACAACTTATAATTCTGTTTTTCTGTTTATCGTCTGTCTCTTCCACTAGACTGTAAGTTCTATGAAGGCAGGGACTACCAAAGATATGCACAGGGCCTGGCTCCTTGCTTGGCTCATAGTAGTGACCTAAAAGGTTCTTACTGGTATTCTACTGCTATTCTTTTCTTTTCTTTTTTTTTTTAATCTCACTTCCTTCACATTTTGCACAATTCTGTATTCCATTTTACTGATGAGTAGAAACACTCCTCACTGTTGAATTGGAAAATCCCTTGACTCTTCTTTTCTGTACACTATGCTGGGCTTAATATCTATGTGTATAGTACTAACAATGACTTGTTCTATTTTTTTATGCTCACTTTTCAAGGCTATACTTGTCTTCTTTACAGGCAGATGGCAAAAGAATAAACCTAAGCTTCAGATCATCTAAGAACCATCGCTCTTATCCATCCAAAGTGTTTGTATAGGCAAAAGGAGTGGGGAGGGCATTCCAAGAAAGAGAAAGTGTCAGCAAAAGCATGCTGCATGCTGTATGTGGGATAACTAGGAAACACACAGAGTTTTGGGTGCCTGGGTGGCTCAGTGGGTTAAAGCCTCTGCCTTCGGCTCAGGTCATGATCCCAGAGTCCTGGGATCAGAGCCCTGCATTGGGCTCTCTGCTCAGCAGGGAGCCTGCTTCCTCCTCTCTCTCTGCCTGCCTCTCTGCCTACTTGTGATCATTGTCTGTCAAATAAATAAATAAAATCTTTAAAAAAAAAAAAAAAGAAACACACAGTTTTTATGGTTGGGGCAGGAGAGTCAAAAATCTGGCTGGCTAGAGATCTAACAAGTTGGAAATATTCCCTCTTCTTCCTTTTTCTGAAAGAATATATATAAGACTGATGTTACTTCTTCCTTAAACGTTTGCTAGAATTTGCCAGTGAAACCATCCAGACCTAAAGCTTTCTTTAAGGAAGGTTATTGATAAGCTCAATTTTTTTTTTCAAGAATACCCAGTTTATTTGCTATAGCAGCTCAACGTTACAACTGCCATGGAAACAAGTTCAATTTCTTTAATAGATATAGGGCAATTCACATTTTTTCTTTCATCTTGTGTCAGTTTTAGTAAGCTGTATTAGATAAGGTCTTGAATGCCAAACTGAAATTTCTTTTCTTGAAATTATTTACATTTTGGAGTCATTAAGGTTTTTATGCAAAAGGGGGACAATCCATCAGAAAGGTTAATCTGGAGAATGTACAATAAAGGTTTGAGAAACAGGTCAGAGGAAGGGAAGAAACTGAGCTAGGAAAACCAGATAGCAGGCTTTTACAGAAATGTGAGGAATAAGTGACAAGGGCTCTGACCATAGTGGTTTTGGAAATGAGGGGAAAGAACCAAATTCCAGAAATATAACCACTTCTTTATCTCTATCTCCTTTTGCCTGAACTAGGGTATTGATAAATTTTAGTGCTTAATGGAACAAAATGCTGCTTCTCAGCATCTACTCTGACCAAGGTGGAAAGCATTCCTTGTACCAGAGCCCAGTGGTAGAAAGGTATAATATTTCTTCTGTGATTTAGACTTCTAGCCTTTAAAACTGAGGCCTTAGGAACTGGTGCCAGCTGTCTGTCCTTTTGGTTTTAAGTTTAACTTCACAATTAGCTTTTCCAATATACTGTTGATATTTTTCTTTTTTATGTGACAGATGTGGTTTCACAGGGCATCTAGAGGTTGCTTAAATTCTGTAAGTAAATACTGTGGTGTAGTTATTTTCCTAATTTGGGAACTGAAATGGCAGCTATGATAGAGGGAAGAAACATGGGATTTAGAGTCAAAAGTGTGAGTTTTAACACTGGCTCAACCACGTATTAGCTGTGTGACCTAAGGCAAGGCACTTAATCTCTCTGAACCTTAGCATTCTCTTGTGTAAACTGAGCATAATACAAATCTTGCACATTTCACAATTTGTTCTGAGAACCAAATGAAAGAAAGTAGTTTTCATTTTTTAAAACAAATAATCCATTTAAAATCCAACATCTAATTATTTCTGTGATATGCTTTTAGTTAAAGTAAATTAACATAAATGAAAATCTTTTAGCTGACAATTTTAAGAAGTTTTATTTGTTTGCTTTTTGGGTGGATTTCCATATCCCTAAGTGACTACAGTAGTACTATTTGACTTTCAGGGAAAAAAGTAAAATTTACTTTTTGATGTGAAAATTTCAACGGACTCTTAGAAGACTTTATACTTAGCTCTAAGGGCTCAGTAACTTTCTTTCTTTCCTTTTTTTTTTTTAATACTTTATTTATTTATTTGACAGAGATCACAAGGAGGCAGAGAGGCAGGCAAAGAGAGAGGGGGAAGCAGGCTCCCCGCTGAGCAGAGAGCCTCACGCAGGGCTCAATCCCAGGACCCTGGGATCATGACCTGAGCTGAAGGCAGAGGCTTTAACGCACTGAGTCACCCCAGGGCTCAGTAACTTTCAAAGGAGAAATTATTGTGCATTTAGCAAAGACACTCAAGTTAGGTTAGAATCTGCAAGTACTAACTCTTAACCTATGCTCTGAGAGGTATTAAGAGCCAGTTATCAGGAATTCTCTTCTGCCAGATATCCGTATGGCTTGCTTACTTCTTTACCTCCTTCAGAGGTCTTTAGTTCAATGATTCCTTCTCAGTGAGAGCTTCCCTGCTCATTCAGTTTAAAATTTAAAACTTCTCCCCAACACTTCTCATTTCCATTCTACACTTATTTTTCTCCCCACAGCATATCATTTAACATATTATATAATTATTTTGTTTATATCTTGCCCTTTCCTCACCCTGTCCCCCACTATAATGTAGCCTCCATGAATTTTATCTGTTCATTGTTATATTTCTAAAATATAGGACAGTACTTAGTTCATAATAGGCACTTGATAAGTATCTGTTGAATGAATTAAAAAAAAAACACTTCATGGGTTCCCTCTTTGAATTTGGTAGTGTAAAAATATGGAAAATCTGGAATATAGCCTTTCAACAAAGCAGTGATGAGACTCTGTGAGCCAGCTACTTCTTCTAATACTAGCCACAGCAGACCAACATGTCCACTTTTTTTTTTTTAAGATTTTATTTATTTATTTGTCAGAGAGAGAGAAAGAGCACGCACAAGCAGGAGGAGAGTGGCAGGCAGAGAGAGAAGCAGACTCCCCGCCAAACAAGGAGACTAATGAGCGACTCGATCCCAAGACCCTGGGATCATGACCTGAGCCAAAGTCAGATGCTTAACTGACTGAGCCACCCAGGTCTCCCTACAGGTTCACATTTAAACAGAAAGGGTCCTGTTTGCTCAGCTCTGAGAACAATGATTAGAAACTTTTTTGGTCACTGTTCACTTTATTGAAGATGGTAGAGCACAGGAAGTAGCAGAGAGGTGTTCGGGGGTCATCTTCTAAGAAAATGCTCTCCCAAATCTTGGGCTCTGGCACTCTGCCTATCAAATAAGGTTGGAAGTCATTAAGATAATCCTTTCCTATCACTTCCAGAGGATTCCCTCTGAAACACAAGTACCCCAGGAGGGGATCACAGCTTAATCCTTCATCATTTAACACTTGAGTTGGATTTAGGATATGGGGTGAGAACTGGGCAGGAATATTTTACCAATTTTGCAGTTGTGCCTAGGGGCGGACTCTGACTAGCTTTTTTCACACGCCGAAGTCCTTTTGCCCCTAAATATCACTCCACCAATAGTATAGATTGCAACTAATGGGAAAGGATGGGAAATGAGTCCCTATTTCTAACCAGCTACAATTTTTTTTTTTTTTAGATTTTTTTATTTGTTTATTTGACAGACAGAGAGCACAGGTAGGCAGAGAGGCAGGCAGAGAGAGAGAGAGGAGGAAGCAGGCTCCCCGCTGAGCAGAGAGCCTGATGTGGGGCTCGATCCCAGGACCCTGGGATCATGACCTGAGCTGAAGGCAGAGGCTTTAACCCACTGAGCCACCCAGGCGCCCCAACCAGCTACAATTTTATCAATTCTATCAACCTGATCTCTGCAATTGCAATGACAAGGAAATCATAAGGGAAAAGGAGATTTGGATTTCAAGCATACCAGACTGGTGCCACAGAAGGTAAGACAGGTTATCTGCCCTTCAATTTGGGCCCTGAGGTGTAAATCTGGCAGTGTGAATGCCCACTGATTAGGTCACCATGTGATAAAAATAAGTACATATTTTGTAGTTTATACCCAAATGTTCATACTCAAGCTGAGTGACTCTTTTGCTGTGTGCTTTGAGCAAAGATTCTCCGACTCCTATCCAGGGACTGACTACACCTGGAGCGCCTGCAAAAAATACAAATTCCTGTTAGACCTAACAAAACAGAGTCTCAGAGAGAAGACAACTCAATAATCTGTGTTTTAAAACAAGCATCTGATGATTATCATGGATAACTAGGTTGGAGAACCCCTGTGAAGGACACCAAGGATATGACATGGGCCCCAAATTTAGGAACTTTGTTGTTTATTTGGAAAGTTAGAAATGAAGTAAGAAATAACTGAGCAGGGGTGCCTGGGTGGCTCAGTCAGAGTGTTTGCCTTGGTTCAGGTCATGATTCTAGGGTCCTGGGGTTGAGCCCTAAGTCAGGCTCCATGTTTGGTGGGGGGCCTGCTTCTCCCTCTCTCACTTCCCCTGTTTGTATTCCCTGTCTCATTCTATATCTCTCTGTCAAATAAATAAATTAAATCTTTAAATAAATAAATGAGCATGGTTTCATCACAGTGGTGAACCTGTGGCACATTATATAAATGTTACCAATATGAAGACCAGAAGGAGAGAAGTCAGTGCTGGGGAAGACTGAGTAGAGGAAATAAGATTTTGAGTTTTGGATAGGATTTGAATAAAGGAAAGAGGAGCATGTGGGGGAAATCAGTAGGGAAATGAAGAGAGATTCAGAGGCAGCAACACAACAGCATGTTCTTAGAACAGGGAGTCTGACCAAATTAGAATCTATACGTCGATGAAGTGTCAGAAATAGGGATTGATAGGTAGGTTAGGCCAGATTATAGGAGGTCTTAGAAGTCAGTCAGAAGAGTTTAACCTGACTGAGGTGGGAAAATAAGGAGTAAAATTAAACCACCCACTGAACAAAATCCACTCTAAGTGGCAGAAAGGGTATGGATTCTGGTGCACACTTGATGACTAGGCCTGCCGTCTCTTCTTAATTCTGAGACTCTATGCAGAAAGGGAAAACTACAAGAGGGGCCTGTATCTTCTCACTAAACTCTCTTATACAAATTTTTTTTCAATCTCTGATACAAATTGCCTTTACCTCTTCCTTTTAAAATCAACAGAATAGTTTCCAGGGAACCTGAAAGCTGCTTCACCATTTAAGGCAATTCTTACTTCTAATGGGAGAAACCCTTCTACCTGTCTGTCTATAATCCTAAAGTAGTTTTTCTACCTATCCTGAAAACATACTGGTCTGGAAATTCCCCATAATTGAGGAAGCAGTTTACTTACACTGGATATGAATGCATTGCTCCCAATTTTTCTTGTAAAAGGTCTTATGAACTGTGAACCTATAGAAAACCATTTGAAGAGAGAAGGGCACTGAGGGTGTGGTATGTACCCTGTGGTGGTAAGCTTTCTCCCCTTCTGTTTCTTTGATCACTACTGAGCAAGAAATTTCAGAAGCCAATGCCTGAGCCAGAAAGCCAAGCTCCTGAGTCATTGAGGATTTTCTGGTTTCAAATTAGACAGAAAACTAAATTAGCAAATTAATTGTTGGATGTGTTTTCCTGGGCCCTTCATCAGCTGCTTCAGGATGGGTAGCCAATCAAAGAAGACTTTTGGCTGCCCTGAAGAGGGGGCAGGGTTCAGAATCAGGTTCTGCTAGCTACCAAGTGTCAGACATGTTAATTTTAAATTACTTTTGTACAGCTTGGTGTCAAAATGATTAAAGCATGAAGAGAAAAACAGAACCAAAGGGGAGAGAGGGGAAATTATTTACCTTGCATCTGGAGCAAGGACAGTTGCAATTCTATTTCATCTGGCCTTCTATAAATTATGTTAAGTTCTAAGCGTTAGGCCTTTTAGTGACCACCTGAGAGGGTTGTGGTGGTGATCATGGCTCTCCATTCCCCTTGTATAATGTTGCTATCTCTAGATGGCAGAATCTATATCGCAAACACTAATATGGCCACAATTTCTTCCCCCTTCTCCAGTAAAACTCTATTCTGATAATGTATTAGTCATTATGTGTCACATACTGCCCTAAATATATGTATATTCTTAAGATTTTATTTATTTGAGAGAGAGGGGGGAGCAGAGGGAGAGGCAAGCAGACTCCATACTGAGCATAGAGCCCAACCCAGGACTCTATCCCAGAACCCTGAGATCATAACCTGAGCTGAAATCAAGAGTCAATCACTTAACTGACTGAGCCACGCAGGCACCCCCTAAGTATATTTTACATATAATATACCCTATAATCCTCACAAAAGTCTATAATCCTCACAATAATGCTACGTATGCTATTATTTCCATTCCACAGATGAGAAAACTGAGGCCTGGAGAGGTAAAGTTATTTGCCATAGTCATTCATCTAGCTTCTGCAGAGCCTGGATTCTAGTCCCAGCTTTGTCCTACTCCAAAACTGTACTGTCTCCTCTCCATTTTCCCTTCTGGGTTGGAGGAACCAAGAACTTAAGTAAGTCTGATTGCTAAGACGATTTCATTGGCCCTTTTAGCAGTCACACACATTTACTTTTTGTTGAAGATGCTGCTGAGATCAACCTTATTCTCTGTGAAACAGCAAAGTCTTTACAGAACTTGTTTCCCAGGGTAAGCAGATAACCAGATCACTGGCTGGCTTGTCCGTCTTGGTCTCTGTACACAGCTTTTCCAGTTGGTTTCATGGACATAGTGACATCTTTGTGACACCTTTTGCCCAAGATGAGCCATTTCATCTCTATCTTGTATGTGAAATGTAAGACTGACCTCAGCAGCTGTTGCTTTTCAACAATTAACACAATGCTGTACTGCTTAAGTTCTCTCGGTCTGCCAGATTTTATTAAGTTTCTTTTCTCCACCCTTCCAACATTATCTTATCTTTTTTTTTTTTTTTTTTTTTTTTGCCTCTGGAATTGCAGTGTAGTGCTACTATTCAACTTTTAAGATCCTGATGTGTAGAATTCAAAATATTGCTCCCTGAATGCTACTAAATAAGTTTTACTTGCATCAGGATATTCTAAAGTTGCTAAGTGATACCCAAGCCACCATTCAGGATAATATTGATAATGCCAAAAAGTGATCTATAAACACAAGCATTAAATAATTGCCCACTGATAAATTTAGAAATAATAAATCTTAGAGCTTTAGGGATGTTTTAATCAGCTGACTTTTAGTGAGTGCTATCACTTACCACTGCGCTAAGTGCCTGTCAACAAACTAATGAGGTGGGCTATATTATTTTCCCTCTTTTTACAATGTCTAAGTGAATGGCAGAGCAAGGATGATAGGCACCTTGAATATTATATAGTCCAGCCACCGTGTGCATTTGTATGCTTCTAGTGAAGGATGTGGAGCTTGTTACATTTTAAGACAGTCTATTTTATATTTACATGACTTCTTCCATATTCTGAGCTAAAATGTGTGTTTCTAAAGCTCCTAATCAGCAGTTCTAGTCTTGCCCCACCCCACCGCCCTGCTGCAGGACAAGTTTAATTCCTTTTTCATGTAGTAGTCCTTTGGTTATTTCAAGATATTTCTTCTATCTTTCATGAATTCTTCAACTCTTCCTCATAAGCCAGGGTTTCAAGACTCCTTACCATCTTGGGTGGCTGGTCTTTATTATATTCCTCTAAAGGTGAACACATTACTTAGATGTGATCTAAACAGAATAAGGCAGAGTTTCCCTCCCTCCTTGTTCCAGATGCTATATTTCCATCAATCTAGTCTAAAATTCCACTTAATTGATCTGAACTGCCTATGGGGGAAAACGCAGCCTGACTCCCCATCGCCTTCCCTTGCCACGTGCTTGGTTTGGATGTTTATGTTCCTTTTCTGGTTCCGTCATAATACGAGCACATACTTTTCTTCTGCATGACCTTGATCCTCAATTCCTTGTAGCATAGTACTGATCTCTGCATGGGCACGTAGGTTACATTTATTTTCTCTTGGTTTCTATCACCTCATCTCTTCCCGCTTCACCTCCTGGATCCTACCTAGTTCAAAATCAGAGAATCCAAATTGCTTTCTAATCATCTTGTTTCTTTCAAATGTGAGGTAGGCATGTTCTGAATCTGGTGTATTTGGATGTGTCTGTCCTGGTTAGCATTTACAATACATATGCTAACAGTCTGAGGCTGGCTGCCAAGAGAGTAGTTTGATTTGAAAATGCTTTTCCTAAGCAGATCTCAACGAGTTTCGCTTTACAGGAGTTCCAGAGGAAAAAACACGACCCAGGGCTTGGTCATCCTGAATGCAAAAGGTGGTGAATGCATGCTTACTCTTCATTCCATGGACAGCTAAACCGATAACTAACCAGATCGGATGATGAGAAGCATAACGGAAGCAGCCTGGGTTCAAAACTTGACTCTGCAGATTGTAGCCTGGGCGATCTTGTGCTAGTTACTTAACTTCTCTGTGTCTCAATTTCCTCATCTGTAAAATAGTGGCAACAATTGTACCCACTTCTTAGGCCTGTTGTGAGGAGTTAATTCGTATAAAGAGCTTAGAACAGTGTCTGGCTCACACATAGTGAGGGACAGATATTCCTTCATGTTGGATAACACCAAAACAGAAAGGAGATTATTTCTCCTAGGCATTTAAGTTTTCCACCTGCATCTTTACAAGCCTTAATTCACTGAGCCTTAGTATTGAGGTTTTGGCTTTATAAGGAAGCAGACTTTCAGAAGGAGGCTCAAGAGTCATTTGTGAATGAATGCCCCTCAATCTGGGGCTGGTGAGAAGCAGGGTAGAATTGTTATTGAAGAGGGAGAAAGGCTAGAAGAATTAAAATCTATCGGGGATGAGATCCAGCATTATCTTCCTTTTCTTCCTATTGAAACAACAACAACAACAACAACAACAAAACTTTCAGACAAAAATGAGTAAATATGACTCCTTAGTGAGGGCTGTGGAACTACAGACCTTACCAAAAGAAGTAAGTGGTCTACAATGGCCAATCTTTTGTGCTTTAAAAAATGAAAACATGACTTCCTATCCCCCTCCCCCCTCTCAAAACCACCCCTCTTCTTAAGTCTTGGTCCTATAGCAGTTTCCTACGGAATTCTACAAAATGCCAAAGGTTTCACAGAAACTTAAGTTTGCTAATGTATGGTCTACAATGTACACTCTACACTAACAGAAGAAATTAGTATAGGTTGTGTCAAATCGTGTTAAAATACAACATTAAATAAATGCAAAGAGCCCAGAACAAAGAAAGTGATTAAGCTGGTTTAACAGCATTCAACCCACTATGCTAAATCCCTGTAGGGGGCTTGAGTTAAACAACAAATTTGGTTTCTTGGCCTAAATCCTTTTCTTCAAAGAATACATTTTTCTGGTAATTCCGATCAATTTGTTTTCATCTTCTTCATTTCTCAGTCCCTAGGGAAGCTGGGGTGAGAATAACCTATCCGATTGGGTTACATTTTAGGAAGAGATGGGACTGCGAAGAATGGAATAGAGATCAGCTATACAACTAAAGAGGCATTGGGTTAACCGAGGAATGGGAGGTGCGTGATTGTTCAGCCCCAGAAAAAGGCCAGCTAGTGACGCCCGGGATGAGGATTTTATCCGGCAGTGAATCAAGGAAGACTGAGAGGGAGATAATAAGGTGTAATTATAGCAGTGCTGTTAGTGCCTGTTTATGGGGTCTGGCAGCAATTTGGTTGAACACCCCTCATTTTGAGAAATTTGTAATTTGGCAGTAAGAATTCTTGCCTTAAAATTTGGCACAAACCCTCACAGTTTAATATTGCAAAATCTGGGAAATGTTGAAATGTGGCTGCTAGTCTAATTGAACTTTTTCAGGCTCTTTCGAATTGGTTTTTTTCCTGTTGGATTCAGAAACAAACGCCTTTTTAAAAGTTCACCAAGGTTTTTTAGACTACAGACTCAAGTAAGCTTACAAGCAGATGTACTGCTGTAGTAAACGCTCACGACTTAAATCTTTGTGTACACACAGTTGCGGGGGTGGGGTGGGGGCTTTAACTTGAAAAACCCGAGTTCCTTCTGTTTGGTAGCCCTTTAAAAATTCTTCACAATCAGTATTTTGTTTAATTTCCTTTGAGTCGGAGCAGTGCAACGTGGTGGTGCTCTTGGGTTTTATCAACCGACTGCTTCCCCCAAGATTATTCTCCGTTGTTTTAAAGTAGAAGGGAGGTCACCAGGCTTTAGTGAAATGTGGCCAACTCCGGCTGGGACCAAGTTGGCCCAACAGACTTCTCTAAAGTAACTGGAAGTTTTCTGACAGGAAACCGGTCAGTTCTTGTAAGTCTCGGCTCCGGTTCCCACGGCCCCGGCGGCGGCGGCGCCCCCGACGCCCCTCTCGGGGCCGGGGAGGGGCGCGGGGTGCGGGGCGCTGTGGGCGGCAGGGGGCAGCAGCGGGAACCCGTTGTTCTCGAGGCGGGGGGGGGGGCGGAAAGCCGCCCCCCCCCCCCTTCCGCGCCCCGCTCCCTCCCCTCCCCCTCTCACGCCTTCCCTCCCTCCCTGCAGGGAGGAGGGCGGGGGTGCGGAGCCCTCCCCCGGGACAGGGGGCGTGCGCGTCCCCTCCGCTCCCCTCCCCCCGGCCGGGCTCTCCTGGCTCCCCGAGGCGGGAGTTTCCAGGAAGAGCTCAGAGCGCGGCCGCACCACCGAGCGCACGGAGACATCAAGTAGTCCCTCAGAGCAACATTAATAGGGAATTCTAGCTGCCAGGGGCTGTCAGAGTCGCAACCCCGGAATGATAGCGGGTGACAGCCTGGCCTGAGGAGCTCAGAGAAAGAGATCCGAGCTCCCACTGTGCATTGCCGGAGAAAGATGTGTGGGGGAGGCGGAACGAGTTCCGGCGGAGGGCTCGGGCGCGCCCGGTGGAGTGAAGCGCCGCGCGGTCGAAGCGCTCACGGAGTTAAAGTGGGCGGGAAAACCCGGAGCGGACTGTCCCTGACACGCCCAGGACCTCCCGTCCCATTTTTCGTGGGGGAGGGGGAGGAAAAGAGCACGGGAGAGAAACTTGTTTCCTTTCCCCACTACCTAAATCCCTACTGAAGAAAAAAGTGACGACCCGCCAACGGGTACGCGCAGCAGGACGCTTAGGTCCCGCCGGGGCGAGGAGGTGGCGCGTGACTCCTCCTTCTCTAACGTCCGCACCGTCGGCGCTCCGCGCGCGGTCAGAAGCCCAGGCCTGTGAGCCAGAGTTGCTGAGCGCGCGCATGCGCGCGGTGGCGCGCGCTTCCCGCCCCTTTCCTGAGAGCGTTCGCTTTCCCCCCTCCCCCCACGTTCCTCTGCCGCCACCTCAGAGCTTCCCCCGCACCCAGCCCAGTCTTTTCGGGGGAGGTGGCCCGTCTTGCCTATCCACTGACTAACCCCTTCACCTCAGCTTTGCCCCGCCTCCCCTGAGCTCCGGTACAAACTCCGAAGCGAGCGCTCGGCTTTCACATTCCCGCCTCCGCCCTCTATTTCCCCTCCCAACCCTGAAGCACTTCCTGCGAACTGCCCCGGTCTCGCTCTTCTCAGCGCGCCGCCTACTCCCTGCCCCGACTGAGTGGCTGCCTTCACGTTGGCAGAGCCACAGCTTGTAATCCTGTAATTCTTCCTCCAAGTAGCGATCGCCTGCTCCATTTTACAGATGGGGAAGTTAAGGCCCAGAGTTCTGACAGTCTGGATTCTTCGAGTTCTTCCCCAAATCGAACCGTAACTGACACTGGACAGATAAACCCTCGATTTCCTAGAGTTTCAAGCAACCTTGGAAAGACAGCCCCCCAGTCTTTACCTTGGGACCCTCAGTCCTACAGGGCAAGCCACAACAGACCAGTCAGCAACAGCAATAGAAACAATTTACCCCAAATCAACTCTATAGTGTTTACTACGTCAGAAGAAAGGCCAATTCGAGATCCTAGACTTAGAGGTGATAAGAGGTTACTTGTTCAATGTAAAATCGTTTTTTAACGTGATGTGTCATGTTTTCTCCTAGATCTTGTAATTCTCTTATTCCTCCCCCCATTCGAGATCAGTTTTTAAGGTTTTGAAAACGTGATGGAATTTGTTTCCTCGATTAAAAAAAAAACCTATTTTATCTTAAAAGATAACTTTTCCTTTTAGTTAATATGGTTGGTTATTATCCTGAATTCCTCCTCTTCCCAAAGTCAGTTCTTCCATGGGCTTCAGCTCTAATTTGAGTTATCTGTGAGAGGCTTGCAAGAGATGTCATAGAGAAAGCTGGAATCACTGTAAACCTTTTGTGTACCACAAATCTTAAAGATATAACTGGGAACAAAAGGAAACAGGAGACCCGTGTAATTTTATGTATATCTAGAGATTTCATTAATTCAGATTCAATGATTTGAGTCTTTTCCAAGCATGGTAAATATGGATCTGTTTTGTTACCTTTTTTTTTTTTTTTTTGGAACGACTCTTTTATCATGATTTCCCTCTATTGCAAATATATATTTTTTAAAGATTTTATTTATTTATTTGACACAGAGAGAGAGCACAAGTAGGCAGAGCAGCAGGCAGAGAGAAGGGGAAGCAGGCTCCCTGCTGAGGAGAGAGCCCTATGGGGCTTAATCCCAGAACCCTGAGACCATGACCTGAGCCACCCAAACGCCCCTTTGTAAATATTTCTAAATTATTTTTTGGGCTGATGTCTTCTAAGCATAACCATGGTCTTAAGAACCAGTCCAGATTTGTTACAAGAGAGTTTTTTGTTAAGTAGACTAAGAGTGTTGCATGCTAACACTTTCTGAACATTTGTTCAGCAAATGGATACTTCCTAGATGCATAGATAGCACTGTTACTTCTTTTGTGGGATATAAAGTTGGACAAGACAGGGCTGGGGTTTTTTTTTTGTTGTTGTTTTTTAAGATTTTACTTATTTGAGAGCGAGAGAGCATGCCCCGGGGGAGGGGGAAGGAGGGAGAGGGTAAGACTCAAGCAGACTCCCTACTGATTGTGGAGCCTAAGGAGGGGCTCCATCCTAGGATCCCAAGATCATGACCTAAGCTGAAGTCAGAACTTCAGCCGACTGAGTCACCCAGGTGGCCCCAAAACAGGGCTATTCTTTTGTCTTTCTTTCTTTCTTTCTTTCTTTTTTTTTTTTAAGATTTTATTTATTTATTTGATAGAGACAGCAAGAGAGGGAATACAAATGGGGGGGGTGAGAAAAGGAGAGGCAGGTTTCCCGCTGAACAGGGAGCCTGATTTTGGTGGGGGGGGAGTTGGGGGGAAGGTCCTTGAGGAGCTCAATCTCAGGAACCTGGGATCATGACCTGAGCCAAAGGTAGACGCTTAATGACTGAGTCACCCAGGCACCCCAAAACAGGGCTGTTCTTAAAATGCAATCTAGTAGTTGGGGCACCTGGGTGGCTCAGTGGGTTGAGCCTCTGCCTTCAGCTTGGGTCATGATCTCAGGGTCCTGGGATCGAGCCCTGGATTGGGCTCTCTGCTCAGCGGGGAGCCTGCTTCCCTCTCTCTCTGCCTGCCTCTCTGCCTACTTGTGATCTGTCTCTCTGTCCAAAAAAAAAAAAAATGCGATCTAGTAGTGGAGATAAAACTCTTTATCATAGGCTCAAATCAGCGAAAATTCATTATTTATAATTCATTTTTTAAAAATCATATGTTATATATTAATTTGTGGTTTACAATATTCTCCCCCTTTGTTCGTGTACAGTTCTCAGGTTCTGAACATGCAGATCAGGAGATGGGAGCAATGAATAGTTAAGAACCATCTAAATAGAAAGGAGAAGGAGTGGTGACTTAATGGAAATGTGAATAATGACACAGTCCATTATTGAAAAATAAGATCGTAGGAACGACAGGAAAGAGAAATTAAAGTGTAAGAATGTGAAGGTCTTCAGATTTTAAGTGCTGAAGAAAAATGGGAAAGCCTTAGGAATTATGTACTGTTTAACTTTGCATGAGTGTTCACAAACACAGTTTTTATTTCAGGAATAGTCTTGGATTTAAGCACTTGCCTACACACATAGATTTGGTGAGGAGTTTTAAGGAAGGCAAATGGTAGAGAAGTAGAATCTAGTTTCCAGTGGAATTCAAACTTTGTAGAGCAGGAGTGGGGAGATCCTTTGATTAGTTTAGACAGACCAAAAACTCTTACCCACCCACCTCCAAGAAATCACTTATGAGTCAAGAGATTAAATATAACTTAAATCTAAATACTTTTGACCAATTTAGAAAGCATTGTATTTGAACTTTATTACTCAAAATTATTCTTCTAGGGGCAACTGGATGGCTCATTCGGTTGAGTGTCTGCCTTTGGCTCAGGTCATAATCCCAGGGTCCTGGGATAGAGCCCTGTGACAGGGCTCCCTGCTTGGTGGGGAGCCTCCTCCTTCCTCTTCCTCTGCCTGCTGCTCTGGTTACTCGTGTTCTTTCTCTTTCTCTGTGTCAAATACATAAATCTTTTTTAAAAAAGTTACCCTTCTAAATGATTTTTTGAGTTCAAGCTCCATTCAGCTACTCTAAGTGTGTGTGCTGGGTTCTTGCTTCTGCTTCCAGAGTTCACTGCAACTTCCACCTTGATGTTACATCCTAGTCTGCAAACTGATGCCTCTCATGGGGTTAGTGGTATAAGTAACGAGGGGGCACCTGGATGGCTCAGTCAGTTAAGCATCTGCCTTCGGCTCAGGCCATGATCCCAGGGTCCTGGAATCTAGCCCTGCATCAGGCTCCATGCTCAGTAGAGAGCCTGCTTCTCCCTCTCCAGCTCCCCCTGCTTGCATTCTCTCTCTCTCTCTCTGTCAAATAACTAAATA
This sequence comes from Lontra canadensis, assembly GCF_010015895.1. Taxonomy (NCBI): domain Eukaryota; kingdom Metazoa; phylum Chordata; class Mammalia; order Carnivora; family Mustelidae; genus Lontra; species Lontra canadensis. Next base: position 19,257,564 of record NW_022631019.1, read on the forward strand.
CAATCTTAGGGGGAAAAAAAAAAGGTAAGTAGCTAGGTTTTCAGCTCGATCTCATTTTGTTTCTCACTTTTAAGTTCAGAAGTTAAATTGTGAGAACCTCAAGAACATAGTCTTTCTCAAGTAAAATGAAAAAACTACATGTGAAAATGTATATTTTTATTAAGTCTAAGGATTTTCAGAATTCTCATTTGTAAAAAAGAAAAAGAATTCGTGTATGTGACTGTATTGTTACTCATAACCTGCAATAGTACCACAAAGACATTACAAGTCAATCTGCTATGGTTTGTTATCACTGATATGCAAGAACAGTGGCACTATCTGATTTCTTAAGGGAAAATCACGTTGTAGACTAAAATCTATAGAAAAATTGACACAAGTTATCACCTTTATCCCAATGGAATTTGGGCCTTTTCCCCCCTTTATTGTCATCCTCTGTGTCATAGTGCATAAACAGTCAACCTGTGTGTCATATAGCATAAACAGATCCCTGTTGTTAGTCCTGCATCAAAGCTGGAATTCATAAGGCTTCCGTTTCTTCTGTCATTTTAGAAGCCACAGTTTGAATAGCAACCCATTAAGTCTTTTCATTCAATAAGCCTTCTAAAGATGACTTTTCTGGCCACTGCTTCTGACTCCAATCTTTGTGGGATCCTGAGTGTATCACTCCACTTATTTGGGCTTCAGTTTCTCTATCTTGGGTCTTGCTGGATCCACAACCAGCTCCTGGCCATTCTTCAGGGGGCCACTTTTTTTTGCCTTAGTGCTACAGGGCCCTGGATTCTTCACCTATGGTTTTTCTTGTGTTTTTGTTTTGTTTTGGGGTTTTTTTTGTTTGTTTGTTTTTAAGATTTCATTTACTTATCTGACAGAGGAAAAGAGCACAAGTGAGGGCAGTGGCAGGCAGAGGGAGAAGCGGGCTCCCCGCTCAGCCAGGAGCCCCACGCAGGACTCCATCCTAGGACCATGACCTGAGTTGAAGGCAGACACTTAACTGACTGAGCCACCCAGGCATGCCTAGCATTTCCTTTCAGTATGAATGTTAGTAACAAAATCATAGCAGTATTAGCAATACTGGTACTTGTGAATTTCACTGATAGAAATCACAGATGATTTCCTATCACACTATAGTTGTTGTGGACAAGTTGATATAGTTTGCTTTACTTTACTACTAGATCTTGTCATTTAATGTGTTAATAAACACACTGTATTATAAATTTTTAATATTTTGATAACTATTTTGGTTTCCTTTGTAAAGCTCTTTTTAAAAAAGATTTATTTATTTATTTTGGGGGGTCAGAGGGAGATGGAGAGAGAATCTTAAACAGACTCTTGCTGAGTGCAGAGCCCATGACCTTGAGATCATGACCTAAGCCAAAATCAAGAGTCCGATGTTTAACTGACTGAGCCACCCAGGCACCCCAGGTTTCCTTTGCAAACCTATATAATATCCTCTGTAATTATTTAATGAATTTAAAAACATTCTGATAAGAGGTCTATAGGTCTTTCCACATTGCCAAAGGAGTCCATGGTACAAAGAAAGATTAAGAATCCCCACTTTAATAAAAATAATTACTATTAGTAACGGGTTATAAACAATTGAATAAGAGTCCTTGAGTCCCCACAGAAATAAATAAGTGAATAATCATTATACAAATGTAGGAAAATTGAAAGCTTTTCCTACAATAAGATGACAACTAATAAATATAAATGGAATGATGAGGGAGGAAACTCATTCACAGATGCTAAAACTGGTGGGTGAAAGTTGGTTGAGGAGAAGGATATTTATATTCCAAAGTATCTCTCCATAAATTACTTAGTAGTTATAAAGGGGAAATAGTGGAAGAACCTCTTTAACACCATCTTAACCAAGTCATCAAGCTTATATCACAGATATTGGGACAAACTGACTTTATGTATCTCTTAATAAGAAGCACTGAGGACACAATATCGCTTCACTGGTAATCCTGCCAAAAATGTACAGACTGAATCTAATCATGAGGAAATGTCAGACAAACCCAAACTGAGAGCCATTTTACAAAATAGCTAGTCTGTACTCTTCAAAAATGTCAAGGTCAGGAAACAAAAAGAAAGGCTGAGGAACTGGTCCAGATTAAAAGAGGCAAAAGAGACGTGGCAACTAAATGCAATGTGTGACTTTAGATGTTATCCTGGACCAGGAAAAAAATAACCCTAGATAATGTTTTTAGGACAACTGACAAAATCTAACATGGATTGTGAATCAGATAATAGTACTGAATCAATGCTAAATGTCCCAATTTTTACATCTATACTGTGGCTACATAAGAGAATGACCTTGTTCTTAAATAACATACTGAAATATTTAGCAGTAAAAGAGTATGATGTCTCTAAGTTTCAAATGGTTCAAAAAATACATATATTTATGTCTATGTGTGAAGATAGAATAATAAAGCAAATGGAGCAAATGTAAATAAAATTTGATTTGGATAGAGGACAGGGGAGTTCCTTCTACTATCCTTCAAATTTTCTGACACTTTGAAATTATATTGCTTTAGATCATTTGCTCCATCTCCTCACTTTGAAGAGGTGAAAATTCAGATTTTGGAAGGTGAAGACTGGCTCAAGATCATACAACAAGTTAGTGACAAGAGTTAGGGGCAAAACTCAGATCTCCAGATGTCAGTCTGCTTTTAACAACACTAACTGAATCCTTTGGTGTTTGTGTTTGGAAGGCAAAAATTGAGCCACCCCTTTTTACTTCTCTTTTTAGTGTCTTGGTTCCTTAGAGATGGTTCCTTCTACTAGAGAACCACAGAATCATAACTAAATGCCTCTTTCAGTTCCTTCATAATTAGGCAAGGATCAATTTGAAGTTTTTGAGCTGTGGAGTTGGAATATCGCTTTACTCTTGTAGGTTCAACATCTTTCTTACTGCCAATCTTTTCCGTAAATGGTTGGTTTCTTTTATATGGCATTATTTGTACCCCTTCTCCTATAGAGTGGTGGTGTATTACTGTTTAAACTTCGTTCCACAGGCCACTCCATTTCAAGGTCTCGTCAACACTGTGTACTCTAGAGAAAATTGTATTTTTCATTTCTATGATTCTATAATTCAGTTTTCTTGTAAAAAATTAAAGCATAATATACTGGGGAAAAGGGGGATCTAGGATATTAGAATTATAGTCTTTTTTTTTTTTTTTTAAAGATTTTATTTATTTATTTGATAGACAGAGATCAGAAGTAGGCAGAGAGGCAGGCAGAGAGAGAGAGAGGAAGGGAAGCAGGCTCGCTGCTGAGCAGAGAGCCCGATGCGGGGCTCGATCCCAGGACTCTGGGATCATGACCTGAGCCGAAGGCAGAGGCTTAACCCACTGAGCCACCCAGGCGCCCCTAGAATTATAGTCTTAAAGAGAGTAATCTAACCACAGTAATAGATGGTGGGGGACATTTAATAGTTCTACTAGTTACTGAGTAATATCAGCTTTATCAAAATATTAAGGACTCAAATCTGTTGTTTAATATGTAAATCATGGTAAATCAGTTAATTATCATCAATATGAGGACTCCATGTCTCCAAATGGAATAATGGAAAATATTAAGTTGAACCGTATGAAATTGCCATTTTTGTAACAGCTGACTATCAACACTTTTATATGGCTCAATTTTATAGCAGTGAGAACATTATTAGAATTACTTTAGGTTGTTAAATTAGGCTATTTTTCTTTTCTTACAGAACTGTAGAAAAATGGAGATATTCATGTGGTATCTGCTTTTGACTCTTCAACTTCTCAGTTTCTTTTCCTACCCTGGCTGTTCCTGCCCTTACACTCTGTGAGATTCTAGCTAGGCTTTGGATACCTCCAGATTCCCGTCTTGGCTTGTATTACCTTCCAGCACTTGGGAGTCTTCCATCAGTTCTTAGAAAGTTAGAGATGGACTATCAGAGGCAGTTTGTTCAATCTCTTTATACTTCAGCTGAGGAAACAAAAGCTAGCATCATAAAACTGATATCTGATAGGTGTGGCAAGAATGCAAAATCCGGACTCCCAGTCCATTGATCTTTCTATCTCAGTACCTATGTTCTGTCTGGATCTTATATTCCCGCAGCCCAACTGTATGAACTTGCGTATATCCGTCAATCTCTTTCTCTTTCCTACCCTTATCTTTTACTTGGTTCTCAATTCTCTTCAATCACCTGGATCTTATTTCCTCAGTTTTGCCTTTTTACCATTCCAGAGCAGACCATGCTTATGCATTCTTTTATCTTTTCCATTCGTGAAAGGTGAAGAAGTAGTTATATTCCATGAATTTTACTTCCTGGGGTGATACTATGGGGGAGTAGCTGGGATCTTTTCTTTTAAGATAATGAAAGATACCCTTGTATATTTGTGTATCTTAAGTGCATTATTTTATACTTACGCAATATTTTGAAAATAATTTAAGAAAAACTAGTGGTTGATAATAACTGTCTGTACAATAAAAAATTCCATAGTCGAATGGAAACAACTGAAAGTAATTAGAATATTAGAATATTATTATTTAATGAATGAGTGATTCTTTTGTTAAGCCCCAGAGAGTAGAGTTTTGAATTGCGTTTGACTTTGCTAAAAATATACCATATCTTTATTCCTAAAATACTGAATTGTTTATTTGAAAAGACCTTGGGAATCATGTTTAGAGGAACAAAGTAAAATATCAAGAAAAAAATTATCATGAGGGAAGTGAAAGACTAAGGTAATGAACAAGTGTTGGGGTCCTAGTAGTAATGTAGCCATTTTTTTTTTATTTCCTTAAGTAATCTCTAAAACCAACATGGGGTTTGAACTCATGACCCTGAAACAAGAGTCACATGCTCTATCAAATGAGCCAGTCATTACTCCCTAATGTAGCAATTTTTAAAAGGAAGAGGGAAAATAATAATAATTTCTTATAATTTGTATATTTTTAAGATAGCTCAACTAGAGATTCAGCCACTAAGTAGCAAAACGTGGCAGTAAATGTTTGGTATATGAATCTGGTAACCTGAAGAGTATCTCACATTTTTTCTACCTTTAAAGACTTAGCTGTTCATAAGAAGTTCCTTATAAACACCTTATTTTGGGGCACCTGTGTGGCTCAGTGGGTTAAGCCTCTGTCTTTGGCTCAGGTCATGATCCCCAGGGCCTGGAATTGAGCCCCATGTCGGGCTCTCCACTCAGCAGGGACCCTGCTTCCTCCTCTCTCTCTGCCTGCTTCTCTGCCTACTTGTGATCTCTGTCTGTCAAATAAATAAAATCTTAAAAAAAAAAAAAACCACCTTATTTTGTCAACATTTGCATCTTTGCAGCCCAGGAATTTGGTTTTATGTGTGTTACCTGCTTAAGGACAAATTGACCTTCTATGGGTTAGATGCGTGGTATGCAGGATGATACTTCAGCGGGGAATTTGGATAAGCACTGACTGATGGATGTAAGAAGTCAATGGAGACTGGGGTGCCTGGGTGGCTCAGTGGGTTAAGCCTCTGCCTTCGGCTCAGGTCATGGGCTCAGGGTCCTGGGATCCTACTTGTGATCTCTCTCTCTCTCTCTGTCAAATAAATGAATAAAATCTAAAAAAAAAAAAAAAAAGAAGAAGAAGAAGAAGTCAATGGAGACTGTCTTAAGGCCAGTGTTTGTATTTTCTTCCTTCTGCCATGTAGCTTTTCTATAAATCATCTTTGGGTTTCTTTTATTAGTTAATCTCCCACTCCCATCCCCAAACCCACCCTCATCCTCATCTCCCCACCATCTTTTTATGTGTAAACCAAACCTTTGTCAAAAGCAACTTATGGCAAGGTTGTACAATTTTCTTTGGAAAATAAAAAATGGTTATGTGTATGACTATCTCTGGTCTCTTTTCCTTTTCAAGCTTTAATCACTCTGTTATTCATAGACCTGATTTGGAAAAACAAAGAGAAAGGACTGTTCATCTGTGGTAAATGGTGTTACCATCGATAATTGTAAAAGGGTTTTTAGACACTATTAATGATTCTGTCTAATAAAGTAACAACACTTAGATTCCTAATTTTATCACCTAAAAACTTGCAGCATTTTCTCCAACTATCAGTTGTTCCTGTTAGATAGATAGAGCTGAAAAGAGGTAGTGTTTATTTCAGGGTTCTTTCACAATCATATGTGAAAGTGAGATGTTGCTTTATCAAATATAAAGAAATCAGTTGCCTATTACTCATGCCTCTATTCTGCAGATATTTCCTATGAATACAGTGGGCAATACATTTAAAAATTTTCACCTTAGCTTATTTTACTAATAGTTATTATCTTTAATTTGTTGAATTTTCTCCAAGACTCTAGGAAAAAAGAGCCTTACCGATAAACTTAAAGACACTTCGATGACCACCCTTCCGGAATTCTTCTTGGCTAAAGAGTTTAGCTGATGAACTTGATTTAGACAAGAACCTACCTAGATCCATTCTACTTATTCAGAATTTGCCAATCTCTTAAAATTTGTTTTATTTTTCAAAAATTTTTAATAAATTCTTTTTTAAAAAATTTTTATTTATTTATTTGACAGAGAGAGAGATCACAAGTAGGCAGAGAGAGAGGGGGAAGCAGACTCCCCGCTGAGCAGAGAGCCTGATGTGGGGCTCGATCCCAGGACCCTGGGATCATTACCTGAGTAGAAGGCAGAGGCTTAACCCACTGAGCCACCCAGGCACCCCTTAAAATTTGTTTGTTTGTTTGTTTGTTTTTAAGATTTTATTTATTTATTTGACAGAGATCACAAGTAGGCAGAGAGGCAGGCAGAGAGAGAGAGGAAGGGAAGCAGGTTCCCTGCTAAGCAGATAGCCCAATGCAGGGCTCGATCCCAGGACCCTGAGATCATGACCTGAGCCGAAGGCAAAGGCTTTAACCCACTGAGCCACCCAGGTGCCCCTAAAATTTGTTTTAAATGTCTTCATCTTCATAAGAATTTTCTAGTAAGATGGCCAAGATGATCTTTTCTTTTATTTTTTTTTAAAGATTTTATTTATTTATTTGACAGACAGAGATCACAAGTAGGCAGAGTGGCAGGCAGAAAGAGAGGAAGGGAAGCAGGCTCCCCGCTGAGCAGAGAGCCCAATGCGGGGCTGGATCCCAGGACTCTTAAATCATGATCTGAGCTGAAGGCAGAGGCTTTAACCCACTGAGCCACCCAGGCGCCCCCAAAATGATCTTTTCTTCTCTTTTACCCACCCATTAACACATTATACATACCAGTTTATCAAGCCAGCCAGATTCTTTGAGATATTACTAGGTGCTCAGAGTGAAATAAATTAAGTAAACACCAAATATTATATATCTCTCAAATATATTTATAATTCACCTTATGGATATATTGTGAATGAATATTCAAGTCTCTGAGAAGGTCTGCAATAAAAGAAATCTGACTAATTTTGTTTAGTCCATTGTACTTAGTAAATGCTTTCTAAATTGCAAGTTGTAATTCATATGTCACTTTCTGCATGAGGACTTTAATGACTGTCAGGCTGTATCCAATGTGTCCACCACTGAATTCACATAGCTCAGAGTTACATTATAAAGTGCTATAAAAATTTAGTTTCTATTTATATTATGATGTAATCTTTTGATTGTAAGCAACAGAAAACTCACTTCAAATTGGCTTAAAGAATTAAGGGAATTGGGTGCCTGGGTGGCTCAGTGGTTTAAGCTGCTGCCTTCGCCTCAGGTCATGATCTCAGGGTCCTGGGATTGAGTCCCACATCGGGCTCTTTGCTCAGCAGGGAGCCTGCTTCCCTCCCTCTCTCTGCCTGCCTCTGTGTCTACTTGTGATCTCTCTCTGTCAAATAAATAAATAAAATCTTAAAAAAAAAAGAATTAAGGGAATTTACTAGTCATTAACTGAAAACTCAGGCAAAGTTTGGTCCTCAGTATTGAGGATCCATGATATTACCAAAGACCTGGTTTCTTTCTATTTCTTTTTCAAAATACTTGATTTTCTAAAATTTGCTCAATATGACTCAAGATGCTCAATCTCAATATGGTTGTAGCAGTTTCTAGGAGGGTTATATATCTTTCCTCATCTCTAGTCGTAAAAGAACATCTCTCAAGGGAGCTACTTCACAATAACAAGGAAACATATTTCTCAGAATCCCCAGCAAAGATCTTTGCATATCTCATTAGCTTGAATTAAGGTCACTCATCTGTCACTGAACTAATTAATGTCCATGGAGATAGGATGTGCCAGACTTAGGTCAAAAAGTTCTACCTTGGACTTGAGTGTGAAGTCAGCTTCCTTGGAAGCTTTATGTTATTACACATGAAAGAATATGGGTACTGTTAATAGTAGGAAGGAGGAATAGGTGCCGGGGAAGCCAAAACCAATAAAAAATCCACTATGCAATGTTTATTACTATATTCCATTACTTCTGTGTCAATACATTGGTACACATTAATTCATACATAATTAGTACATTAATTAATCATTCCATATTAATTAACTTTGTTCATACAAAAACTTGTACCCAAAAGTTCATAGCAGCAATATTCATTATAGCCTAAAAGTGGAAACAATCCAAGTGTCTGTCAATTGATGAATGGATAAACAAAATGTGGTATAACCTTATAATGGGGGGATGCCTGGCTGGCTCAGTCAGAGAACGTGCAACTCTTGATCTCAGGGTCACGAGTTTGAGCCCCACGTTGTGTGTAGAGATTACTTAAATAAATAAAACTTAAAAGAAAAATGCAGTGGAGGGGCACCTGGGCTCAGTCCATTAAGCGTCTGCTTTTGGCTCAGGTCATGATCCCAGTGTCCTGGGATCAAGCCCCACATCGGGCTCCCTGCCCAGCAGGAGTCTGCTTCTCCCTCTCCCTCTGCCCCTCTGCTCATGCTCTCTCTCTCAAATAAATAAAAAAAAATCTTGCAAAAAAATGTAATGGACTATTATTTAGAAATAAAGAAGAATGAACTACTGAAACTTACTACAACATGGATGAAACTTGAAAACATTATGTTAAATGTAAGAAGCCAGTGTAAAAAAGGCTACATATTGCATGATTCCATTTATATGAAATGTATAGAGTCAGAAAATTCAGAGACAGAAAGTAGATTAGTGGCCACAACAGACTAGGAGGAGGTAGAAATGGGAATTGGTTGCTAAGAAGATACAAGGTTTTCTTTGGGGGTGATGAAAATGTTCTGAAATTAGTGGTGATGCTTGCATAACTTTATGAATATACTCAAAACTACGAAATTATACACCTTAAATGTATTTTTTTTTTAGATCTTATTTTTTTAAGTAATCTCTTCACCCAACATAGTACTTGAACTCACAAGCACAAGAGCAGGAGTTGCATGCCCTACCAACTGAGCCAGCCAGGGACCCCTGTACACTTTGAATTTATATGGTAAATTTTATGGTACATGAATTATGTTAGTTCAAAAAAATATACACATATATACCTTGAAGTTAGGAGCTCATTTGCACCTTTTATTTTCAAATCTCTCCCACCCCATGGCAACCACAGTGCCTTATACATAGCAGGTGCTCAAATAATATTTGAATGGGGGGGCACCTGGATGGCTCAGTTGGTTAAGCATTTGATTCTTGATTTCAGCTCAGGTCCTGATCTAAGGGTCTTCAGGCTCCCTGCTCAGTGGGAAGCCTGCTTCTCCCTCTCCCTCTCCCCCTGCTTGTATTCCCTCTTTCACTGTGTCTCTCTCTGTCAAATAAATAAAATCTTTTTTAAAAAAATTATTTTCACTTAATTTCCAACTTTGAGAATGAAGAGTTTGACTGGAGCTCTGAATCTGTTTTGTCTCAATACTGCTTATAGTATTTGTCTTATTTCTTAAAATTATTACCTTAGGTTTGGGTTTCTTCTCTAGAGGGCTTTAATCGTATTAGCACCATTTCCAAGTTAATGGTCTCTGTATTTATCTCCACAAAGACAGGATGTGAAGGAACCTATGTGTGCAGGGGGAATCATTGGTAGTGCAAATGATCATGAGTCTGAAGAAGAGGAAGGTCAGAAATAAATTTATCTTCCAAGTTTGTCCTGGCTTTCTTTAAACTGGCCACCCCACCGCCTTGCCACCCCAGATTATAAGTAAGATATAGAGCCTGCTTAGCTCTGTGATTCAGAAACAGAGACAGCGAGAGAGGGAATACAAGCAGTGGGAGTGGGAGAGGGAGAAACAGGCTCCCCACGGAGAAGGGAGGCTGACATGGGGCTCAAGCCCAGAACCCCGGGATCGCGACCCGAGGCTAAAGCAGACACCTAACGACTGAGCCACCCAGGCACCCCAAGTTGCAGGCATTATGGCACTTTCTTAAATGTGCTAACTATTTTAACCTCTATCACCTAAATAAAAATAGATCTATTTCCTTACCGTATTTGTTTCTTGTGGCTGCTATAACAAATTACCACAAACTTGGTGGTTTAAAACAAAAGAAATGTATTCTTTCACAGTTCTGGAGGTCAGAAGTCCAAAATCAAGATGTTGGCAGGGCCACACTTCCCCTGGAGGCTTTATGAAAGAATTCTTTGCCTCTTCCAGCTTTTGGTGGCTGTCTGTATTCCTTGACTTGTGGTCACATTGTTCAATCTCTGCCTCTATGGTCACATTGCATCTCCTTCTCTGTCTCCTCTATGTGCCTCTCTTTTAAAAAAAAAAAAAGATTTTAATTTTTTTAGAGAGAGCGAGCAAGTGCATATGAATGAAGGGTGGGGAATGGTGGGGGGGAGGGAAAAGGGAAAGGGAGAGAGAGAATCTCAAGCAGGTTCCACACCCAATGTGGAGCCCAACACGGGGACTGATCTTTCAACTCCGAGATCATGACCTGAGCTGAAATAAAAAGTCAGTCACTCAACTAACTGAGCCACCCAGGTGCCCCTCTATGTGCCTTTTATAGGGAAACTTCTCAATGGATTTAGCAATTACCCAGAAAACCCAGGTCAATCTCCTCATCTCAAGATTTCTAACTTAATTATATCTACAAAACTCTTTTTCCAAAGAACATTCAAAGTTCTGGGGATTAGGACATGGACATATTTTGGGGGGGCCACCATTCAGCCCAATACACCTACACATAACCATAATACAATTGTCATTCTTAAGAAATTTAACACAGTCACAATTTTATTACCTGGTATTTGATCCATATTTAAAATTTCCCAATTTTCCTCATAATTTACTGTATGGATTTTTTTTTTTTAAATTCAGGATTGCATTTTGTCTTCAGGTGTTTTTAGTTTTCTTTATTCTAGAACAATTCTTCACTTTTTATTTCCCCCATGATATTGCCATTTTGGGGGAGACAACACCTTAATTTGGATGAATCTGATTATTTCTTTATGATTAAAGTTAAACATTTTGGGCAAAGATATTAGAGAAGTGGCTAGTTACTCTCAGTTACTCTTTGAGAGTAACTCAAAGAGTTCTCAAGGAGTGATCAACCACTTGCTCCATCTCTGGTTTCCCTCCTAACTCTTCCTTGCCAGCCATTTTGTTAATCCAAGCATTTGCCAAAGCAGCCTTTAAAAACCTGTTGGTTTGCTCTCTCTTTTCTTTAGCCATCCCCTCAACTTAAACAATTTTCTTTTTCTGTATACAAAAAATACAAATATTGGGTTGGAATATGTGAGATTCTTCAATATTAGGCTGAAAATTCCCATGCAGTCCTTGGGAAATTATATTAAAACCACTTAGATAGTCACTAATGATTCTGGGATCTTGAGGCTACAACAATTGAAAAGAAAGCCTTTCAAAAGAACAAAGAAATGGCTCCAATTATCAGTACCTACGGAATATCAGAAGTTTCTTATTGTTAATGAATAAGGATATATTAGGAAAAAAAATCTAGTAAATCCACTTTGTGATTCATTCTTTGGGTAAAACTTTATAATTTTTATTTTACTTCTTTAGTTTTGGGCTACTGGTTCCTTTCTAAAGACTGGATATCTTCACATTAGAGTTGAAACAACTACTTAATGGTACTTTTTTTCCCTTGTATCCTTCCGACTTTGTACAACTGGTTACACTTCAACTCTCTTTTTGTTGCTCCTGGATTAGCTACTATTGCTTTCTTCCTAGTCTCTACTTTTGTGGGAATATGGTTAAACAGATGCTTTTCTGTTTTCCTTATCCTGGTGAAGGTGATTGCTTATGAGTGGCCTATCTAGCCACTGCCCTCCTAATCTTTCTAAAAAAAATCTTCGAAAGGTGCTTCTTGGTACTCACAAAGATTTTTCTATTTCTCCCTTGTAGTACAACTATTAGAGCTAGTTGATGTGGTCCCTAAGGGTTGTTCTGAATTTGTTAGAAATTGCTATGACTCCTTATTAACCTGATATATGCCTTAGGTCTCTGATTTTCAGAGAAGTTACAGAACTATATAGATATAAAATTGTGTGTTTCTTTTGCTGTGTTTGGCCAGTTGTGTGATCAGTGGATGTCCTTTGTATAAAGAAAGAATGAGAAATTAGAAGGAAGAAGAGATAAAAATGGAGGGAGATGGTTATGGGAATGAAGAGGGAGATGGGCAAAGTGCGAAGGAGCCATAAAGCTAATTAATGAGTTTGAAGCCTTGTCTTCCAAGCATGAAAGCAAAGAAAATGAGTCAGAATCTGAGACAACGAAATCTAGTAAAGTAAAGGATTAGGAAATTGCCTCTAAAATGATATCATTGTCTATTCTCTTTCAAAACATACCAGTATTATTTATTCCTAGCAGAAAAAGGAAAATGGTTTTTGTAAGTATCAAGTAAGGTCTAGAGAATTACAAACCACTGAAATAAGTTATTTCTTTGGAGTTGAAATTTTATAGAATTATAGAACATAAGATCTGAGGAAACTTAGAAAAAAGTTGTTTTATTACTCACATTCATTCATTTCTCAACAAATATTTGTTGAATGTGTCTGGCACAATGTCAGGTCATATCAACAAAATAATAATAATAATAGTAATTCATATCCTTCAGGATAGAATAATTGCTATGGAAAGATTTACGCACATTACAAAGCGCATATAGAAGACGTGTCTTTTTGTTTGTTTTTGCTAGCTTGTTTTTGAGATAAGATAGTTTTATTTGAGTTAAATCTTGAAAAAGAAATAGAAGTTTCCCTAGTGAACAGAGGGGAACAAATCCTGACTGAGGAGACAGCACATGAAAAAGCACAGGAATATGATATACAAGAGTACATTTAGAGAACAGCAAGTAATTTGGTATATTAAATATGCCAATCATTTCTTCTATGCTCATATCCCCTTCTTAGGAACCTGCCCTTATCAAAGCTATTGATTGCTCTTTATATTACATGACCTTAGACCCTTTGCCATAAGAGCAGGAATGGGCCGTTGACTGGAGCTAATGAGATTTTCTCTTACAAAAATAAAATAAACCGAATAGACTTCCCTTGTTAGTAATGATAGACTATATCATTCAAGTCAACCCTCCTACTAAAGACAGCTAAACAAACTAGATGAAACAACAACAAAAAAGCATCCTCTAAAAGCATCTAGTAACTAAGAAAATAGTGAGGAGTTACTGGGCCAAGATTTTGGATAGGTAAGAAATTTGGAGAGATGAGCCTGACACTCATGCTGCTTTTGTCTGGAAGCATTTACTACATTTACTAATTCAGAAGAAGTAACTGTCAAACTAAGCTGTACTTTTGGCAGTCTAGAGAGCTGATGGGAACAAAAGTTGGAGTCCAGGGCCCATAAAAGGTGATGACCCTGACATATGGTCTTCTTTGACCAGGTAGAATGCTGCACTGTAGGTGTAAGGGAACACCAAAATTAAACTAACCCTCATACAGATTTCAGGCTGACTTCATGTCATTTAACTAGAAAAATCTCAGGGCCTGAACTTGTATTAGCCCTAATTGGCCCTAACTGCTAGTAGCAAGAGTAAATAAAGAGTAAATAAAAATCCTCTTTGAAGGAAAATATCATTATCCTCAGCCTCAAATTATTTATATAAAAAGTTGTTTTTTCAGGACACCTGGGTGGCTCAGTTTTAGGTGTCTGCCTTCAGCGCTGGTCATGATCCCAGGGTCGTGGGATCGAGCCCTATGTCAGGCTCCTTGCTCAGTGGGGAGCCTGATTCTCCCTCACCCTCTGCCCCTCCCCCTGCTTGTGTTCCCTCTCTTGCTGTCTCTCTGTCTGTCAAATAAATAAATAAATAAAATATTTAAAAATATATATTTTTTCAAATACAGTGTCTAGCACAAAGATAACCAGACATGCAAGGAGATAAGAAACCATGAAGGAAGAGAAATAACAGATAATAGAAACAAACCCACAGGTATTCTGTAGGTTGCAATCACTGGACACAAACTATAAAACAACTCAGTGTACTATGTTCGAGGAGGTAAAAACCAAACTTGAAAAACTTGGCAGACAACTAGAAACTATTAAAAGTGATATAAAAGGGGTGCCTAGGTGGCTCAGCCAGTTAAGCTGCCAACTCTTGATTTCCCCTCGGGCCATAATTTCAGGGTCCTGGGATCAAGCCGTGTATTGGGCTCTGCACTCAGCAGGGAGTCTGCTTTAGGATTCTCTCTCTTCCTCTGCCTCTCCCCCTACACATTCACACACTTGCTCTCTTTCTAATATAAATAAATCTTTAAAAATAGATAAATAAAAGTGATGTAAAAATAGCAGATTTGTAAATGAGAAAAATGGAAACTCTAGACTAAGATGGTGGTGAGCACTGAGATTTGTAAAATCAGAGTCCCTCCTACCCAGTGACCTGGTTGATCCATCTGCAAGTCCAGGAAGAAATATAGAGCGAAACAGAGGTGAGAAAACATGTGACTACAGGGAGAGAAAGATGTAGAGAGAGTAGCCACTTGACTATTTTTCAGTCCAGCCTCTTCTCACTACAAATGATGCCACAATAAGTATCTGTGTACACATATACTTACATATTAGTTCTTTTATTTCTTCTTTTTAAAGTTTATTTATTTGAGAGAGAGAGAATGGGGGCAGGGCAGAGAGAGAAAGTGAGAGAGAATCTCAAGCAGACTCCTCACTGAGCATAGAGCCTGACCTGAGGCTCAATTTCAAGACCCATGAGATCACAACCTGAGCAGGAATCATGAGTCCAGTGCTTAACCACTCAGGCACCCCACTAGTCTTTTTATATTTATTTAAAAAGATCCCAAATGCTGCATTAAAAGAATATCTTGGGGGGGAGCCTGGGTGGCTCAGTGGGTTAAGCCTCTGCCTTCAACTTAGGTCATGATCTCAGGGTCCTGGGATTGAACCCCACATCAGGCTCTCTGCTCAGTGGGGAGCCTGCTTCCCCCTCTCTCTCTGCCTGCCTCTCTGCCTATTTGTGATCTCTCTCTCTCTGTCAAATAAATAAATAAAGTCTTTTAGAAAGAAAGAAAGAATACCTTAGGGCCACCTGGGTGGCTCAGTCATTTGAGTGTCCCACTCATGATTTTGACTCAGGTCATGACCTCATGTGTCATGGAATTGAACCCTGTGACAGGCTCCATGCTCAGTGGGGAGTCTGTTTAAAGATTCTGTCCCTCTGCCCCTCCCCTCACTTTCTCCCTCTCTCAAGATTAAATAAATAAATAAATCTAAAAAAAATGTATTGGGGTGCATCAGTGGCTCAGTCAGTTAAGTGTCTGCCTTTGGCTTGGGTCATGATCCCAGAGTTCTGGGATGAAGCCCCATGTTGGGCTTCCTGCTTCAGCAGCGAACCTGTTTCTCCCTCTCTCTCTTCCACTTCCTCTGCTTGTGCTCTCTCTCTCTCTGTCAAGTAAATAAATGAAATATTTTTAAGGTGTTTTAAAAATGAATATCTTAAATTTTGGCACTATCACATTACTTTCCAAAGTTCTCATCCCTTCACATTCTTTCAATACTGAATTTATCGATGTGTTGATATATTGCCAATCTGAAGAGTTAAAAATGGGATCTTTAAAAGTCTACTTCACATAAAAACAGACATGGCCAGGGTGCCTGGGTGGCTCAGTGGGTTAAACCTCTGCCTTTAACTCAGGTCATGATCTCAGGGCCCTGGGATCAAGCCCTGAGTTGGGCTCTCTGCTCAGTGGGGAGCCTGCTTCCTCCCATCCCCACCTGCCTCTCTGCCTGTGATCTCTCTCTCTCTCTGTCAAATAAATAAACAAAATCTTAAAAAAAAAAAAAAGAACACACAGACAGGACCAATGGACTAGAAAAGAGAACCCAGAAATAAACCTTTGATATATGGTGAAATGATTTTTAACAAGGTGTCAAGACAATTTAATGCGGAAAGAACAGTCTTTTCAACAAATAGTAGTGAGAAACTGAATATCCACATGCAAAAGACTCTTACCTTATACCAAACACAGAAATTAACTAAAAATTGATGAAAGACATAAATATAAGTGTGAAAGCTATAAAACTCTTAGAAGAACAAATAGAAGAAATCTTCATGTCATTGGATTTGGCAATGATTTTTTGGATATGATACCAAAAACACAGGCAACAAAAGCAAAAATAGATAAATTGAACTTCATCAAAATTTAAAACTTTTTTGCATCAAAAGATACTACCTGTAGAGTAAAAAGCAACACACAGAATGGGAGAAAATATTTGCAAATCATATATTTGATTAGATATTAATATCTAGAATACATAAAGAACTTCTATAACTCAACAAGGACAAAACCACTGGAAAAACCCTACTTAAAAAGGGGACAAAGGACTAGAATAGACATTTTTCCAAAGAAGATATACAATTGCCAACAAGAGCATGAATGATGCTCAACATCCTTCTTTTTTTTTTTCCCCTAAAGATTATTTATTTATTTATTTGACAGAGAGAGAGATCACAATAGACAGAGAGGCAGGCAGAGAGAGAGAGGGAAGCAGGCTCCCTGCTGAGCAGAGAGCCCGATGCAGGACTCGATCCCAGGACCCTGAGATCATGACCTGAGCAGCTTAACCCACTGGGCCACCCAGGCACCCCAACATCCTTCTTCATTAGGAAGTTGCAAATAAAAACCACAGTGAGATATCACATCACACCTACTAAGATGGCTATTCTGTGGAAGACAGATAATACTTGTTGATAAGAATATGGAGAAATTGGAACCCTTATATATTGCTGGTGGGAATGTAAAATGGCACAATATTTTTAGAAAACAAGTTAATGTTCCTTAAGAAACTAAAAGCAGAATTATGAGTTTGGGAGCTTAGGGAAGAGAAGTGGATCTGGATTATAAATTAGGTGGCCTATGCCAGTATTTAAAGCTATGGGATTAGATAGGATCACCTAGAGCAAAGTGTGAATAGAGCCAAAAAGAGCCAAAGGCAGATAATCTTCAGAAGTTAGAGGAAGAGGAGGATCCAACCAAGATGAAACATGACCAAAGAGGCAAGAAGAAAACTAGGAGAACAAAGTATTCTACAAGCCAAGGAAAGAAATGAGTTCAAGGAGGGAGTAGTTGACAGTGTTGAATACTGTTGAGAGGTTAAGATGAAGGTAGAAATATGGCCATTGGATTTAGCAAGATAAAGGTTATAATGACCTGAAAAAGACAGTTTCGGTAGAATGGTGGAGACAGGGGCACCTGGGTGGCTCAGTCCGTTAAGCTTTTGACTCTTGATTTTGGCTCAGTTCATGATCTCAGAGTTGTGAGATTGAGCCCCATGTCGGGCCCATGCTGGGTGTGGAGCCTGCTTAAGAATCTTTCTCCGTCTCCCTCAGCTCCTCTCCCCCACTCTCTCAACCTCTCTTAAAAAAAGGGCGGGGGGGTGCCTGGGTGGCTCAGTAGGTTAAAGCCTCTGCCTTCGGCTCAGGTCATGATCCCAGGGTCCTGGGATCGAGTCCCACATCGAGCTCTCTGCTCAGCGGGGAGCCTGCTTCCTCCTCTCTCTCTCTCTGCCTGCCTCTCTGCCTACTTGTGATCTCTGTCAAATAAATAAAATCTTTAAAAAAGGAAAAAAAAGCAGGGACAAAAACTATTTTTTAATGGATTAAAGAGAGAATGGAGATGAGAAAGTAGAACCAGCAAATAGACACAAATGCTTTAAGTAATTTTGTAAAGAAGTAGGGTGATAGGAGGGAGGTGGCACAGGGAAAACTTTAAAAATATTTTTAAATAAAGGGGCGCCTGGGTGGCTCAGTCATTAAGCATCTGCCTTCAGCTCAGGTCATGATCCCAGGGTCCTGGGATCAAGCCCCATATCAGGCTCCCTGCTTGGTGGAAAACCTGCTTCTCTCTCTCCCACTCTCCCTGCTTGTGTTCCCTCTCTGGCTGTTTCCCTCTGTCAAATAAATAAATGAAATCTTTGAAAAAAATATTTTTAAATAAAAACAAAATTTTCAATAGATTACATTATATGGTACAAAATGACATACAGTGAAAATCTCACTCCCATAACTTTCCCTCAGTCACAATGTTTTCTTCCCTCATTTCAATGTTTCCAGTCTCTTACAAATCCTTCTGGAAATATTCTCCATATATTCGAGCAAATATTTACATATATATATATATTCTATCTTCCCTCCCTTTAAACAAATACACAAATGGTAGCTCACTGTACATACTATTTCTACCCCTGGCTTTTCTATTTATCAACATATCTTGAAGATTGTTCTATAAAGGTATATAAAAAGGTCTTCTGCTTTCTTTATGGTTGCATTATGCTATTATACAATAATTTATTTATCCAATCCCCTAGTGATCCCTACTGATGAATACTTACATGGTTTCCAATCCTTTGTTATTACAAATAAAGCTGCAAAAAATAATTTTATACATAGATCTTTTCACATGTGTGGAAATATGTATCCGTAAGATAAAACTACTTAGAATTGCTGAGTCAAAGCATAAATACATTTGAGAGTTTGATAGATATGGTGTCAAAATTTTCTATATAGTTTGTACCAGTATATTTCCTACCAGCAATGATGAGAAAACTTGTTTCCCCATACAAAGTGTTATCAATTTTTTAAATCTTAGCCAATCTAGTAAGTGAAAATGGTTTCCTGTACCTTAAATTTACATTTTTTCTTTTGAGTGAAGTTGAATATATTCTCAAAAGTTTAAAAGCTATTTGTATTTCTTTGAATTGTCTCTTTTTCCCTTTTGTTCATTCTCCTAATAAATTGTTGGTCTTTTTCTTAGTCATCTGTAGGAGCTCTTAATATATCAGGCACATTAGCTCTCTGTGATATGAGTTGCAGATATGTCTTTTCATTTTATGTTTTTCTTTCCACAAATTTTAAATTTTTACATATTTGAATTTATCTGAATTTTGTATCATACTTTAAAAACCTTCCCCACTCCAAAAGTATTTTTTTTAAGATTTTATTTATTTATTTGACAGATAGAGATCCCAGGTAGGCAGAGAGGCAGGCAGATTGAGAAGAAGGGAAGCAGGCTCCCTGCTGAGCAGAGAGCCCGATGAGGGGCTCGATCCCAGGACTCTGGGATCACGACCCAAGCTGAAGGCAGAGGCTTTAACCCACTGAGCCACCCAGGTGCCCCAAAAGTATTTTTTAAAAATTCCCAGAAGGGAGCCTTGGTGGCTCACATGTTTAAGTGTCTGCCTTTTGGCTCAGGTCATGATCCCAGGGTCCCTGGATCAAGCCCTACATCAACTCCCAGCTCATGGGAGATCCGGCTTCTCCCTCTCCCTCTGCTGCTCTCCTGCTTGTGCTTGCTCTCTCTCTCTCTGTGTCAAAAAATAAATAAAATCTTTTTCTTTTTAATTTCCAGGAGAGTTTTTTTTAAGTATGAGGAAGGTGGTACTAGCCGATGTTTACATGTTTTCAATAGAAAGGTAGGGATCAATGATGCAGGAGAGATTAGAGAAAATTTCAGGGGCAAAGTTGGTGAATGGGCTAAAGGGGATGGGACACAGAGCTTAAGTGGGTTGCTTGGCCTTCAGTAGGAATAGGGACAATTTCCCTTTGTCACAGGAAAGAAGACAGAGAATATGAATGCTGAAGAAGGTAGGATGATTGATTTGGTGGTGAGATGATGAGAAAGTTCTTACCTGATTGCCTTTCTTCTCCCAGTAACATAGAAGGCAAATTCGTTAGCTGAGTGCAGGGTAGGAAGGGGGTATAAGGTTTAAGGAGAGATGAAGATTTAGAAGGTTTAGTGGCCTTGTTGGATTAGATGTTCTAACTTGTGTTCATTTCTGCTCCCCTTGAACAAAAGATAATTTTGTTAAAATTTTTACTGATACTATGATTCGACCTGGTGAAATGACTTGATTTCTCTTTGAAAACTCCTTGGAGACTGCTTCATATGATTAGATTTTTATCATATGGGTGATACTAGTAGTGGTATTATTTGTATCACTACTAATTTACTAGCATCAGTAGTAAACGACTTCATCTTGATGTGCTGTGCTTGGGTTCCTTCTGGGTGATCTTGTCTTCAGGAGGTGTTTGGGTTCACTCTTTTTTTTTTTTTAATTTATTTATTTGACAGACAGAGATCACAAGCAGGCAGAGAGGCAGGCAGAGAGAGGAAGGGAAGCAGGCTCCCTGCAGAGCAGAGAGCCCAATGTGGGGCTCGATTCTAGGACCTTGGGACCATGACCTGAGCCGAAGGCAGAGGCTTTAACCCACTGAGCCACCCAGGCACCCTGGGTTCACTCTTTAGATGACAACTAAAATCTTCCCCACAAATAATTCATGTTCTGTACTTACCACAAAGCTGCTAAAATATCAACAACTTAGGCTTTGGTTTCTTGCCTTCCCTTTGTTCACCTGGCATTTATACGTCTCTAAAGAGAGAATTTGATTGGGTTGACTTTATTCAGTACGGAGTGCTGCTTTTTTTTTTTTTTCAAGATTTTTTTTATTTATCTGAGAGAGAGGGAGAGTGAGGGGAAGAAGCCAACTCCTCACTGAGCAGAATGCCCAATGTGGGACTCGATCCCAGGACTCTGAGGTCATGGCCTGAGCCAAAGGCATTTAACTGACTGAGCCACCCAGGCACCCTGAGTACTGCTTTTGAACACAGCTACCACTACAGCCTCAATGCCTTAGTTGGCTAATGTATGTGTAGTTGCCTGTGGCTCATGTGTTAATCATCTGTGACAGCAAGGTTTGTCTCATTCAAAACACGTTGTATGAGTCATAGCACCTGAAGAGGAAAGAACAGTTTGGATCACTTTGCCTAGAAGGGGGCCATGTACCTGGCAAGTCCAGATGGCTGCATGGACTCCTTGACTCCTTCCAGTAAATTGTTCGTATTCTTTGTCTCAGGAATGCATTCTGCTTTTGGAAATCTAACCTAGGGAAATGATTCGTAGGAGGTAGTTTAGAAGAGTGGTTAAGAACTCACAGGCTCTGGAGTCAGATATACCTAGGATTGAATCCCAAGTGGTGGTGATCTTGAGTACATATCTACTAGAGATTTATATCTCTGGGCGCCTGGGCGGCTCAGTTGAATAAGCATCTGCCTTTGGCTCAGGTCATGATCCCAGGGTCGAGGGATCAAGCCCTGCATTGGGCTCCTTGCTCAGCGGGGAGCCTGCTTCTCCCTCTCCTTCTGCCTGCTGCTCCCCCTGCTTGTGTTCTTTCCCTCTTTCTCTGTGAAATAAATAAATAAAATCTTGAAAAAACAATTTAAAGATATTTATAACTTTGAACCTTAAGTCATCGTTATGCAATTTTTAAAAAATATCTTCATTGGATACAATTCACGTACCATAAAATTCACTCATTTACGGTATACAATTCAATGGTTTAACCATATTCACAGTTGTGCAACCATCACCACAATCAATTTTAGGATATTTTCATCATCCCCCAAAGGAACCCCCTGCTCATTGATCACTCTCCATCCTATAGAGCCCTATATAATCACTAATCTTTTTGTCTATGTGGATTTGGCTATTCTGGACTTTTTGTGTAATGGAATCATACAATATGTGGTCTTTTGCACCTGGATTCTTTCATTTAGCATAATGTCTTCAAGCTCATTCATGTTGTAGCATATATCAGTCCTTGATTCCATTTTATTACTGAATAATAATTCCACCATTTGAATATATCACTTTTTTTTTTTTATAAAAACCCTGGCAATACACCCTTGGACTTTTTTTTTTTTTTAGTTTTTATTTATTTATTTGAAAGAGATCACAAGTAGGCAGAGAGGCAGGCAGAGAGAGAGAGAGGAGGAAGCAGGCTCCCCGCTGAGCAGAGAGCTCGATGTGGGACTCGATCCCAGGACCCTGGGACCATTACCTGAGCCGAAGGCAGAGGCTTTAACCCACTGAGCCACCCAGACACCCCAGAATATATCACTTTCATTTACCCACTCATCAGTTGATGAGCATTTGGACTGTTTCCGTTTGGGAGCTATTCTGAATGATCCTCCTGTGAACATTCACCCACACCTTTTTACATACAAGTTTTGTGTAGACATATATTTTTATTTCTCTTTTATATACCTAGAAGTGGAATTGCCAGGTTATAGGACAACTCTGTCTTCAACTTTCAAGCAATTGCCAGACTGTTTCCTAGAATGCTACATCCCTTTACTTACATACATCCCAGCAATAGCTGAGAATCCAGTTTCTGCATCCTCACCAACACTTGTTATGATCTACCTTTCTGATTACAGCCATCCTAATGGGTGTGATTTGATAGCTCATTATGATTTGTTTTTTTGTTTTTTTGTTTCTAAGTAGGCTCCATGCTCAGGCGTGGAGCCCAAGGCAGGGCTTAACCTCCTGATCCCTGATCTCAGGGGACTTCTTGCTCTGTTGGGAGTCTGCTTTTCCTTCCGCCCCTCCCCTATTTGTTCTCTCTCTCTCAAAGAAATAAAATTAAAAAAAAATATTTTGTTTGTGGGGTGCCTGGGCCGCTCAGTGGGTTAAAGCCTCTGCCTTTGGCTCCGGTCATGATCCCAGAGTCCTGGGATCGAGCCCCACATCAGGCTCTCCGCTCAGCAGGGAGCCTGCTTCCTTCTCTCTCTCTCTCTCTCTCTCTGCCTGCCTCTCTGCCTACTTGTGATCTCTATCTGTCAAATAAATAAATAAAATCTTTAAAAAAATATTTTATTCGTAAGTAATCTCTACACCCAGTGTGGGGCTCAAACTCACAACCCCGAGATCTAGAGCCTCAGGCTCCAGTGATTAAGCCAGCCAGGGGCCCAGTCTCTTCATTCTCTTGATGGTGTCTATCATTTGTAGTAAAATGTTTTAGATTTTGATATAGTCCAATTTGTCTACTTTTTCTTTTGTTCCTTTTCCATTCAATGTTTTAAATTCATCTTTACTCAGTCTCTCTTGATCCTACTCCAACCAGGCTTTAACCTTTAACACTGTATCAGAATTGCTCTTGATAAACTTATCAGTAATCTCCATATTATTGATCCAATGGTCAGGACTCAGCCTTCATTTTTACCTGACACAGCTCTCACCCCTTCCTTCTTGAAATACTATGGTTTATTCAGTAGGCTCCAGGATACTACACCCTCCTGGTTTTCTCTTACCTCACTGGCTGCTCTGTCCCAGTCTCCCTTGCTGCTTCTACCTCATCTCTCTGACCTTTAAACATTGGAGTGCAGCAGGAGGCAGACCTTGGATTTGTATCTCTTCTCAACAGTCACTGTGTTGGTGATTTCATCTGGCCCAATGGCTTTATTTTTTTTTTTAAGATTTTATTTATGTATTTGAGAGAGAGAGGAGCAGGAGGAGGGGCAGAGGCAGAGGGAGAAGCAGGCTCCCCACCAAGCAGGGAGCTCGATGTGCGGCTTGATCCCAGGGCCCTGAGATCATAACCTGAGCTGAAGGCAGACGCTTAACCAACTGAGTCACCCAAACGCCCCTAGCCTGATGGCTTTAAACATCATCTGTATGGGACAGGGTCCTGAGATCAAGTCCCCACATTGGGCTCCTTGCTCAGTGGGGAGCCTGCTTCTCCTTCTGCCTGCCGCTCCCCCTGCTTGTGCGCTCTCTCTCTCTCTCACAAATAAAATTTTTTAAAAAAAGATAAATATCATCTGTATGCTAATAACTCCTTAACTTATATCTCTGGCCCAAACTCTCTGCCTAAAACATTCTTCCCCCAGATCTCTGCACTGCTCACTCCCTACTATGACTGAATTGTGTCCCCCACCCAAATTCATTTGTTGAAGCCTTAACCCCCAGTGAAACTATTTGGAGATTGGGCCTTTATGAAGGTAATTAAGGTTGAATGAGGTCATGAGGGTGGAGTTCTGATCCAATAGGAGGAGGAGACTCCAGAGAGCTAGCTCGTGCTCCTACCCCCCACCCATCCTCCATGTACAACATCCAGGAAAGGCCATGTGAGAACACAACAAATGAGGCAGCTACCTTCGGCAAGCTAGAAAGGGAGCTCTTATCAGAACCCAGCTGTGCTGACACCCCGGTCTCAGATTTCCAGCCTCCAGAACTGTTAGAAAATAAATGTCTGTTGTTTAAGCCCCACAATCTATGGTATTATGTTATGGCGGCCTGAGCCAATTAATAAACTCCCACACTCACTTTATATTTTTGCGTGATGATTCCTTTTCACTGAGGTATTTCCTCATTGTCTTGTTTAAAGTTGCAACCTTGCCTAACCCCGGCATTGTCTTTCCTTTCCTGTTTTATTTTTCTCCATTGAATCAATTGACATATATACTATCTATGTTTTAATTAACTTTTAATTATCTGTTTTCCACCACTGCAATGTAAGTTTTTTGTTTTTTTTTTTAAGATTTATTTGACAGAGAGAGAGAGAGATCACAGGCAGAGAGGCAGGCACAGAAAGAGGGGGAAGCAGGCTCCCCGCTGAGCAGAGAGCCCAATGCGGGGCTCGATCCCAGGACTCTGGGATCATGACCCAAGCCGAAGGCAGAGGCTTAACCCACTGAGCCACCCAGGTGCCCCTAAAATGTAAGTTTTTAAGAGTAGAGTCTTGTTCACTTTGCTTACCTCTGTAACCCTAACACCTAAAACAGTACCAGGAAAATCATAGGCCTTTTTTTTTTTTTAAGATTTATTATTTATTTGTTTAGGGGATCCCTGGGTGGCTCAGTTGGTTAAGGGTCTGTCTTTAGTTCAGGTCATGAATCCAGGGTCCAGGATTGAGCACTGAGTTGGGCTCCCTGCTCAGTGGGGAGTCTGCTTCTCCCTCTCCCTGTTTCTGCCCCTTCTCATGTTCTCTCTTGCTGTCTCTCTCAAACAAATAAACAAACAAAAAAAATTTTTTAAGGTTTATTTATTTATTTGAGAGAGAGAGAGACCACATAGGCACAAGCAGGTGCAGAGGCAGAGGGAGAGAGAGAAACTCAACTGGACTACCCACTAACATGGAGCCCTCTGTGGGCCTCAATCTCCTGACCCTGAGATCATGACCTGAGCCAAAATCAAGAGCTATACGATGAGCACCTGAGTGGCTCAGTTGGTTGGGCGTCTGCCTTCAGTTCAGGTCATGATCCCAGTGTCCTAAGATCGAGCCCCACATTGGGCTCCTTGTTCAGTGGGGAGTCTGCTTCTTCCTCTCCCTCTGCCTGTAGCTCCCCCTGCTTATGCTCTCTCTGTCAAATAAATAAATAAAATCTTTAAAAGAATAAAAATGTTGGATATTTAACTGACTGAGCCTGCCAATTGCCCCAATTACAGGTTTTTAAAAATATACATGTTTGGGTCGCCTGTGTGGCTCAGTTGTTAAGCGGCTGCCTTCAGCTCAGGTCGTGATCCTGGGGTCCTGGGATCTAGGCCCGCATCCAGCTCCCGGCTCAGTGGGGAACGCGCTTCCCCCTCTCCTGCTCCCCCTGCTTGTGTTCCCCATCTCTCTGTGTCTCTGTCAAATAAATAAATAAAATCTTTATAAAAAAATAAAAATATATATGTTTAATGAATGATTGCCATTGTAGCTTGAGAATATATGATGAAATTGGATATATTAAATTGGAAAATAATGAAGTTGGCTACTTCTGTGAAAGTGATAATTCAGGCCTTCATAGTTACTTCTTAGGAACTGTTAATGAACAGCTTTTTTTTTTTTTTTTTAACGTTCCCATGAGTCATGGTGGGATGTGTGTGGGTGAAGTATTGAGGTCCTGGACAAGGTAGGGAGGGCATTGTTCAGGTGTGCCTTTCTCCTGGAATGCCTTTCACACTTCCCTTAATCTCTCAATTTTCAGTCTCATTGCTCCCATGAAGGTTTTCCACAGCTATCGCAGCTACAAAGCCCCCACCCTCATGACCATTGCTGTGAAAGACTCTTGGTGAGCAAGTCACAATTGGGACGGAGATGCTCTTTATGTCGACATCATATAAACAGAGCCCAGTCCTAAAGCATCATGCTTGAATGTTTCATATACGTTGGTGACGCCTCTGACATTGTTAGGAGGTCCTCTTCAAAGCTTGTGGTCCATTGCTGGCATGACGGTGCTGGTCCCTTTGTGGTGATCTAAATGAAAACGTTTTGGCATGGGAATACCCTTAAAAAAGCAGCTTAAATGTTTTTGGTTCTTTACTACGATCTGTGTTTCATGGTCATTATACTTTGGCTGTTTAAGATAGGTTTGTTTTTGTGATTGTTTTGTAGCAATTCTTTGTATATGGCATGAGAAAGCATCAACAGAAGGATCTCTAGTGAAGATATGACTTCATTATTTTAATGATGGAACTCTATATAGATACATTAATATAAATAAGTTATATTAGTTAGCCACTGAAGTAGGAACTCTAAGTAACTAGAGAAAATTAACAGATTCAATTCTCAGTCATCTCTAAATCAATGGATACTCTTGCTAGTTTTAATTAGTGTGTATACTTATTATATAATTTGTATAATCAATTTTAGTTGAAGTCAGGACAGATCATTTACATGTTCTGGTATAACATGTACTTTAGGTGTACTTTTATACTGAGAATGACTTTAATAGTTCTCTTGCAAATTTTCACAGTGACATAAAATAAAAATTAATTTAATTTTAATTTAAAAAAATTCTTAAGTAAGCTCTCTGCCCCAATTGGGGTTGAACTCACAACCCTGAGATCAAGAGTACCATGTTCCACTAACTGAACCAGCCAGTGCCCCAAAAGAAAAATTAAAAGTATCTGCTAACTTGTTGACCCCATAACAATGGTATTTACACATATGACCATTTGTATGTATTACTGTAAATACTATACAGTCTCAAGGCATTTTGCTCTGGGCTTTACTATTACATGTATCATGAATTATCCAAATCCTATTACCAGTTGAATTTTCTAGTACTTTGAATGGCATCGTCTTTCAAGAGAGCCCTTCTGATTGCAGAATCTTGGTACCCTTGGATTTGCTGGTTCAGTATAAACAGGGGTTGACTAGTCTGTAGATCCACATGTCTTATGAAATGTCTATTTCCTGTTTTCTCCACCTGCTGAACTGTAACAGCATTTGGAATATAAAAGTTACTACTGCTGGGGATCCTGGGTGGCTCAGTCATTAAGCATCTACCTTTGGCTCAGGTCATGGTCCCAGGGTCTTGGGATCAAGCCCCACATCAGACTCCCTGCTAGTCAGAAAGCCTGCTTCTTCCTCTCCCCCTAGCCTGCTTGCGTTCCTTCTCTCTCTGTGTTTCCTCTCTGTCAAATAAATAAATAAAATCTTTTAAAAAGGGGGCCTGGGGTGCCTGAGTGGCTCACTGGGTTAAGCCTCTGCCTTCAGCTCGGGTCATGATCTCGGGGTCCTGGAATCGAGTCCCGCATCGGGTTTTCTGCTCAGCAGGGAGCCTGCTTCCCTCTCTCTCTCTCTGCCTGCCTCTCTGCCTGCTTGTGATCTCTGCCTGTCAAATAAATAAATAAATAAAATCTTTAAAAAAAAATAAAAGGGCGCCTGGGTGGCTCAGTGGGTTAGGGACTCTGCCTTCGGCTTGGGTCATGATCCCAGGGTCCTGGGATCAAGCCCTGCATTAGACTCTCTGCTCTGCAGAGAGCCTGCTTCCCCCTCTCTCTCCGCCTACTTGTGATCTCTATCTGTCAAATAAATAAGTAAAATCTTTAAAAAAAAAAAGTGGGGGGCACCTGGGTGGCTCAGTGGATTAAGCCTCTGACTTCGGCTCAGGTCATGGTCTCAGCGTCCTAGAATCGAGTCCCGCATCAGGCTTTCTGCTCAGTGGGGAGCCTGCTTCCCTCTCTCTCTGCCTGCCTCTCTGCCTACTTGTGATCTCTCTTTGTCTGTCAAATAAATAAATAAAATCTAAAAAAAAAAAAAAGGATACTACTGTCTTGGCTGTGATTTACTGCCCGAGTAGGACCTTTTATTTAAATTTGGTTTGGTCTAGAGGCATTATTTAGAGGGGTTTATTTTAAAATTCAATATAACTGGTGATATTACAACAAAGCAAAGAATTCTCCAAACTGCAATACTGAGTGATATGGCACAATTTCAAGTCATGTACAGTATCATGGGAAGTCCACCTTTAGTTATTCCACAAACTGATCACTTAATTTACCACTCAGCAAGCATTTATTGAATACCTTTGTAGGGGGCACTTGCAAATATTGGAAATACAACATGATAAGCTAAGGTCCTTGCCCTCATGGAGCTCATAGACAGCCAACTCCTATATTTTTTTAAATTTATTTATTTGACAGACAGAGATCACAAGTGGGCAGAGAGGTAGGCAGAGAGAGGAGGAAGCAGGCTGAGCAGAGAGCCCGATGCGGGGCTTGATCCCAGGACCCTGAACCGAAGGCAGAGGCTTTAACCCACTGAGCCACCCAGGCACCCCAGCCAACTCCTATTGGGTGCGATAATGCTACAACAGAAGCACAGAAATGTTTTAATCCTATGTGAAGGATAGTTTTTGGGAAGACACCATTATAATATGCTTTAGGGACACAAAATGTTGGGAGCAAATCACTCTTCACTTTTAAGAGTCTTTATTTTGTTTTATTTTTATTTGTTTTATTTGTCTTTATTTTATTTAGTTTGTTACTAGATATTTACTAATATATACATATTAAATAATACATACATATTACATAAATATATCTATGTATGTGTGTGTGTATATATATATATATATATACCCAATGAAAGATACAGACATTAAACAAGTATAGAGTTAGATATTTTAACCAACTGAGCCACCCAGGCGTCCCTTTTTTTTTTTTTTTTTTAGATTTTATTTATTTATTTGCCAGAGAGAGAGAGAGAGAGCAAGCACAGGCAGGCCGAGCGGCAACAGAGGCAGAGGGAGAAGCAGGCTCCCCGCCAAGCAAGGAGCCTGATGTGGGACTCGATCCCAGGACGCTGGGATCATGACCTGAGCCGAAGGCAGCTGCTTAACCAACTGAGCCACCCAGGCGTCCCTAGAGTTAGATATTTTAAATGCTAGAGAAATGCTAAAAAGGTGTTCTGAAAGACTATAGGGATTTTATTTTTATTTTATTTTTTTTTAAGATTTTATTTATTTATTTGACAGATCACAAGTAGGCAGAGAGGCAGGCAGAGGGAGAGAGGAGGAAGCAGGCTCCCCACGGAGCAGAGAGCCCGATGTGGTGGGGCTCGATCCCAGGACCCTGGGATCATGACCTGAGCCAAAGTGGATCATTAACCCACTGAGCCACCCAGGTGCCCCAAGACTATAGGGATTTTAGATAGAATGAAAGCTACTTAGCATATTGTATGTTATTTATTTATTGCTATATAACAAATAATTTCCCAAACTAGCAGCTTAAGACAATAATAAACATTATCTCATATAGTTTAAACGGGTCAGGATTTCAGGAGAGTCTAAGTAGTATAGCTCAGAATCTCTCATCAGTTTATAGTCAAAATGTCAGTTGAAACAGCAGTCTTCTGAGACTTAACAGAGGAAGGGAAGATCCAATTCCAAGATGGTTCACTCACATGGCTGTTGACATGAAGCCTCATTTCTTTCTTCCATGGACCAGTCCATGCATTTGCTTGTCCTCAACGAGTTTCCTCCAAAGAGAGTGATCCAAGAGAGAACAAGGCAGAAGTCACATCACTCTTATGACTTGTTCCAGAAGTCGTACACCTTTATTTCCACACTACCTTATTTGTTACTAGTTTGTCATGGTTCAGCATGTGAGGTGACACCAGTGCCAGGTTGTAAGGATTACTAAAGACCATCTTGGAGGCTGACTACCGCATATATAGTCTCCAAATGCAAACTTGCTGAAATCAAACTTTGCAGAAGAGCCTAATACAGTCATTTTATAAACAACACCTGTTCGTGTTACTAGGAGAAGTTCATATTTAATTGCCTATCAGTAGAGGATTTGCATGATCCTGTTTCCCACTTATTTAAGAACCCCACCTCTTCCTACATTTCTCCCCCACTTTTTCCATAAATGTTTACAGAGTACCTGTAATCATTAGGATTTCGGTTTTGCTCAGTTCAGAGAGATATAAAGACAGAACACTTGCCCTCAAGTGCTCATATGATGGAGGTTTATAAACTTATCGTACAAATGTGATAACGGAGGCATGAACAATCAGGTTGGAAAAGAAATATCTAAGTAGAGGGGCACCTGGGTGGCTCAGTGGGTTAAAGCCTCTGCCTTTGGCTCAGGTCATGATCCCAGGGTCCTGGGATTGAGCCCTGTACCTGGGTGGCTCAGTGGGTTAAAGCCTCTGCCTTTGGCTCAGGTCATGATCCCAGGGTCCTGGGATTGAGCCTCGCATCGGGCTCTCTGCTCTGTGGGGAACCTGCTTCCCCCTCTCTCTCTCTGCCTGCCTCTCTGCCTACTTCTGATCTCTGTCAAATTAATAAATAAAATCTTAAAAAAAAAAAGTAATATTTAAGTAGAGTAGGGGCCGCCAAATCAGAGATCATGGGCCAAATCTACCTCATTGCCTGTTTTTATAAATAAAGTTTAATTGCTGAGCAGCTAGTCCCATTTGTCTATTGTCTCTGACTGCTTTTGCACTACAATGGTAGAGTGAAGTCATTGAGATTGAGGCATTAACTGGCACTCTCATCCCTCTTGGCTTGTATAGCATACAATATTTACTATAGGGTTCTTTACTGAAAATGTTTGCCAACCCAAGGCCAGAGGAATTAATGTCACCCACACAGGTGACATTGGAGATAAGACTTGGAGGAGCCATAGAAGTACTTTTGCAGAAGGGAGCATCATGAGATAAGGTATGAAGGGATATATCTTTTTTCTTTAAGATTATTTATTTATTTATTTATTTATTTGACAGAGATCACAAGTAGGCAGAGAGGCAGGCAGACAGAGAGGAAGGGAAGCAGACTCCCTGCTGAGCAGAGAGCCCTATGTGGGGCTCGATCCCAGGACCCTGGGATCATGACCTGAGCTGAAGGCAGAGGCTTTAACCCACTGAGCCACCCAGGCGCCCCTGAAGGAATATATCTTAATACCCTGGAGAGGGGTCTTTAGTGGACTAAGACTACATTGGGTTAAGCCTCAATCACTGCAGCTTACAACTACAGGAACTGAAGGAACAAGATGCTAACAGGAAAACATGAGACAACAAAAACATGGCACCATAGCTCCCAACCCACATCTCTACTTTCCCCTCCTCCTCACACAAAGATCCAAAGCAAAGCTTTGAAGGCTAAGTTATTGACCTTAGCTAACTTTTAGTTCAACTGAGTTTTGACCACAAATGCTTTTTGGCCCCAACTTTGGTGGAGTAGAACATCTGAAGAAAGGAGAACCCCTAGAATCTCAACCCTGTTTACAACATCGAAAATGAGTTGCTTCACCTCTCCTAGACAAAAAGTAATAGGTGTACGGAAGGCCAAGTAACAGACAAAACAATAAATGTGAAAATCTGAAGGAAAAAACGAAAACCCAACCTAAGGATGGAGTGGGCTAAAGAATCATGGAATACTGTAGCTAACTGGGTAGAAGCAGTTTGGATAGAAACTCTAATACAGTAAAATATATGTGGCATATATTACGTAGCATAAAACCAAACTAAAACAGAAGCAGAAAATGGGAGAAAACATGAATTAACTGAGGCAAACCAGAATTGGTGTTTGTTACAACTAATGGGTTAAGGAAGAAAAACTAAAGAATTAAAGGCTTCAAAAAGCTGCTGTAAATATTAAACAAGAACTCAGAAAAGCACAATCCTTATTGTCATTTATTCATTAGTGGCCCATGCCATCAGCTGATGGAACTTGTGAATAATCCTATGATTTAAGTCATCTCAGACATCCACATGGAGGATCTTGTCCCCTTTAACCCTCTATATATCTTCCAGAAACATGTATTTTAGAAGATCGTCCAAGATTTCTTCTTCTTTTCTTTTCTTTTTTTTTTTTTTTAACCATCATACAAAAAAGGATTTCATTTTGGGAAATCAATTCCTAATTTATGGCAAGTTTTACTTTCAGAAAGAAAACCACAAAACAACACAATCTAATTCAATCTTAAAGGCTGGTATGCTGAGCAAGGAATGTTCTTATTCTTTGTAGGAGCTCCTTCTTTATGCTCTGCCTTTTGGTGTGATTTCAGCCACCAAAGTCATCAGTAGACCTTTTTCTTTAATTACCTCTTTACAGCGTGCCTTCCACTAATGTCGTGCCTTTCCACCACATTCAATTAATTTAGCTCTCAGCAACTCGTTGAGGCGTTCTCTTTCTCCAGTTTCTATCAACTTTTGGTCAGTCGCTGCTCTCATCTGTGCATCTTTGTTCATCTTGCTAACCACACTCTTCAGATGCCCGGACCTAGACCTGCAGTAGCTCGGTCGCCTAAGCTCACAGAAAGCTAAAACACGCATTTCCCTTATTCTTTTTTTAAGACTTACTTTTTTTTTTTTTTTAAGACTTACTTATTTATTTAAGTAATCTCCACACCCAAAGTGGGGCCTCAAACTCACGATCCTGAGATTAAGAATCACGCTTTCTTCCTACTGAACCAGCCAGACACTCCGCCTAAGATTTCTTCTTATTGAACTACTTCTGTACTTGTTTTCACCAAAATCTCAACCCTATGTTCCATCAACCCAATATTTGCCTTTGCACTCTGGATGGGGTATTCATATCCCTGATAGCCTAATATTTGCCCCTGTGGCTTTCCTCATGTGGCTTTAGATCTGCTCTTATGGAACCTGATAATGGCCTTTAAATGATATGGCCTTTGGCTCAAGCTGGGTTAGTCCAAGTCATCCCCAACCCCTCCTTCAGGGGGAGATACTAGTAGCTGATGAGAACCACTTCTACTTGATCTTCAAATAATAATTTCTGATTACAGACACAGCTGGTTGGTTACATTTATTACCAATAGGTCCATGGTCAAGTTGACCACAATTATTACCAAAATACATGCTGAATACATCTTATTACCTCTCAAGCAATAGTATAAGGATGGCAATTTGGCTTAATAGAAAGAATGCAGACTTTGAGAATAGCTTTATAGGTATAACAATGCGGAGGGAGTGGGTGGAGGTAGGGAGATAAGCATCCTTAATCCCTAAACGTCATTCATCCAGGGGCATCCAATCCCCTGTTTCTCCTTTCCCTCAATACATGGGCATTTGAAGTTTTCTTGGCCTACTTCTGTTTGGCCACTGCTGATCCAGAGCAAGCTGGAACAGATGTGCCTGAGACCGAGTTTTGACCATGCAATGGGAGTGAAATCCCCCTAGGAGAGGGCAAAGCAACAATATGAAAAGAACCAAGTCCTTGAGTGACCAGGTGGAGTAGAGCTGCCTGCAATCCACAGTCTTCCAGACCGTTATTTGACAAATAAATTCCTGTTTTCTGTTTTTATTTTATTTTAAAGATTTTATTATTTATTTGACAGAGAAAAACAGCAAGAGAGGGAACATAAGCAAGGGGAGTGGGAGAGGGTAAAGCTTAACGACTGAGCCACTCAGGCGCCCATTTTCTGTTTTTAGAAAGAAAAAAGAAGGGGCGCCTGGGTGGCTCAGTGGGTTAAAGCCTCTTCCTTCAGCTCGGGTCATGATCCCAGGGTCCTGGGATCAAACCGCCCCGCATCGGGCTCTCCACTCAGTGGGGAGCCTTCTTTCCCCCCAATCCCGCCTGCCTCTCTGCCTACTTGTGATCTCTGTTGTCAAATAAATAAGTAAAATCTTAAAAAAAAAAAAAAAAAAAGAGGAGCACCTGGGTGACTCAGTGGGTTAAGCCTCTGCCTTCGGCTCAGGTCATGATCTCAGGGTCCTGGGATTGAGTCCTGCATCAGGCTCTCTGCTCAGCAGGGAGCCTGCTTCCTCCTCCTCTCTCTCTCTGCCTGCCTCTCTGCCTACTTGTGATCTCTCTCTCTGTCAAATAAATAAATAAAATCTTAAAAAAGAAAAGAAAAGAAAAGAGAATCCAGACTTTTTATTCAGGATTGGATTTGAATCTCAGCTCTTATACCTATTATTCCTATAACCCTGTTTAAGTCACTTAAAGTCTGTTAGCTTTAACTTCCCACAAATGTAAATTAGGGTTGTTACATATTTTGCAGAGATGTTCTAAATAGAGGGAAGAAAATATCTATACCTGGCATATATTGGGCACTCAATGTAAGATGGTAATTGTAACTTTTTAAACTGAGTATGTTGGTTTTATTATTTTTTTATTTTTAAAGATTTTTATTTATTTGACAGAGAGAGAGAATGCACAAGCAGGGGGAGCAACAGAGGGAGAGGGAGAAACAATCTCTCTGCTGAGCAGGGAGCCCGACATGAGGCCCGATCCCACTGAGATCATGACCTGAGCCGAAGGCAGATGCTTAACTGACTGAGCCACCTAGGTGCCTGGGTACATTGGACATTTTTCTTATCATAAGATAAGACATTTTTCTTATCATAAAAAAAATCATATTTTGGGGCACCTGAGTGGCTCAGTGGGTTGAGCCTCTGCCTTTGGCTCAGGTCATGATCTCAGGGTCCTAGGATCGAGTCCTGCATCGGGCTCTCTGCTCAGTGGGGAACCTGCTTCCTCCTCTATCTCTCTCTCTGCCTGCCTCTCTGCCTACTTGTGATCTCTCTGTGAAATAAATAAATAAAATCTTTAAAAAAATATATCATATTTTGAAATCTTTCTGTAATCTACAAGAAGATCTTGAGATTTTACCAGGTTTTCTTTATGCCCATATAGGAAGGACTAATGGTTTTTAAATCAGAAATAAGAAGGAACTTAGAAAGAATGGTTTAGAAACAAAGAACTTTTTTTTTTTTCAAGATTTTATTTATCTGTTATTTGAGAGAGAGAACAGGGCGGGAGGCAGAGGGAGAAGCAGACTCCCTACTGAGCAGGGAGCCTGAGGTGGGGCTCAATCCCAGGAGTTTGGGATCATGACCTGAGCTGAAGGCAGATGCCTAAGCCACTGAGCCACCCAGGTGCCCCACAAAGAACTTCGGATGAAAAAGATCATATCTGGCTGAATTGTGTTAGCAGAAATTGATAACACCTCACTTTTCTACAGAAAGTAATTTATCTAACAATCTAGGGTATCTGTAGGGGAATTGAGAATATTGGAGCAAGTAAAACAGAACATTGAACTGCTTTGAAAAGCCAGTACTACTCACTTTTTAGGAAAGACTCCCAGATTTAAAAACCTATTTACTCTCACTTTACACACAATGCTAATAAACTTGGTTATCTGGTTTCCTAGGACACAGATCAGGTAGAGAACTGCCAAAGCCAGGCACTCAGGAAGTAGTAAGAAGTACTATCTAACATTTTAACAAAATAAGAGGCAAAAAGCCAGAAAGAAAATTATTAGTATGGAAGCAGCCCAAGTGTCTATTGATAGATGAATGAATAAAGATAAAGAAGATGTGTGTGTGTGTGCGCATGTGTGTTTGTGGGCAATGGAATATTACTCACCCATAAAAAAGAATGATAGCTTGCCATTTTCAAAAATGGGTACATCTACAGAGTATAATGCTAAGTGAAATAAGTCGGTCAGAGAAAGACAAAAACCATATGATTTCACTCATATATGGAATTTAAGAAACAAAACAAATGAACAAAGAAAAAAAATAGATAAACCAAAAGCAGACTTTTAACTATAGGGAACAAACAGATGGTTACCAGAGGGGAGGGTGGGGGGATGGGTGAAATAGGTGAAGTGGATTAAGAGTACAGTTATCAGAATGAGCACTGAGAAATGTATGGAATTGTTGAATCACTGCATTTTACACATGAAAACTAATATTACATTGTATGTTGACTCTCTACTGGAATTAAAATTTAAAAATAAATAAATAAAATAAAGTGAAGATTAGGAATGTAAAGAAAAAAGAAAATTATTAGAAGGACATAAAGGAACACAAAAACACACTTAACGTTGGATCATTTGGGGGAGAACAAAAAGTCTAGAACATTTCTGTGTTTCTTAAAGATGCATCGCTTTGCACTCTAGTTCTTTTTTCTTTTTCTTTTTTTTGAAGATTTTATCTATTTATTTGAGAAAGAGTGTGACACAGAGAGAGACAGCACGAACAGAGGGGAAGGATAGAGGGAGAAGTAGACTCCCCACAGAGCAGGGAACCCAATGCAGGGACTTGATTGGGCAGAAGCTTAACCAAATGAGCCACCCAGGTGCCCACACTCTAGTTCTGAATGCTAATAATGACCAAGAAAGGAGTTAAATTATATTTGCTATATGTTTCAAGAATTCAGAAATCTATTTTATTTAAAATAATATTTCAGGATCACCTGGGTGGCTCACATGGTTAAGCATCTGCCTTCAGCTCATGTCATGATCTCCAGGTCCTGGGATCAAACCCCACGTTGGGCTCCCAGCTCCATGTGGAGTCTGCTTCTCCCTCTCTCTCTGCCCCTCCCCTTGCTTGTGTTCTCTCTATCTCTCTTTCTCAAATGAATAAAAAAAGTCTTTAAAAAATAAAATAAATAAAATAAAATATTTCATTAAAGGTGGTTTAAAAGCATTTTATACTTAAAGGAATTACTTCAATTATTTAGAAAACGGATTCATACCTCTCACATTTTTCAAAGGTAAATGGAGCTTTTCTGAATTGTAATAGCAAAGACAGAGTAAATACACACCAGTTTGTGTTGACAGGTCTTCTAAAAGCATCTTTAGATCTGGTTGGTTGCTTTGACCCCCAAGCAAGAGAAAATAAATAATGCATTCCACTACAAACTGACTAACAGTAAAAGTTTAACAAGCTCCCATTGGCATGCCCAGCTCTGTGGGAGACAAAAAGTAGAAAATAGAAAAGGTATGCAACACCTTTTTTTAAGTTCCCAAGAATTAAAGGAGGATCATAAAAACAAACCCATAATATGAAACTACATAAATTAACAAAGGTTCTATATAAGAATAATTTCTAAGCAATGCCTGATGTGTATAAGTTATTACTTAAGAATTCAGTAAAATCATGAAGTCCATTAATACTATGGTTCTTTGCCTTTGTGATACCTCTGTGGCTCTCAGGGGTTTATTCAAGTGTCAGAGTAAGTTGAAGGCAGAAGGTTCTGCAAGGCTACCAGCCAGGACCACATGACTCCATCTGCTTTTCTTCCTTGATGTCGAAGACAGCAAGGTCTTTCTTGCCTGCTTTCACTCAGAGAGAGCGGGATTCATTAAGACACACTGAGGGAATCCGCCAGACACATGACAGGTCTATTAGGGCTGCAGTGTACCATTATAGAGCCTCCTCCACATACCACTGCACAAAACAAGAGAGAACTGGATCCTTGTCTGCCTTGCGTACAGCACAGGGTTGGTGTGGAGTAGTATCCAAACATTTCTTGAACGACTGTGATAGAGTGACAGTGGAAGCTTGAGGCTCTGGAAGCCTAAGACTAGAAAGCCTTTCCCAGGACTAAGGACATGACCTGGGGACACATGGGCTACTCAGAGAGCACAGGGTAGCATACAACAACCTGTAGTCAAGCTACATACCCCCCAATGAACTCAGGCAAGGTTCCAAATCCAGCCACCAGCAATGAGGGAAAGTGCTTTTGTTATTATGCTGATTTTAATTTGGGACTGATCATTTATGTTTCATATCAAGAGTTCTTCATTTATTAAAGAACACCTTGATTTTGGAGAACAACAACAACAACAACAACAACAAACTCCTTTTCCTTGATCTGCTGTTCAGTCGGGCAGAATGTTTAGACCAACTCTCTTTTTTAAGTAGTAACTTAGCAGACCCAAATGTCTAAGAACCCAACCGTTGTGCTGCTGGAAGCACAAGAGAAAACAATCCAGGTAGAAAGGAAAGGGGAGAGATGTTTAGGTTCCCTATTCTGAGAAGAATAGCATAGGGAAATGAAAGTGAGCTGAAGAGAGGAAGAGAAATGGTAGCTGAAGAAAGCTGAGAGAATCAGGAAGGGAGATTGCAAAAGTGTGTCCCCTTTAACCCCACGTGCATTTGCACTTGTTTCTTTCTCTGCCTCTTGGTTGTCTGAAGGTACCAAGCATGTGTTCCCACACAGCACACCCTCGACCTCTCCTGGTCACACTCTGTCATGAGTCACAACCTTGACTGCTGTGGAAACTGCAAAGGGCAGGGCTCTGGGGAGGAAGGCAGTGCCCGACCCAGTGTCCACTACTTCAAGAAATGGGCATAAGGTGGCAGCACTGGTAGGGCCTGCAGGTGTTGTGGAGAGCAACTTGGCCAAGGACCAGCTGTACTTTAGCTGCTAAATCCCAGGGAGAAGATGGGAAGTGGGGACTCTGTTAAAGACCTCCTTATTAGGGTTGTTGATAATAGGAAGTGCCAGGCTTCTCGTAGGGGAGCAGTGGCACTCAGGAGCTGCACAAGGAGGAGTGGCTGATGGGTCCCATGGTCAGGTACCTCCACCTCTGTTGAAGGAGCAACTACCACTTATGAGGAATGATTAAGACGCATTGATGAACAACATGGATGAAGCCTGAGAACATGGTAAGTGAAAGAAGCCAATCACAAAAGACCATGTACTGTACTGTATGGTAGGTCCAGAAGAAGCAAATCCGTAGAGACAGAAAGATTAGTGGTTGCCTACGGTTGCGGCTGGGGAGAATGGGGGTGACTTTTAAAG
Source organism: Lontra canadensis (assembly GCF_010015895.1). Classification (NCBI taxonomy): domain Eukaryota; kingdom Metazoa; phylum Chordata; class Mammalia; order Carnivora; family Mustelidae; genus Lontra; species Lontra canadensis. The sequence goes on from NW_022631019.1 coordinate 19,296,470, forward strand.
AGTATGGGGTTTCATTTGGGGGTGATGAAATGTCCTAAAATTGATTGCGGTGACAGTTGCACAACTCTGAGGAAGTTAAAAACCATTGAATTGTGCACTTTAATGGGTGAGTTTTAATATACCTCAATAAACCTGTCACTAAAAAAAAAAAGAATGATGAACATATAGTTAAAAAACAGAGAGGAAAGGTAATAATGTGAGTGCATTCTTATCATTCTCTCCCTCCCTGGTCTTAGGAACAAGGAGGGCCTCAGTATGGGAGAGAGGCATCCCTTTTTCTGGAATCCCCCATCTCTAAGACAGTGCCACTTAAATTTTAAGTTGCATCCAAAGCACCTAAGGATCTTGTCAGAATGCAGATTATGTTTTAGAAGGTCTGAAATGGGACCTGACATTGTGCATTCCTAAGAAACTCCTAGGTGATCCTGAAACTTCAAGTCTTGAAGTTAAAATTTTTATTTATTTACTCTTATTAACATATAATGTATTATTTGTTTCAGGGATGCTGGTCTGTGATCCATCAGTCTTACACAATTCACAGTGCTCATCATAGCACATACCCTCCCCAATGTCCATTAGCCAGCCACCCCATCCCTTCCACCCCCCTCCACTCGAGCAACCCTGAGTTTCTTTCCTGAGATTAAGAATCTCTCATGGTTTCTCTCTCTCTCTCTCCAGTTTCATCTTATTTCATTTTTCCCTCCCCTCCCTGATGATCCTCTGCCTTGTTTCTCAAATTCCTCCTATCAGTGAGATCATACGATAATTGTCTATCTCTGATTGACTTAACATAATACCCTCTACTTCCATCCGTGTCATTGCAAATGGCAAGATTTCATTTTTTGATGGCTCCATAATATTCCATTATACATCTATATATACATACATATATATATCTGTATATATATATACATCTATATATATAAAGATGTATATACATCTTTATATATATAGATGTGTGTACACACACACACTTTATATATACATATATAAAGAAGATGTGGTGTGTGCGTGTGTGTGTGTGTATATATATATATATATATATATATATATATATGATGTGGTATATACCATATACCACATCTTCTTTATCCATTCATCTGTTGAGGGACATCTTGGCTCTTTCTATAGTTTGGCTATTGTGGACATTGCTGCTATAAACGTTCAGGTGCACATGCCCCTTCGGATCACTACATTTGTATCTTTAGGGTAAATACCCAGTCGTTCAATTGTTGGGTCGTAGGGTAGCTCTATTTTCAACTTTTTGAGGAACCTCCATGCTGTTTTCCAGAGTGGCTGCACCAGCTTGCATTCCCACCAACAGTGTAGGAGGGTTCCCCTTTCTCCGCATCCTCTATTGCCAACATCTATTGTTTCCTGACTTGTTAATTTTAGCCATTCTGACTGTTGTGAGGTGGTATCTCATTGTGGTTTTGATTTGTATTTTCCTGATGCCGAGTGATGTTGAGCACTTTTTCATGTGTCTGTTGGATGTCTTCTTCGCAGAAATGTCTGTTCATCTCTCCTGCCCATTTCTTGATTGGGTGATTTGTTTTTTGGGTGTTGAGTTCAATAAGTTCTTTATAGATTTTGGATACCAACCAACCCTTTATGTGATATGTCATTTGCAGATATCTTTTCCCATTCTGTTGTCTGTTGTCTTTGCCTGTCTGTCCATGTCTGTTGTTTCCCATTCCCATGTCTGGTGTCTTTTGGTTTTGTTGACTGTTTCCTTTGCTGCTCAGAAGCTTTTTATCTGGATGAAGTCCCAGTAGTTTATTTTTGCCCTTGCTTCCCTTGCCTTTGGCGATGTGTCCAGGAAGATGCTGTGCCTGAGGCTCAGGAGGTTGTTGCCTGTGTTCTTCTCGAGGATTTTGATGGATTCCTGTCTCACCTTTAGATCTTTCATCCATTTTGAGTCTATTTTTGTGTGTAGAATCACATTTTGAATAGAAAGAAGAGACTCTAAGACACCCAGTGAAATTATGTTTATTGCCTGATTGGGATCAATATTATGTCAGCTCTGAACTAAAGTTAAGAGATCTGGGGCGCCTGGGTGGCGCCATTGGCCTAAGTGTCTGACTTGGTTTCTGCTCAGGTCTGATCTCAGGGTTGTGAGATCAAGCCCCACATCAGGCTCCATGCTGTGTGGAATCTGCTTGAGTTTCTCTCTCCCTCTCCTTCTGCCAGTACCTCTCTCCCTGCTAGCACTCTCTCCCTTCGAAATAAGTAAGTAAATCTTTTTAAAAATCATAATAAAGTTAAAAGACCAATTAAATAGTTTTATTTTTACCTCATACTTGGTAGTGGCATTTATATGTATAGTCATATATATATATATATATATATATATATACACACACACACACAGAATGCTTCTAATAACAGTTAATACTAATATCTTGAAAAAGCACATTATTAAAGTACACTGTGGAATTTATTATCTATTTTTATTGAAAAGTTAGTATTTGGAATTTGTAAGAGAGCTAGGTTTGAATCCTGACTCTGTCATTTACAAGAGTCATGGCCTTGGATTATTTTATCTGAGTTTCAGTATCTTTGTTTATAGATTAGAGATAATGCTATTTATCTTAGTGGATTTTTGTGAGTACTAGAGACTATGTGGTGTACACATAGTGGTCAGTCATAAGATTACTACTTTTTAAAGATTTTATTTATTTACTCATTTATTTGAGAGAGAGAGCATGAGCAAGGGAGGGCCAGAGGGGGAAGCAGGCTCCCCACTGAGCAGGGAGCCTGACATGGGGCTCAATCCTAGGACCTTAGCATCATGACCTGAACTGAAGGCAGACACTTAACTGACTGAGCCAGCCAGGCATCCCAGGAGATGCTTCTTTAAGATTTTTTTTCTTGGGGTGCCTGGGTGGCTCAGTGGGTTAAAGCCTCTGCCTTTGGCTTGGGTTATGATCCTGGTGTCCTGGAATCAAGCCCCGTGTCGGACTCTCTGCTTGGCAGGGAGCCTGCTTCTCTGCCTACTTGTGATCTTGGTCTGTCAAATAAATAAATAAAATCTTAAAAAAAAAAAAAAGATTCTTTTTCTTCATTCATTTGAAAAAGATGCTGTTTAGAGTTCTAGGAAAATGCATATGGAATATAATTTTTCATAGCTAGAGCTATGGGTTGTTTTTTTTTTATTAGTTCTGATATGAAGGAATTCAAAGTAAAAGTTCAGATATTCAATAAGGAATTTTGGTCTCCTTGATTCTTTTTTTTTTTTAACTTTTATTTATTTAGGTAATCTGTATTCCCAACATGGGACTTGAACTCATGACTCCAAGAGTCACTGCTCTTCTGACTGAGCCAGCCAAGCACCCCAGTCTCCTTGATTCTTAAGTGTGAAGCTGAAATGAAGAATTCAACAACAACGATCTTTACTTTTGTTGAAAAAAATTTTCAAACTGAGTTGCTTAATTTCATTTTAGGGCCTCTGTTATTTTCCTTTTTGTTTACCGGTACAGCAGGCAAGTTCTCCTAATGCCTGGCCCTCAGGGAAGCCTACAGAGAGAGGCAATTTGGAAAATCCTGCTTTGGATTGGAGTTGCTCCTTAATAGCTCCCCATGGAAGAGGGATTCCTGCTACAAATGACATGACATCACAGGCACATGGCTTGGGCTGGAGCAAGGACTGCCGCTTCTTCCTTCTTGAGGCTCTCTGACCTAGGAGGTCCGTGGCCTAGACTGCTAGGTGAGTGCCCAGGTCCTTTGTTCCTCCATGTCATGCTTGGTCTATTCTCTGGAAGTTACAGAGACACAGAGGCTGCCCAATGTGTATGTTTACTTTTCTTTTCATATGCTTTTGTCTTTTAGGTTGACTTCATCTCCTTGGTTTTCCTGGTTTCTGGAAGAAAATGAGGCAAATGTTATCAATGGCAAATTTCTGCCATGCAGCTTTAGTAATATCCCCCCCCCTTTCTACACTTTTATAAATTTAAACTCTTGCCAACACATTCTATCACCATGTATTCTTCATTACCTATATGAAGGCCTAAGCGGTATGGAGACAAGAATTTGTTTTCTTCTCTATTTGATTTTTAAATTATAGACGACTCTAATGCTGCCAGCTGGTAAATGTTTAGAGTTTAAGGTAAACATCACTCCAACTTTTATAATGTTTAGAGTTTAAGGTAAACATCACTCCAACTGAAAACTGGTTTTGAAGATACCCTTTTTTGAAAAAAAAAAAACCCTATTTTATAAAGAATACTCTTAAACACATATTTTCAAATTTGAAGGGGAAAACAAGGGGTTTTACCTGTTCCATGCGTTTTGAATATTTAGGATTTCTTCTGTTAACTGTTCTGCTGCATGCAGTGCTCAGAAAGACTGAACAGGAGACACCAGCCCCCAGAAAGGAATAGCCACATGTTTATGGAGTGAGGAAGTGCTAGCTGCTGGCTGGGGACTTCCCAGATCACTAATTTTGAAACCTCCAAACACTGACCTAAAGATCAAATTCTTGTCCTCAATAGCAAGGATCAAACGGTTGGAAGGCTGTATTCTGTCCTCAGTAGCAAGATCAAACGGTTGGAAGGCTGTATTCTGTTTCCTCACCTAGCACCAGGATTCTGTTGGACAGTTGCAATTAAATGGATGCTAAGTCCTGCTTGTTCTTTTCTTCCTCATCTATCCAATTAAGGATATTCTTTGATTTGGTGCATCTTACCATTCGTTTTGGTGGACAGTTGCTTCTCTTGTTAAAAAGACCAAAGACCATTCTAAACTTGGAGTCAGCCAAGTAGATAGAACAAGTATCTCATCATTCCACACAGCTGCTTTAGAGCACTGGGCTCCAATCTACGCAGAAGTCCCTGTTATGAGCGTTGTTATGTACAAGAACTTGAGCTTTGAGAGCAGCCATGTAGCATAAATTGTACCTCGTGGACATTTTTGTATGGTTTAGTTCAAGTACAATTACCCGACGTGAGAGCCTATGTGACACTGAGACAAAAAAAGAGAGAAGAGAGAAAAGAGGGAGGAGCAGAAGTTATCTTGATTCATTTCTCTTAATTCTCCCTAGGGGAAAAGAATGACTAAAATATAACCTGCGTATAAGAGCATTAATATTATTAATAATAATACTTTTGATAACTAGGCCAGTGATCCCACAATACCTTTATCATCTATTATTTTCTTTATACTCACCCAAATCTCAAGGTCCTATAGAATGGGTATTGCCATATCTTAAGTTTTTTTGTTTGTTTATTTCTCTTTTCTCTTTCCTCATTAACTTTCTTTGAAAATGAGTGACCTTGACCTGAGCGCTAAGAACTTATAAATTTTGAATGAAAAAAGGCTATATTATTTTGAAGGCATTGTCTTTCCTCTTAGACATCAGCCTACAATGTCCTTTATAGGCAGTACAAATGTTGTGTATATATACAATATTGTACATCACAGCAGAGTGATGTCAATGGGCCTTCCATTTAGAGTAAACTCAATGACAGAATTTATATCCAAAATAAAAAAATGGAAAATTCTAGACTGGTTTCAAAGCATAATAGTGCAGAGACAGTCAGTTGACTCCTGAAAAGCCTCTCTTCCGGTGCATCTGAGCACACATAGTTCATATGATTAGATTTCTTGAGTCTATTTAAAATCTTGGGGGCACCTGAGTGGCTCAGTGGGCTAACCCTCTGCCTTCAGCTCAGGTCATGATCCCAAGGTCCTGGGATTGAGCGCAGGGCATCAGGCTCCTTACAGAGCGGGACCCTACTTCTCCCTCTCCCTCTACCCTTCCCCCTTCTCCTGCTCGCTCTCAAATAAATAAATAAAATCTTAAAAGAAATAAAATCTTGATCATTACAGCTTATAAACGAATACAGCCACTTGGAAATCTGACTTAAAATGAAAGTCTGGACATTTGTCTCAAATGTTGAGATAGCTCTCAAATGGTAAGCTCTTTGCCTTGAATATTAGGTAGGTCATCCTCCTTTAAACCTTGTCTTTCCTTAACTCATCCCTACCCCTATTCATCTCCCAAATAAAACCTCTAACAGAGTTTTCCATGGTCTTTGTAGTACTCCATTCCTGTAAATTCCTTCCCCATGTTTTTCTTCTGTTTCACTTAGTTTGGAAAATGGCAGTATAGAATATGTTTAGTAATGTTTGGTATAACCCTAATCCTGGCTGGCATCTGTGATCCCTTAAAACACACACACACACACACACACACACACATTTGAAGATACCTTTTCTAAAAAAAACCTATTTTAAAAAGAATTTTGCTGAATTCTTTACATATGTAGAATATGTATACTTGTGTATATTCCTCTGTGTGTGTGTGTCTGTTTTTGTCTGTTCTGGGGTTGAAGTCTAGAAGTAAAAACCTTAAATAAAGTAGAAAACAAGCATCCCTTATTATTCAGTCCCTTTTTAGTTGTTTAGAAAAAATGTTTCCTCTGTTGTTCCTATTAAGTATTTCTCGTTTTGGCATCATACACCAAAACGTGATGTCAGAGTGTGTGTGTATGTGTGTGCATGTGAGGTAGAGGTAAGGGAGTGACTAGGTCACATCCTATAATGTGCAGTGGTGAAGAACCTATTAAATTACATAATCTTTAATTAGCAGATCATTGAGAATATGAACACACACACAGGCAATCAAAAGGTGACGTCAGTGAACGGTTACTGCTCAGCATGACTGTTCCTGTTTGTTATTGCATTTAGTCCTAGCACTCTTGCTATCACAAGGCTGTCCTTTGAGTTTTACTATGAGACTTTAGAAATGTCTATAACAAAGGGGCATCTGGGTGGTGTCCAACTCTTGGCTTTGGCTCAGAAAATCTCAGGGTGGTGAGATCAATCCCTGCATAAGACACCACACTCAGCATGGAGTCTGCTTGAGATTCTCTTTCCCTTTTCCTCTCCTGCTCGTGCTTGCTTTCTCTAAAAATAAATAAATAAATCTTAAAAAAAAAAAAAAAAGCCTATGCCAGATAGCATTAATAAGTATTCTAGGACATAGTTAAAGCAAGGAACAAGAAGGATTTCTGGGTGGCTGAGTCAGTTAAGCTTCTGCCTTAAACTCAGGTCATGATCTTAGGGTCCTAGGATCAAACCCTTGCATTGGGTTCTTTGCTCAACTGGGAATCTGTTTCTCCTTCTTCCTCTGTGTCTTCCCTCCCCAACTTGTGCTCTCTTTCTCAAGTAAATAAATAATCTTAAGAAAGAAAGAAAAAAAAAAAGCAAGGAACATGGTGCTGAATTAAGTATATAAATATGGCTTTGGGATGACCTTATTATTAGCACTAGTCATTTAATTAACTTCTAGTTGAAAGAATAACATGCTCACAAGATTACTGAGCCTCAGAAGACCCATTCTGGTATAAATTAGGTCAGAACAGCACATGCAACTCAAGGATTGCTGAGGAGGGTCAGATGCCTATGGTAAAGTTGCCTCCTCATGAAAGCGGGGTATTTAAGGAGGAAACTGGGTGCCCTTGATCTAAGGTATTTGGTTAAGTTTATAAAAATGGTTTCTATCTAACCTCTCCATGATCAGTTATAAATCATGCTAATGAAGGATTACTAAAAATCCTCAGTAGCCAATGAGGGTTACCTCCTTACATCTGTTTTTTCCTAGAGAAGATCTTTTTGAAGGCCATGTAGTACTCTAATTCTCCCGTGATTCCATCTTAGAAATACTGGTTGGTAGTTCATAAAAAAACAGAGAGTAGGTGTGGAGTCAACTATAATACTCCTTTTCTAGAATACTCTGGACTCCTAATTTAAGCTGGGCTAAAGGGGAAACACAACATCAGCCATCAACTCCAGTTTTTGCTGGACAGAGTATCCATATTCTTAGTTAGCTGTTGGTTGGTTGGTTGGTTGGTTGGTTGAGAAAAAAAAGAAAAAAAGAGCCCTTGGACTGTTCTGGGTCAAAAAGGACCTCACATTGAAGAAATGTATAATCTATATACTGGTCTTGGTGTTTGGGGCAAAAATAGTCCCTAATGTTGAATGGCATGGTGTATTCTTTTGTTTGAGTATAGTTTGTGGATGGACTCTATTGATGAAAACATACTGTGGTAGAGAGCAGTATGTGTATGTGTGCATGGCGGGGGGTTCAGTGCTGGTTTTCAATGGCCTGTCGGATAGGCTCGATGAAGTGTGTTGGGTTGTTTCTCCTTTGTTTCCTGTCTTCTTCCTCCACAGCAAGACAGGCAGAACAACACACTTGTACACAGGTGTCCAGGAGTTTCTCTGGAGGGGTAGGCCAATGAGCACTAACCTTCCAGTCCCCACCCTCCAGCCCCTCCGGTTGCTTCTGAATCCAATTTTGTTAAATTTCCAGACAGAAAGTGATAATTTGGAAAAATGCCAAAACCCACAGTATTTCCTGGCAGCTTTCCTTTGGTGTCATTGGTAAGTTTGCATTTCACCAGAGTGCCACAACACTACCACCACAGTATCTCACAGCTCCTTTTTTTTGTTTGGTCCACTTTTCTTTTCTCTTTGGAAGAAGCCATTTTCTTTCTGTAGAGATAGCTGGGTTTCAATTCTATTAAAGCTAGTCAGAATGCTTTCCCTTAGGGGCCATTCACTTCCTGTCTTATGCCTAATAGGATCCTTTGGATTTTCTTTGATTCTTACATAAAAAGCCCGGGATGTTCATGCTGGAGTATTCTCTTGAGGTAGCTGTGTTGCAGAGAACATTTGCTGTTTCAGCCTCCCATCCTGTTTTACAGGACTGCCTGCCTCCCTCCATTTTGTCAATGCTCACACAGTTCTTCTCTTTCCCACTCTCTTCTACAGAACTTGTGTTGGAGCAAAAGACTCCATTCCAGATCCATTCCAGAGTTGCTATGAGAAACCTCCCCACTCACTGACTCTTTCTCCTATCTCAGTAAAATGGCAGTGTAAGAAAGCCTTATGCAATCAGGGCTGAAGGAAATACCCACCCAGAATATTTGATTTTCCTTCTGATTTTCTCCTCTACCCTCAACGTCCAAAAATTTCCCTTCCAATCATTTTTACATGTATGAAATTTTCCTAGATTGGTTTTAAAATAAAGCAAACAAAAGCAACCTACATTGATTTAATATGGGAAGTCAAAGATAACAGACTTTTCCTGTTCCTGAGCAGTAGCCTTCAATATTAAGATCGATGACCTTATCTTTTCTTGGTAATATTGTTGGAACTTAGCTCTCCAAATCTAAAAACAACTTAGTGTAATAAGTACCAAATACAAAATCATGAAGTTTCTCTTCTGATGGACTATAAAGGGGCTTTTAGGCTTTTTTTTTTAAAGTAGATTTTTTTTCATATACTATTTTTGTATCAGTTGGTGAATACAAACCTTCAGTGAGGCTCAGCAGAAATGTCCAAATTCCTGATCTGCCCAGTGGTTTTATAAAATTCCAGTTCAGGTATGTTTGTTTGTCTTTAAAATATCGGCAGTACTTTTACTCTGTTATCTCCAAAGGAATAGACAGCTTGCTCGCCAATGAGGTTGATGGATAAGGAAAAGGTACATAATAGAGTGGGAGAGTTGATACCTATTTCCTCATGTTAGATCGAACCCGGGTTGTAAGATTTTGTTTCAAATCTGCCACAAACCAAACCAGCCTGGATCTTTATTTTATTTCTGATTTTAGTTTTTGGAGAGGTGATGGTGCAGGTAATTCTCATTTTATAAAGCAAGTTGATGTACACCCTAAGGTATTTTTGGAGAGCTACTCTCCTGGTAGTGGAAAAAAAGAAAGCCTCATTCAGAAATGAACATTTCTCAAAATGTGTTCCTTATTATTCTACATGAGAATTTCTCCAATTTTAAAACTTTGAGATTAGTGGAAGAAAGCATCTACATAAGCAGTTGTTGAGCGCCTGGCAAGCTCAATGCTTCTGGGGTTGCTGCTTCAGGATTCTAGGTGTTGGGCAGGCACAATTTTACCGCTAAGAGCTGTTGAGCGCCATTTAGACTCCATTCCATTTTTCTCCCTGGCGATCCAGTTCGTATCTTACAGCTCCCGTCTGGGAGCCGATAATATAATGAATTGCCTTGACTCTCGCTTCAATCCACTTTCCTCGCTTAATATGCAGCCCAAAGTTTTGCTGCTCGCTGTCAGATGGTAGTGCTAGACTTTCACACTGCTCCCAAAGCCTCCGCTGGGGCTGTTTCTGAACACGGAGTTACAAACTTTAAGAAGCAGGCACTTCCAGACGGAAATCCACGCCAGGATTTGAACTCTGCTTCTGGCTTCCGTCAACTGACATAGTTGCCCTTTTGCTCAAACTCGCAGCTCCAGTTCGCACTCGGGAGATCTCCGCTGGGTGTCTGCTGCTTTGCCGCGGCGGGGACGCGTGTGGGGGCCACAACCCGGCGCTCCTCCGATTCCCCGCGCCTTATTCAGAACCGAGGCAAACCCTCACTAGGATCCCGGGGCTTAAAACGTCTTCCCCCCCAAAAGAAGTGGGAAAAGGAAGGAGCCGATCTCGATCTTTTTTGTTTGTTGAGTTTTATATTTCGGACCCTTAGGGAAGCAAATTGCGAGAAAGGAAGGGCTGTTCTTCCAGCAAACGTTTCCCTCTCTTAGCAAGCCCTCCAGGCCTCGGTTCCACATTTTGCAGTTGACTGCGTGGATTTTAATAGGTTGTTCCTTTATTTTCGGGCCCAATCCTTGCACACTGTACAAGCCGGATAAAATGAGAGCACATCCTCTGCCATTTTCAGTCGGTTTGTCCTGGCAGCCCTGCCCCCCTCCTTGGCTGCCGCAACCGCTGGAGTTAAAGCTGAGCAGAGAAACTCCGCCTGATCCGCTGGGCAAGAGATCCAGTCCACATTTGCCAAGTGCTGTGCGGTCGGGGATGGCGATAAGAACTCTCTTGTGAGGGAGCGAGCAAGACTTTAGTCCGGTTTCCATGTCAACGATTCAGTCCATATTTGCCATCAGGCTGTTGGTGGCTGAGGCGCTTTCGTGAGTGTAGCGCTGTCCTAGTCCTAGTTCTCCAGTCTGCGCCGGGATTCCAGAGCTGCTTGGGTGTGGGGTTAAAATACTGGGGCTATGGGGGAGAAAACTCCACCGGGAGAACCCGCAACCCCAAACCTGAGTCTTGAAGCTCCGGCCAGCCACGTGCCCAGCTCCTCCCCCCCCCCCCCCTTTACCGCTGCCATTACCCCTAGGGAAAGCTGATGGGCCAGTTTCTAAGAAAGTTCCCTTCAACTCGGCAGTCCCTGGGATAGTGGTCTGGGGCTCTAAAGGTAGGGGTGGGAGAGGACCCTAAACGATTTGAAATTTTTTAAAAATGGTAAAGGAGAAATCCTACATTACCTGCTCCAGCCCAAGTGGCTAGAGTTTTATGCACTTTACCTTATTGCTAGATAAAAATGGTGGCTGTTTTCAAAACAGCGTGCCCACGTGTAGGAAAGGGATTTTGGCACTTTTCAAATTTCACTGCCATTGAAAATAAGGGGGATGAGGGCTTTCTCTGGAGACAAATCCATTCTGGCTTCCAGATTTTCACTAGGCTCCAGGTTTCCCATTACACTCCAGCTCTGAGGAAAATGGCAGGGTAATTGCATGTAAAAATTCCTCATTTGTGTGCAGGACTCAGGACTGTTTGCCAGCTCAGAAGCAGTTGATTAAATAGCCAAGCTCCATTTATGAGGCAGCCTATAATTTGGTTTCTAGGACCTAATGCACAGGGAGAGTAGTTGGCCCTGAGGACTGTGAGTGAAAGGAGGGCACTGGCCCATTCCAGTCGGTCAGAGCCTGGTAGTTTGGTTCTTGACTTGAGGGGGGGGGAAACCCCACCAGGCTTAGATTAACAGAAAGGTTTTGTATTTTTAGTGTAAGATGATATTAAGTTTTCTCAGAGTAGGAATGACTTCAGGTTTTTTGAATTATCCACGGTGACCAGTGGCATGACCAGAATTTGTCCACGGGGCCTGCAGGATCTGGAAGTTCTAAGATAATGGATCTGTGGCTATGAAGTCTCCATTTATAAAATCTGAGGGGAAAAGAGGCCCTGGTGTCTAGTGACTACACTGGCCTGGGCCTCTCCCAAGGCAGCCTTGGGCCTGGTGAGGAGCTGGAATCCCCTCTGGCTTTTGCAGCCTGTCACGTCAGAGCATTCCAAATCAGCTTGAGGAGGAAAAGGCTGCTGCTAGGATTTGGTAGGGCTGGAGATCTAGAGTTTTCTATGTATGTCTCTAGCTCAATTGGCACTTTTTGAAATATAATAGTAAACTTTGAAGAATCTTTACACTGGGGGGTTGAAAACAAGTTGGTTGCATCCATTTTTTAACTGACCTGTTAGACTGTCCCTTTTCTCTCTTTAAGTAAGGAGAAAATGGTTGGCCTCCCTGTGGCCATCCCCATTCTGCCCTGGTTCCTTTGAACACTCAATTTCCTTCAGTCCCTGGAGCCTCTTGTGTCAACTGTTGACAGTCTTACAGGTATTATCTTCAGAGACTGGGGCAATGATCATTGTGGCCTAAGTTCTCTTAAGAGGAAAAATTGGCCTTGGGTTCTCCTGCTAGAAGGCTGTCATATGCCCCCAAAATAGCTTCAATGGTGGTCATTTTATGTTAGTGTTGAGATAATCTAAGGTTGAGATGATCAGCTTTCAGCTTTGATCTCAAACCCATTCTTATATTCTGATCACATTGTTGAATATGGGACGACTTGATGGCTTTTTTTTTTTCTTTTAAGGCTAAATGGACGGGGACTCTGCTACTTTTTAAAATCACCCTCCACTGCGCTTTGACTGACAGGGCAGTCCCTTCCCCTCTGTCTTCCAATTCTATAAAATGGGGATAATCGGAACCTCATGCCCCCAGGGCCTTATGAGGCCCGGCTAATGAGGGAGGGGAGTGGAAAAACGGAAAGTCTGAACAATGATCTGTCATTCCTTCGGGCTTGCAAAGGGGGTAAAATGTAAGGCCCTGCTCGTTCACTCAGCTGGGTCTTTAAGAGCGGGTTTGTAAAAGGCTTTGAAGAAAAGTGCTGTAGAGGTGCTAAGTAGCAGCCAAGAGACCAGGCCCACTGCCAGGGGGTCAGGCCTGGGCCGAGGCGGCCGCGGTCTCGGGCTCAGGCCAATTTTGCAGCCGCGAGTAAAGTTCACGCTGCCCGCTCCCCTCAGTGCGGCCTGGAGGGGACCGACCCGGATAGGAACGCCAAGAGGGAGGCGGCGCAGGCTCCGGAGAGGCGTGGACTCCGGGCCGGGTTTTCCCCGAAGCCTTCGGCGGCGGCGCTGCCGAGCGAAAGCGGCAGAGGGCCTGCCGCCGCCGAGGCTCATTCTCTCCCCTCCTCCTTTGTGAGGGGAAGGGAGAGAGTCCGTTCCATGGCCTGCGCCCGCTCCGCGCTCCGTTCCGGGTTTGCCAGGCGGCCGCGACGGCGCTGGGTAAAATGGCAGTGCTGAGCCTCGTGTCGGAGTGAGGGGGACTCGGAGGAGAGTGGGGCGCTCTAGCCGCTCAGTCCGGCCGCCCGCCCGCTCGCCAGCCCGCTGCCGCGCAGCAGCCTCGGCCCGCGCCGCGGCCGGGGAGGGGAGGCAGGGCGCCCGGTCGGGTCCGCGCTCCGACTCTGCCTCCCGGCGCCCGGGCTGCTGCCGCGCGCCCTCCAGCCCGCCCGTCCCGGGTCCCCCTCCCCCCGCTCCCTCCCTCCCTCCCTCCCCGCCCCCTCCCCCTCGCCTCCCTCCCTCCCTCCCTCCTCCTTTCTCCGGCAGCAGAAAGCGGAGAGTCACAGCGGGGCCAGGCCCTGGGGAGCGGAGCCTCCACCGCCCCCCTCATTCCCAGGCAAGGGCTTGGGGGGAATGAGCCGGGAGAGCCGGGTCCCGAGCCTACAGAGCCGGGAGCAGCTGAGCCGCCGGCGCCTCGGCCGCCGCCGCCTCCTCCTCCTCCGCCGCCGCCAGCCCGGAGCCTGAGCCGGCGGGGCGGGGGGGAGAGGAGCGAGCGAGCGAGCGCCGCGCAGCAGCGGAGCCCCGCGAGGCCCGCCCGGGCGGGTGGGGAGGGCAGCCGGGGGGCCGCGCCCCGGGGGGGGGGGGGGGGGGGGGGAGAAGACGAAGACAGGGCCGGGTCTCTCCACGGACGAGACAGCGGGGATCATGGCCGCGCAGGTCGCCCCCGCCGCCGCCAGCAGCCTGGGCAACCCGCCGCCGCCGCCCTCGGAGCTGAAGAAAGCGGAGCAGCAGCAGCGGGAGGAGGCGGGGGGCGAGGCGGCGGCGGCGGCAGCGGCCGAGCGCGGGGAAATGAAGGCAGCCGCCGGGCAGGAAAGCGAGGGCCCCGCCGTGGGGCCGCCGCAGCCGCTGGGAAAGGAGCTGCAGGACGGGGCCGAGAGCAATGGGGGTGGCGGCGGCGGTGGAGCCGGCGCCGGCGGCGGGCCCGGCGCGGAGCCGGACCTGAAGAACTCGAACGGGAACGCGGGCCCTAGGCCCGCCCTGAACAATAACCTCACGGAGCCGCCCGGCGGCGGCGGCGGCGGCAGCAGCGATGGGGTGGGGGCGCCTCCTCACTCAGCCGCGGCCGCCTTGCCGCCCCCAGCCTACGGCTTCGGGCAACCCTACGGCCGGAGCCCGTCTGCCGTCGCCGCCGCGGCGGCCGCCGTCTTCCACCAACAACATGGCGGACAACAAAGCCCTGGCCTGGCAGCGCTGCAGAGCGGCGGCGGCGGCGGGGGCCTGGAGCCCTACGCGGGGCCCCAGCAGAACTCGCACGACCACGGCTTCCCCAACCACCAGTACAACTCCTACTACCCCAACCGCAGCGCCTACCCCCCGCCCCCCCAGGCCTACGCGCTGAGCTCCCCGAGAGGTGGCACTCCGGGCTCCGGCGCGGCGGCGGCCGCCGGCTCCAAGCCGCCTCCCTCCTCCAGCGCCTCCGCCTCCTCGTCGTCTTCGTCCTTCGCTCAGCAGCGCTTCGGGGCCATGGGGGGAGGCGGCCCCTCAGCGGCCGGCGGGGGAACCCCCCAGCCCACCGCCACCCCCACCCTCAACCAACTGCTCACGTCGCCCAGCTCGGCCCGGGGCTACCAGGGCTACCCCGGGGGCGACTACGGCGGCGGGCCCCAGGACGGGGGCGCCGGCAAGGGCCCGGCGGACATGGCCTCGCAGTGCTGGGGGGCTGCGGCGGCGGCGGCGGCGGCGGCAGCAGCCGCCTCGGGAGGGGCCCAACAAAGGAGCCACCACGCGCCCATGAGCCCCGGGAGCAGCGGCGGCGGGGGGCAGCCGCTCGCCCGGACCCCGCAGGTACACAGCTGAGTGGGGAGGGGGCTGGGGTGAGCGGGGTCCTGGGAGTGGGTGGCGGCTTGCGGGGAGCAGGCCACAGCCTTGGGCTACCCCCAGTCCGGGGCCCCCACTGCTGGGGAGCTGCCATTGTCTGGCTCTTAAAATGGCTGCCTGTCTGCCTTCCTCTCCTTCCCTCCTTCAGCCTTTGTGTGGGGCTTTCCCTGAGGTGTATGCTCCCCTTCTTCCTCTCCCCTGGTCCCTTCGAACTCCTGGGGTCTTCAGAGGGGTGCAGGGCAGAATGTGCGGGGAAGGGCCTGGCCCGGGGTGAGGGGGGTGCTGGGGGCTCAGCTTAGGGGTGTGCAGTGCTAGGAGCTCGGGGGTTGAGTGGACAATTCTTTGCTCACCTGCCGCTCCTCTCTGCCCGCCCTCCTGCCTTCCTCTAGGCCGTTCCCCATCTTTGCTTTCAAGGAGGGGCCCCTCGGGCTCTGGGGTACCTCGGGGGAGGGCAGGGGCCTGCTTGGGGGCAGCTAGAGGCCGGCTGCGGTTCACCCAGGGCAGCCCGGGCCATCTCCTGTCTTAGTCTCCGTCGGCCCAGTGGCCTGGGCTTCTCCCTGGAAGTGCTGGTAAACAGCTGAGTGATTGGAGTAGTAAGTGCAGATTGCTTTGGTTTGGGATTTGAATTATGGAGGTAAAATCCTTCTGTCAAAGCCAGGAGACAGTTGGTCTTAGGTTGACATCCTATCTGTGATCTGATTGGCTCCCCATCTCCTGCTCTTGGCCATTTATAATTGCCTCTGATGTAATGGTACAACAATCCTGATGAGCTCATAAACTTTTACACTCTGCTTTTCTGCCAGTGATAACCCAAACCATCGCTGCCACTATCTGCCTTTTATTCCAGAGCTGAAATTGGCTGTGACCTTGAGGAGGGAGGTTTAAGCAGCAATACTGTATCAGCAGGAGCAGAGCCCCAGACAGGCTGCCCTTGTTACATTGTGCCGAAACAAAAGAGGAGGCAGTGGCATTTTGCTTGTACCTTGGATTTATTTTGCTTGTTATGTTTTATGCAGCCTGAAATAGATTCTGTGTTGTCAGAACAGTAGCTGAGTTTTTCTCTACAATGGGTTTGCTGTTTGTTTTGGTTTTGTGACTTTCCTGATGGTATAAATGACTTCTTTGATGGCTCTGAAGATGCATTTGTCTTTAGTAATTTTGACCATGTTCGCTTTTCAGAATCGAAATTATTTTATTGGGTTTTTTTATTGAGTGACAAATGTGGGATCTTTATGGGAGGGGGGTAAAACTTTTTTTTTTTTAAACTGGAAGCTTTCTGAGAGAATTTCATACTAGGTTCAAGTGTTCTGTTTTAAGGAAGACTGGCCTCATTCTTTGTTTACATGTTGAATCTTGTTAACACTTTGTTAATTGAACTTTGGGACAGCAGCTCCGATTTAAAGAGAAGCTGACATCTTTTATGATCTTGTGAGGGACTTTCTCCTAAAGGCCTGGTTTGTTGAAATTTATCATTTGTTCCTGGGATATCAAAAAGGCTGGTTTTCTGTTTTGTCATCAGTCACTTTAGAGCTTTGAAATAGAGGTCATCTAATTTTTTTCTTTGCATTTTAAGGTATGTTCCATTTTTTTTCTATCTTCCAAGGTAATAAAGATATCACCTATAATGATACTTGGTATTTGCTTAGAAATGACAACTTTTAGGTACATTTTTATGCATTCTATTTTATTTTTATTTTGCTCTTAGTACCTTTTAGCATCTTTCTTCAGTGTTTTAGTCAGGAATATTGGGTATTCTGTGGAGTAGGTATCTTTTGAAAGGGGAAAAGCTCTTCATGCCCCCAGCCCCCAGCAGTACCTAGTTGTACCTTCCTGCTATGAGATTTTGTTCACTGATTAGCTGTGTTCCTTCCTCATCCTGGAACTGCTTTTCTCTTCTCTTGAGCTGGGAGTTTTGAAAATAGCTGTGTTAAATGGCAGATTTAGAGCTCTGTGCCTTAACTCCACATTGTCTATGATGTTCTGTGTTCGGGCAAGAAACGGGAATTTTAAATGGAATTTCTGGTTCTGGAGAATAAGTTTTGTCTTAGAGAAGAGAACATCCTCTTCTTTCTGGATAAGAGACATTACATCTCTTTTCCCTTGAGGGGAGGGAGTGTGAGCCATTTACCTTTCTTAAACTATTAGAAGAAATAATTTGGGGTAACTTAAGACTCATTTACAAGCAAAAATTAATTTGAATTCTGCTGGTTTGGGGATATTCAGGCAAACACTGTTTTTTTTTGAGGGGGGCGGGGGGAGCTGGATAAAACAAACTTTTGCCATAGAGTGGTTTCTGTTTTTCAGTCATTAAATATTTGAGCACTTTCTGTGTGCTAGGTACTATGCTCTGTGCTGAGTAAATGGTAGAAAAATAGATGTTGTCCCTGCCTGAAAGCTTGTCTGTGCTACCTCTGGATGAATTTTTGGATTCACTTTTTAACATCACCATACCTAGCACTTAATGCAGGCAAGGTTCCTGTTTAATTTCAGTTCAGTTGCCTACTCCCTGACCTCCAGAGAATGGGCTGATGAGCATTCACTTGTGGAAGAGACTATACAACTTTCAGTTTTGTGGTGGTCTCCATGAAGGATGTAGATGAATAGATTTTGATACAAATTCGTCTTTGCTACTTAAGGATAAAGCTCTTGTCAGACCATGAATCCTTCTTTTTAAGGATTCTTAAATAAGAGGGTCTTGCTCTGTCCCTTTCTCAGTCTTGGATTAAGACTGTTTTGCAGAGAATTGATTGACACAGCTAAGATGGTAATGTTCTCATTTGACTCTTTTTTTATGAAATAAAGATTAGCTAAGTGTTTGTATTGTGGCTCTGTCTTTTTCACAGGAGCAGGAAGATCCCAGCCAGCAAACTTTTCCTTTATTGCTTTCCATATGTAACACTGTGGTTCAAGGTGTTGAATCCTGCTACTGATGAAATATTTTTCAGTCACCTATGCGCTTGAACCTCATGTAAAGCTTTTTATTTGGAATGCTTTTAACTGTAGTACCCTGAGAGGAGTATCAGCTCATCAAAGTAAAAAATGAAATAGAATATGTGGTCCAGGATCAAGATGAATTTGATTGTAGAAGTTTAGCTGTTCTTGATATGGAAATATCAGATGATATTTCCGATTCCTGGGAAACAAATACAGGAATCTTGGGCTTATTATGGGAATGCCTGCTGGCAGAAATTCTGGGCTGGCTAAAATACAGGACTCTTGGAGCTCTCTCAAGTAGGAGGGACCAGGAAAACCACACTGAAACGGCACTTAGTTGTGAGGCTTCATGTTTCTCTACTGTCCCTGAGAGAACTAGGGGTGATGGGGGTTGGGTTGGTGGCAAGAGAAGAGAAAGCATCCAGGACCAAGGTTGGCTTCTTTGTATTGGGCCCTATAAGGACTTTTCAAGGTTTCTTTCCTTTGTGTGTGACACAGAGTAACCATGACAAGTGGCACCTGCTGTAATAAGATGTCTTGGGTTGCATTAAACATTCATCTGTTGGATTGATTCCTTCAGGGTGTGATGTCTACAGTAGGCTTTAGCAACGAAATTAGTGAACTTTTGAAAATGTGGAAATAGGCTAACAGAGTATGGTCAGGGCCCATTCCCAACACCCCGCTCCCCAAGGTTGTATTATAGAATTCTAGAAGCCACTGAACTGAGCAAATATATGGTTAAAATACGGTATTCAAAATAAATTGGCACTGAATTGTTCTTTCCTGCCAGTGAGCTGGGATACCTCAGTTTCTAAAATGGAGTCCTGATTCCCATGGCTTTTATCTCTGGGTTTCTCCTTGTTTAGATTGATCATTATTATTATTGATGCACACTGAGTTGTGTGTGACATAGTGGTGGGGGGTAAAGAGCACAAGGCTCAGGAGCAAGAGGCTTTGATTCCACATTCAGTTCTAGATTAAGCTGTGTGATTTGGGGCAAGCCATTGATGATGTCTCTTCATCAGTGAAGTGAAGTTGGTGGATTACATGGCCTTCTCCGATGCTACACATTGGGCTGTGCTTTCGTACCTGACTTACCATGACGGCAACTTTTTCCTGTACATGTACCGGTAGGGGTCTTGAGACTGTCTTTCTTCCCTTGGGCCTGAAGAACTCAAGGCTGTTTCCTCCTGAGGATTTACAGGAGCAAGCTCTGAACAGTTGGGTACCACGATGATTTGTGGCCCTTTACAGAAAAAGCCCTACCAAACTATTTTGCTTTGAAACTTTGTCATTAATCATTCTACCTGGTTGGTGGTTAAAACACTAAACATTAATGGAAAAATTGGGCAGACTTCATTAAAGCAAGACTTGAAAAATAGTTGCTTCAAAATCTCCAAGAGGGGATTTGGGGAATAGATTCAGGGTGGGGTAGGGAATAGATATTCATAACATTAACATTCTGCTTCTTTTGTGGGGGGGGGGGGGTTAGGAAGGTGGGAGAGGTCTCTTTAAGTTTTCCAGACTCTTTGGGTGTTTGGGCAGGTCTTGGTCTGGTTTGGGCAGTTGGTTGTAATCTGAGTGCCTGAACTTGCCCTGTAGGTTTTGCTGAGAGAGGAGCAAACGTTCCTGAGCCTGGAACAGGAAAAGCCAAGCATTACAGGGTCAGTTTCATAGGCCTGTTGCCCTTTTCTCATACCTTTGGTTTTTTAAGCTACATGGTGTGATTTCCAAATGCTGGAAATGCTGTTCTCTCTCTTCTCCAGCACACCTGAATTTCCTTTCTTTCTCCTCCTGGCTTAGTAGTTTAGAAGGATAATTTAGGCATATTTGAAGTATGCTAAAAGGAAACTTCCATTTATGAAAGAGGGGAAAAGGTAGAGGAAAAGGTGTTTGATCATTCTCTGATGATTGACACAGCAGCTTCTTCCTCTCTGAAGGAACCAAATGTTTCAGAGCTTTGTGTAAATACTTGCTGAGCTGTCAATATGTACCCAGGAGGTTTCTGTAGTAAGATGTAAACGGCTCTATAGAATGTTTGACAGGCAAATTAATAAACAGTTTTCAAGCAAAGATAATGCTAGTCTGTTCTCATGTGGGGGAATAAGTAACATTGGAGAAAAAGAAGTGTGGGTAGGGAAGAGGGTAGTAAGGGGGGTGTGGAGATGTGGAGGTAAGGAGAGATGACCTAAAAGAGATTGGAAGTGAAAAGATGCTGTCTGGGAAGAGAAGCCGCCATGGTCCTGGCTCCAGGCTAAGTTCAGGGCACATGGAGCCCCTGTTCAAAATGGATTGCCGTTTCAGAGTGAAAATAAACAGAAGTTTGGAAAGAAGATACTAAGTTTCAATAGTGAGGTTAAGTGCTCCAAAAGCTTGGTTTATGAGACTCTGAGTTTCAAAGCCTTGTTCTTTGGGAAAGGTTTTGTAGTTGGTGAGATGTTTTTAGGGTTGGGTTTGCATTTTTGGAATACCAGAAAGGAGAGGGGAGAAAAAGATACTGCAGCTTCAGCGTCATCCTCAGCATCTGTTTTGCTGTGGCTCTCAGGATTAGAAGCCCACTTTATGGGCTGGGTTTATTTGTATAGTTTTCACTGGACTCCTGTGCATTCTTCATATATATGTTCAAATTAATGCTCCCAGGTTCCTGGGTTAGTACAAGGCCCAAATGTTTGGGGACTCACTAAATCCTGCCTGAAGGGTTATATGGGTAAATTCAGTCTTTGTTTTTGAAATTGCCATTTTAGGATTAAAAACATTTCTGTGTTCCTTCAGTGAAACATTCTTTTTGTGGAGGAAGAAATATTTTAGAAGTATTTTAGCTGTGTGCCTGTAGTATTCTGCTTTGGTAGCCTTGTGAGATGACCAGATTTATCTCCTCAAAGTCTCTTTTTAAACAAAATCCACTGACTCTGACACCAGTTTTCTTCACAAGAAGTGTTTTTATAGACCAGAGTCCTGGAAGTGCCTGTTTGACTTAGCATAGTAGTAGGGAATATGAATATCATTATGGCCCTGGCCATAATTTTTAGGTTCCGCTAACTTAAGGCTATCAGCTTGTTCTAAAACAAAATACAAAAACTTGGGTTGACACGGACGTTGGTTGCGCAGGCCTTTCTCAGTGTCATGGTGATAAGGGTATTAGACCATCAGACTCCTTGCCAAGAGTATGATTTCTAGCTCCGGGATTTGGAGGTTCAGATGGGAGTAGGAAATAGCCCTCTGTGAACACGCCAGTTAGATACTAGGGGGGGACTTAAAAAGAGACAGTATCTGCTTCAGAGGAATTTCATTTTCTTGGCGAAGCATGCTTATGTGCACACATCTGGAAAACTTGCAAAGCAGGGTTTTATAAATGGGTATAGACCAAACTAAGTGTGTGGGCTGAAGGAATTCAAGAATAAGGAGCAGTCAGAGTTGGGCAGGGTTAACCTGGGACAGTTTTTCGGAGGCAGTGAATCGTGAAACTTAATGTTCAAGAGGGGGAAAGTTAAAATATTAATTTGCTTTTTCATAATGCTACCCTGAGTGCCACAGGCTCTATAGGATCCATGTTACACAACCATCTCCAGACCTGTAGTTGCTTCATTCTGGTGACTTTGAGAATTTGGACTGTCACTATAAAATTCCGTGAAAGAGAGTGGCTCCAGGGTCTTAGTGGTTCTTGTGGTTATGTGGGGCCTTTAGTACAACCTGCCAAGTTCTTGGCTAGTTTCAGGGGCTCTTTTGTAGTAATTTTGGGTTTGGAAGGTAGTGTCACCTTCAGAGTTGTGTGCCCTGGACAACTCTGCAGTGATAGTGGTTCAACTTTGGTTGGAGAGCTTAGGTTTTTTTCTTTTTTTGGCAGAGCTAATCGACTCTTCTTAAAACGAGAGCCATGAAGTACCTGTCCAGACACTTAGGCTGCTGTTATTTCTAAAGAGTTGGGAGCTGTGCTGAAGCTGAGTTGCTTGGATCAGACCTTATTTTGAGGGTTGATGGGTGGGTAAGGCAGCACATGTGCAGTTTGCCCATCTGTTCAGAGAAATGGCCTTTAATATTGTTTTTGATTAGGTTGGCCATGGCCAAAAAGCTCATAAATGCTGCAAACACATGCTTATTCCTACGGGAGCCTCTGAAATGGCAGTGATTCTGGTTTCTCTCTATCTGCTGGTCCATGTGCAGTTGGACCACACATGATTTCTGGCGCTTTTCAAGGGCAGTAAGTGGATGCTTAACCACTGAAGATGCCTGGAGAGTCCAGTGCCAGGCCACGTGCGTTCACGTGGAAGAGAAGGCTAGGTTACACTGTTGCAGTATACAAAAGTATAGAGTTCTGAGTACAGATTCTAGTCTAGAAATCTCTCTCTCAACTTGTTTTGCCTTGCCATTCTGGCATTTTGCAAAGCGAGTTTCCAGGAACTCAGAATTGAGGCTCGGTGGTTCATCTGCGATGGATAGTAGGGGAGTAGGGGCCTGAGATGAACTCCTTAGGCTGTCTGGGTTTTAGAGGAATCCAGGCTAGGGTGAATGTTGACTTAACAACCTTGAATATTCTTCCTGAAATTGTTCTTTCCCCCCATTCAAATGGGATGGGATTAGTTTTTATTAAATGTTAAGGGACATCTGAGTGAACTTTCATGTGTTTTTGCTAGTCATGTGTGCATGCCAGAAGATGGTCTTGGGACAGGTTGAGTCTTTATTTCCCAATGGCTTCTGCATATTCCAAGGGTGTGCTGCAGTGAGAGGTCCAATGCCAAGAATGCATTCCAACACGCTGCAGAGTAGGAAATTTGATCCCTAAAATGTTGACTTAGTGTTGGTTATGGTACATATTAGAAATCACCCAGTAATCCAGGACAGATTTTTGTCACCCTCCAGGAAGCTAATGTTGATATGAAATACTAAGGGGCTTTGGGCACCGGGGCTATGTGCTCTGCAGGCCCAGAGTGCTGCTTAAATTGCCACCCATATGAAGAGGAAATGTGCCATGTGCTTTTTTTCCTCTTTTGCATTTGGGCTTCCTTATGGCTTCGTTGCTTCTGGGTTCCCAAGTCTGCAATGTTAGATATTAGACTTCCTCCTCCCTTGGCACGGGCACATTCATGATTTTCTGTGGCTCATCACCAGCAGCCAAGATTTTTGTATGCTTTTTCCCTCTTAAACTTGTTAGCTTTCAGCTTGCTTGTTTATAGACATCTCTGTTAAAAGGAACTCCCTGCTCAAGATCTAGCACCAGCATGACGGCAGCAGGGGAGTTTAGGGGCTGGTGTGATATCAGTCATTTAAAAACCCATTTGCTGTGTGCGTGGTGTTTTTTATTTTGCCTCCTGTTTTCCTTGAGGTCACAACTTGCTTGTTGGGCATGAGTGCATCTGGGTCCAGCTGTTCGCTCTCAACTGACTTAGGCCTGGTATACTTTGACTTTAAGCAGAGTGTGAGTTCAGCCACATGGTAGATGATTAAAGGCTACATAGTGCTGAGTGCTTCCCCTTAGAGGAAACAAATGCCTCTTTGGGCTCTTCTTGCACAGTGCTTTCCCCCTCCCTCTGGGTAGACCTTCTTATGGCTTTCTCTTGTCCTTAGTGAACAAGTCATGCAAATGATGGGATACTGAGGGTGAGTGTTACTGTTAACAGCCATGCATTTGCGTACTTACCATGTGCCAATCTTTGCGCTGGGTCTCTCTATGAATTTACTTATTTAATCTTCAAAACCATGAGAGGTGGATTCTGTTGTTACTCCTCCCACTTTACAGATGAGGAAATAGAGTAAAAATGAGAAATTTGCCCTAGGGCAAAAAGCTAGTAAAAGGTAGAGTTCTGATATGAATCAAGGTTTGCCTGATTCTTGAGCACCATAACATTTTAAAATACTAAATTTGCTTCTTCAAAATAAATTATTCAAGCACTAAGGCTTATTGGGACATTATTTTTGCAGTAGCCTGGGACTCTTAAATGGGGTAAAAGACTGAAAAGCCTTTAGTTACAGTTTTACATTATGCCTAGATTTCTGTCCATCTAGAATTTTATTTAAGTTTCTGATGAATGGCCATGTGATTCCCAATGTGAAGAATTGGTGGCATTTGGTCATTAGGCCACTTTTCTTTTTGGGAGGGACCTTTGAGAGGAGTGAGGGTAGGGGTGGATTGAGACTCAAAGATAGACTCCTTCACTTTGATCTAAGTGAGAGCAACTTGCCTTATGAGAGTATTTGCAGATTGATTTTACTTTCTATGACTTGGAACACTTGCAGGAAAGGCAAGGTTTATGGTCTTAATTTCCACTCGGGGAAAGTGAACACATGAAGATTGAGTACCTCACACAAAGTTTCATAGCAGAGTCAGCTCTAAAACCAAGGTTTAAAGTTCCCTTATGCTGTGTGACTTTAGGCAGGTCACTTAACTTCTCTGAATCTGTATCCTCAACTATATAATGAGGAAAAAGATCTACCTTGTAGGTTTCAATAAATATTAATAAGATACAAGAAGGTACTATTATCAAATAAAATTTGAACATTACTCCTAGTTGGTAGAGGCCCGTTTGAGAGGGGGATAGTACCGAATGGTTAAAGACACTTGGTCTTTACCGAATTAAAAGCTATCCCATAGTTCTTAGCTACATAATAAGTTATATTAATGCTTAAAAAAATAACAGATTTTATTACGCATCTGTTGTTCTGGTTTGAGAGATTAGTCTAGTGGTTCTCTGTGGGATCCCTAACCATTAGCATCAGCATTACCTGGGCCCTGTTGAGAAATGTAAGGAAGGGGGCGCCTGGGTAGTTCAGCCAGTTAACTGTCCAGCTCTCTATTTCAGCTTGGGTCTTGATCTCAGGGTCATGAGTTCAAGCCCCACATTGAGCTCCATGCTGGGTATGGAGCCTACTTGAAAGAAAGAAAGAAAGAAATGCAAATACTTATCCAGACCTGCTGAATCCAGAACTCTAGCAGGGTGTTTTAACAAGCGCTCCAGGCCGTTGTGATGCATACCCAAGTTAGAACTACTGGGTTTATGCATTTATGGTCAGCTGTGCTACAGAGTATATCTGAATTACAGGAGGGACTTCTTCCAGATTATACCATAGGCTAATGTTTCACATGTATCTGCCCTTCCAAGATGTGAGAGAATTACTGGATAGAGAAAAGGTAAATGCATGGGGTTGGGGAAAAGAAAGGAATACATTTGAGATGGATCTTCTACTATGCAGTAATGATAAACTCCAGTGACCAAGCAGTTCTATTTCTTTATAGGTCTTAGGGACTCCCTGCCTTCCAGTTCTCTTTTTCTTAGCTCTTTGGTGACATGCAGAATGAGGATAATCTGAATCTGTGGTACTGATTGTTTGATGAAGGTGGAAAAGTTCATTTTAGGATTGTGACTGTGTGGTCAGCAGGTATGACCAGGCAAGTAAATTGACTAAAAAAGTGATTCTTGAAAATGGCACTCAGGCCAGTTTGGGAGCTTTGATTAAACGCCATAATGTCCCTTCTGCTCATGATGGCCAACTGATCTGAGAACAGCGCCTTTGGTGATCTGCTGGTCTCTTAGTAGGACATCCTTAATGACCTCCCTCCTTCTCTCACACCTTAGCCCCTCAGTGGCTAGCCAGAGTCTTGCTGTGATTCCTTTCCTTGTGACCCTTGTCGTAAAGTCCTAGCTTCTCTAAGTCAACTCCTGACAAGCTGCCCATCTTTGAAGTGGTTGAGATCTCTCCGAGAAGCAGACTTTTGAGCCAAGACCTGTCCCCAGTTGTATGACTTGATAAATAATGATTGTGCTTGGCACAGAAATGGAAGTTTGAGAAATGGTCCAGGAATAAACAGTAACAATGCAAAGACATAGTGTAAAACCAGTGTTCTGGTACACCTGCACTTTCTGAAAACCTGATGTGGTTTCTGTATTGTTCCCATTAAAAACAACTTTCCTAGCCAGGTCTCTTTTCCCTCCTGTCTGAGGAGTGAAGCTGTGATCACTGTGATCCGGCTGCGATGAAGGCCAAGGCTTCTAGGAGGCAGTGTACTGACAGTTTGATCTGTGATTTGACATTTATGGGTACAGACAAATAATTCTAGTAGGGAGTCCTATGTTCTTTGTGTGTGCTTGTGTGTTTTAATCTCCCTTTGTCATCCCTCTGCCTTCTAGCTTGATTCTCTCTGTTTTTTTTGTTTTGTTTTGTTTTTTACCTTTTCCATTCCCTCTTTTGATGTCTAACTCTGTTGGTAGAATGCAGAGCACATGGAGGCCTAGTAACTTTACCAAACTAGAGCTGGTAAAATGTCTTTATTGGAGATGCAATTTACACCACTTTGAGATCGACTGGTTATCTGTGTGCCTCAGTTGGAGGTACCTGCCCTAAGGAGAGGCAGGAAGTGCCTTTGTCTAACTAACAAGCAGAAGTTTTCCTAAATGATCTCTATCTCTTCTACTCTCTTTCCCACTTTATTGCCTTTGGCCTGGAGGAGACTGTTTCTTAGCCTTCCTCAGTCTGTTTTTGGGGTTGTGTTGGTACAGGACAGATTGTAACATTTTTGTTTTTCTTTCTAGTCTGTGATTTGAATCCTCTGCTTTCCCAGTGCAGCTTTGAATCGGCTTCTTTAAAACCCCTACATGAAACCTCAAGTGACCAATATGTGGTCTCATTATGGTATTTTGGGTTAAAATAAAATGAGATTGAGATAGCTGGGTTCACCCACCCAGACGTATTCACCAAAAGGAAATTCTGTGTGCCTTGAATAAGACAATCTCCAAAGAGTGTGTGAGCTAAAACGAAAACAGACTTGGGGGTGGGGGGTGAGGAAAAGATAAATTTTAGCTAGATTTGCATAACTTAGCTTGCCAGGTATCCATCTCAATTTGATTATACTGGCCAGAGATAGCAAATAAAGAGGAGAGACAACTAAACTTCAGAAAAGATAGCTAGTAACTTCGGTCTGACCCAGGCATATTTCTGGTAAAACTGATGGAGCCAGCCAGGGTCTCCTGTACACATTTGTGTCAACAGTGGTGTAGAGGAGGTTGGTACCAACGTGCTTTTGGAGCTTTGAAAAGAACTGGAGAATTTACAGGACTATATGGCTTTTCATTCAGGGAATTGCTGACCTTAAAAAAAGCCTGAGGATTTAAGAGGCATCTATAATCTTAATAAGGTTGGCTGTGCCCTGGGCCATTCTTTAACTTACTTGATTGTGCCTGTTAGAGTTCAGAGTGGATTTCGGGGGACCAGGAGAAAGACTGGATATTTTGGAAAGTGGTCCAAGGCAGCCCTAGGAATTAAACACAGTGGCATTGCTACTTCACAGTGTCTTTACAGGACTTGATTGGATTGATGACAAACGGAATCTCCGACTGCATGTAAATCAAGTTCCTACAGCTCAGTGATGTGTCACAGATACCTTTTTTAGTACAGAAGGAGAAATTTTGGCAGGATGTAGAACTGTGCACTTAGAGAAATTTAGGATCTTTTTATATAACCCATGCAAGACCAGTCCAAGTTTGGAATTACAGATAAAATAAAAGGAGTGGGGGAAAATGAGAGCTTCTTAAAGAGAAAGCAAATGAGGCCTTAAAGTTTTGCGACTATGAGCAGTTTTTGCCTTTGCCTTTTTTGTTTGTTTTTAAGCAGTTTTCTGCAAAGCAGTTTAATATGGAAGAAGGAAGAGTATTTCAGAAACTAGGTCAGAAGAAGTAAGTGTGATTTAGAAGTGTTGTCTTTATTGAAAAGTTGCTATGTGCCCTCCTGGGTGAAGCTGTGTTTGTAAGGTTACATGACCAACCCTTGGCTCTCTCTGTATTCCTTACGTGTACTGTATCACTTCATGATAAGGGACAAGTAAGCAGGGCAGAAACTGTTTTAAAAACCGTGCCACTCCGTTGGGCTTGTGGTCCATCCACGCTAAGGTCCTTTCCCTAATAGAAACACCAAAGAATGGTTTGTGGGAGGAAGTACCTTTTCCTGGTGTCAACCCAGACCACCTCATGTGGGTAGCAAGGTCTGTACATTATTTTTAATTATCGAGCGCAGTACTGGGATGCGACATCCCAACCTGTTTTTCTTGCATACCATCAGGATTTCCTAGACTTGATCCTATTCCCCATTTCTCAGGAATTTGGGGGGATAATAACTTTTTAGCTCACTTAATTGCCCAATCCTGTTACGGACTTACTTGCCAATGTAAGAAGTCTATGGCAGAACTTTTTTTTGGAAAACCTGTGAATACCTACCTTCCATTTGCAGGTTGCTTACAGTAATGCAACAAATACTTACTGAGCTTCTACAATGTATCAGTCATTGTGTTGTGAACATAGGATTCATAATTTCTGCTTCCATGGAGTACTTTCTAGTGGGGAAAGATGTAAGTAAATAATTACAGATAACCATAATGAAGTTGTAATAAATGCACTGGAGGAGAAGTACGACCTTCAGTAAATTATCTTTTGACTATTTTTTAAAGTAAATTTTTATATATGATTACCTTGGCTACTGGGTGGCTTTGTAATGTTGGGCTCTTGGGATGGGTACTGGTCAGTTCTGATTCCCTTTCCCTTCACTGCTCCAGGGTCAAGTGTTACAGGAAATTCTCCATCTAAGATTGGACTTGTAATGGGCTAGAGTCCATTGTTTCTCATCGAGGCTCTTCTTTGTGTGGAGATGCATTGCAGGACATTTGGCATCCTGCTCCCCAGGTAATAAATGCCAGTAGCACCACAGAGTTGATGTGATAACAACAACAACAAAAAACAACAAAAAAGGCACTTTCATACATTTATTTCCAAACACTTCTCAGGGGGTTAGTTTTATTCTGATTGAAAACTATTGGGCTTTACTGTCAGGATTCTTGGGAGGAGATTCCTTGGGATTCCTTTGGGAGAACAGACTGAAAGTAGATAGAGCTTGAAAACTGGACTGATCAACCCTTTCGATGGCTGACTTGTGTTGTTCTTGGTTTTTAAGCAGGTATTTTGAAACTGCTTACAACCCATTCTGCTTTTTCTCTCATTGAGGGTAAAGGGAAGTAATGTCTGTATGTGTAGTTTATGAACCTGTATGTTTAACAAGCATTTCACATATTTAATCATTTCAACTATCTTACATCTTTGTTAGACAGTTTTTAATCCCCCTGTTTTACAGATGATTCTGGTGCAAGGGAAGTGACTTGCTCAATGTAGTATCAAAGCCTGTGCTTTTTTTCCTCTTTTTTTTTAAAAAGCATAACTTCGGTTTGTTTGTTAGCTGACCTCTAATTGACCACTTTGGGTTTCTGGTCTCGAGTGTATAGGACCAGACCTTAAGTGTTCTAGTTGCTAAGCTTTGTTTCTAGAAATCTGGGACTTGTGCAGGATGATAATAGCTAACATTTTGGGTGCTAGAGGATATAACAGTCAACGAAACACACATCCACCTCTAGTATCTCTAGACATATACCCACTAGCTTATGTATTTTAGTCTAAGATACAGACATTAAACAAGATAAATAGTAAACCATGGAGTATTCTAGTGATACATGCTTGGGAGAATGGTTAATCATGGACCAGGTCTAAGAGCTGTGCAGGATCGAGATACTGGATGGGTTTACCCGGGAAGGCCACGTTAAAGTGTTGTTTGATGTGGAAGAGCGCTATACTAATACTGGAAGAAAGAAAGTGTATTCCTGGTGGAGAGATGGGTGAGGCCACAGCATGTCCAGTTGGTTTGAAGAAGAGGGTCTTGTTTTAATGTATTAAGTCATTCATTCAGCCAGCCAGCCCCGAGGGTGCTACTACTATTGTCTCCACTCTCTTGATGCAGAAACTGAGGGACAGAGAAGTTGAAGGCCTTGCAAGGGCAGAGCTCTTAACCATTGTGTAGGACTGGCCACCCAGGGCCAAAGCATTTCCTCTGCATGAAGGAGGTTAGGAATTAACAAGGCCTCTAGAATTTCACTTTCTCTTCCATAGTCCCCTTTCCTTTCCTACTTTTAAAGAAGGAAAGTTGCTTTACACACACATCTTCACTGTCCTGGAGCTTATCTTCTAGCCTAGAATACAGACCGTGAGCAGCATAAGTATATAGTATGTTAGTGATATGTGTTTAGGTGAACAAGACAACGCAGGGACTCGGTATATGAATTTCGGAAAGCTTGGTTTTGACTGAGACTGCTGCTTATTTAGGAATCTGGGAGTCTGAGGTGCATTCCTGGTGGTTTCTCTATTGGCCAGGCATTGCCCTCTAAAGACCATTGTTTGGCTAAGGAAACTGAACGTGTATCTGAGCTCTAGAGTCACTTGGTACTAGAGATGGGAATGCTCCCAGACTTGACAGGAGAATTGTCTAAGGAGATTCCTGGCCCTCTCCCAGAGCTGCTATTCGAATCTGGAGGGCCTGGAGGGCCGGATTCCATTGTGTTGCTGAGGACGTTAAGGTACAACCTGGCTAGTGCTTCGCTCATTCCCCCAACCCCAGCCCACCCCAGGGAACTGGTCAGAGAACTGGGATGGGAACCCAAGTGTCTTCTCAGTCTAGTACTTTTCACCATGTTGTGCTGCTGCCTTACTCTTGAGATTAAAAAGTTGTTAAGGAGGGGATATTTAATTTTATCAAATGGCATTTCAGTTCCTGTTTAATCATCTTCTTGGGGACTTAACTGTTTTTAAACCTGGGATTGAAGCAGTACCTAACGAGGAATTCTTTCTCAAGAAGTTGTGTGGTTTCCTCAGAGACTTTTGTAATTTGTTAGAAATGGGGAGAGATTGGTTAGCTAAATTTGGTCGTTCAAAAAAGTGCTCCTCATCATTTTCAGAAGAGCATTTTCTTAGTGAAAGGTGGCTAATGAAAGTGCGCTGGTTAAGAAGGACTCATCGTTTGTTGTTCATTAGTTTGGTGCTGTTGCTGCACTATTTGAAGGGCTCTTTCTGGAACCAACGAAGAAATAAAATACAGCCACCTGGTTGTGGTTTTTCTGGCATGCCTCTTCTGGGTGGACAGCTGTGAGGTGGTTATTACAGTTGGCTCTCATAATCTGTTTGAGTTTTGCTAGATGATTTAGTGACTCTTACCTCTTTGGTCTCTTTTCTACCCTTCATAAGTTTTCTGTGATCATCTGACCTAGAAGGATGGAGCACAGTAGCCTAAAATCTCTGAGCCAGGGAGAGAAGCCCCTTGTTCTCTATCACTTTTAGAGACAGAGTGTGGATTGGAAGATCTAGTCTGATGTCTGGTTGCAGCCCCTCCTAGACGTTTGGTCAGGCTGGTGCTTCAGGTGATGGCTTTGAAATGAGTTCTTAGTCTGCAGAAAGGAACATGCCCTAATCTCCTAGAATTATTTCTGTAAACAGAGTAGGGTTGATAGAACTTTTCATTGAGTTTGGGTTATTTTTTTAAAGATTGTATGTCTGTCTGTCTGTCTGTATGTATGTATTTATGTATGTATGTATTTGAGAGGGAGCACAAGTGGGCAGAGGGAGAGGGAGAAACAGACTCCCCGATGAGCAGGGAGCTCAGGAGCCCAATGCAGGACTCGAATCATGACCCGAGCCGAAGGCAGACACTTAACTGATTGAGCCACCTAGGCACCCCTGAGTTTGGATTTTTATTGCCTTTTTTTTTTTTTTTTTTTTTCAGATTTTATTTATTTATTTGACAGAGACGGAGAGAGGGACCACAGGCAGGGGGAGTGGGAGAGAGAGAAGCAGGCTCTCCACTGAGCAGGGAGCCCAATGCGGGGCTCTATACCAGGACCCCAGGATCATGACCTGAGCTGAAGGCAGACGCTTAACAACTGAGCCATCCAGGTGTCCTGAGTTTGGATTTCTGAATTTGTATTCTATTTGGACACTTAACAGAATTTTGAAAGTTGTTTTTTTTTTTTTCTTTTAAATCTCTTTGGAGGGGGCACCTGGGTCACTCTGTGTCAAATAAATAAATAAAATCTTTAAAAAAAGACTCTCTTTGGAGAGGTAGTTGTTGTTAATATTTGTCTCGCCATAGGCAGATGGACCAGTTCATTTAGTACTTGGATGAACTAGCACTAGAATGTTTTCCATCTCTTGTAGAAAATTTGGGGTGCGATTCTTAGGTTAAGAAGGATAAGAATCTTGGGCTTGGTGGATTTAATTTCCTAGGTCAAGTGTTGGTATGTCTGAAGAGGTATTTTTCTTTTCCTATCATCAGTTTAGCTTCAGAAAATCTTAAATAATGCCTCTGGTGAGACCAGATAGGAGGTTAAGGAATGTCTTATTGTTGTCCTAGGTCATAAACAGTATAGAAACCTGACTGTTTAGAATCCAAAACAGAATGAAAGGAGTCTCTTTATTTTAAGAGGCAGAGTCTGGGGGTGGAACTAAACAAGGTTTCTGGGCAGTTTCTCTTCAGTTCGGGTAGGGGTCCTTGACCAATTTTCAAAGCCGTGAAATACTGGAAGAGTAAGAAGAGAATGAGGAGGCTTTGGATACAGATGTCTGTGTGGCCGGGGAAGAGGGCACAATGAGAATGATTTATTCTGGTTAGCTGCTGTGTACCAGGGTATAAAGGGTGATTCTTTTTAGGGGAGTCTATTCTGTCCATCCTGGGATCCCAGTGGAGCCACGTGGAGCTTGGGGGAAGCTGAAAGCGTTGATTGGGAGAGGCCTTACCTTTTATATTTGTCCCTGCCTGGAATGCCCCTCAACAGGGGAGGGTCCCGAACGGGAACTGGATCAACAGCTGCCGCCCGTCCCTGTGATCACAGGAAGCCGAGGCCGGGTGCCTTTGTATGGGAGCTCCGCAGCCAGACAATAGTTTGTGCTGGCGGGGCCATGTGGCGAGTCACGTGACCTGGGGCTGTTTTCTGCCGGGGTCCTTACCCATCTGTTCTCTCGGCTCTTTCTGGGTTATCAGGCGCCAGTCCAAGTCCTCCCAGGCAGCCAGCTTCATGGCCAGAGATTACGAGCACTAACCTTCCTGGCAGGGGCGGTGTGGCTTCGCGTTTATGCAGATTAGCCATGTGTTTCTCACTTCAAGGCGTTCCACAGGAAAAGCCTTTTCCTGTGTTTGGCTCTCAGTGGGCGGTTCCCAGCTTACTGTACTGGGACTCGGCGAGCAGCAGGCATGCACGGGAGGGATCACAGTACACTGGCCCCCTCCCATTCCACCTCCAGTGCTACGTCACCACAACACAACCGCTCGCGCTCTCATACTGTTGGTGTCATTCATTCGGTGCCAAGATTGCTTTAAAAAATTCCCTTGGCCCCAGTTCAAACAGGAGTACAGCTGGGATGTGTTAGATTTTAGGCAGTCTGCCCTCAATTTGAGATGAGTTATAAATAGCAGTGCCGACTTCCTTAACTACCGCTCTCTGAGGTAAAATGCAGGTTAATTACTGTGGGAATCAATTAGGGGGTTCTTTCGGTTAAAGAGCCAGGGATGCTTTTTTTTATTGTTATTATTAAAAGTCATACAACAAATCTGGCCAGGAATGAATTGAAAGCACAAGGAGTAAGGAATAATATTTAGATGTCCAAATTCCAGGTTATGGCACGAAGTTTATACTGGCCCCAGCTATTTGGCATTTAGGATGACAGAACAAGTGGTAGTCAAGACTTCTGCATTCTGATGGACAGCTTTTCCGCAGCCCCGGCCCATCCCTCTCTACTCCTGTTCTTGCTAATCTTTGGGTACCAAGTCTGGCTCCTTAGGTTTGCCTGCTGCCTGGTCACATCCTTTCTTTATCTTCGGATTGAAACTGAAGCCTGGAGCTTTCGGACTTTTATTTCAAGAAAATTAAGTTGATCTTTCTTTGGTGCCACAGGAACATGGTGTGATACATTTTGGTGAATAGTATCTTTCTGCTTGGAAGTTTGAAGGAGGGGGCCTTGGGGGAGATCTTCCCTGCTCTCTTCACAATCAGTCATGGTCAGGAGTTGGAGAATTTTGAAGTCCAGGTTGTTATATCTCAGCATCCCTGAGGGTTGTTACAGCTTTTCTTGGTGCAATAAGAAGTTGTCAGGGATTCCATTAGCCCACTGGTCTGGAGGGGCATGTAATTACTTTTGCCTGGATTAGGGGGACTCTGTGTGAATGGTTAGTCTACAGACTGTTCTGACTATATTCAGAGGGTCCAGCCTACTAGGCATCTTTGCCCTTGATGCCCCTCAACTGCTTCTTTTGATGCATTGTATTTGGCAGGCGGTCTGGAACACGGCCAGTGATCTGGAAAGAGATAAGCTGTGGATGGAGATGGATTTTTTTCCTTATGGCTCTTTCCCCCTTTTTTATTTTTATTTTTTTATGAATACAGGAGAGTATATAGCAAGGGGCCCGACTTCCCTGATCAAGGGGGCATCATTTTCTTCTCATTTATGTGTCTTTGTGGCAGAGCCTTTGCTTTCTAAGTATAATCACAGTAATCTACTCCTGTGGTTTCCCATTGAAAGGATTTCCTCTCCATCATTCCCAGAGTGGAATCTCTGGCTCTTTGCAGCCAGAGTTTGGTGTTTCCCCATTCCCTGCCTCTTCCTTGATGCCTGCAGACTGCTGCTACTGGCTTTTCTGTCTTGCATGTAGTAGGGATTTTTCTGGCTGGAAATTGCTATTTTCCAATAAAGCTGATTAGTGGTGATTTAAGGCCCCTTCTCTGTTATGAGAGATTGTAAGATGTCATTTCATCTATAACTGCAAATCGCAAATCTTTCACAATGGTTTGAAATGTCAGAAATGTGAGTTAGGTCTCTACTTACCTCCCCTTCTGATATGAGCGGATGTTTAGCTTTGACATGAGACCAGAGTTATCGGATTGTTTGAACTGAATATGTTTTAATTTGCAAAGCTGCATATTCTGTTGACTATAAACCTTTGGTGAAGGGAGGGGGTCAGAAATCTGATGTCCAGGAGGGGCAATGTCTAAATTTTATTTTTAGAATAAGGATTTCTTTGACTTGCATTTATTTTTGGTCTGCAAAGATTTCCTAAAGTTGATGGAGGAATCCTTGAAACCTTTATTAATTAGGCCCCTCTAAGTAACTGTCCTCCACTGGGAGTACAGGTCTCTAGATACAAGGGAGAAAGAGATAACTTGCTTTTAGCCTTTTGTTTCTAAGCTGTGTTTGGGGATGCATTTGTAGTTTGAGGACCTCTCTGGTACAGCATGGCACATAAGATTCTTCTCAAAAGTGCTGCTTCTCCCCTGGCTGTTTGTTCTACCCTGCCTTCTTTTTTCTTTCGGTTTAATCCCCACTTTTTTTTTTCTCTTCCCTCAAAGTCATAACCTGGTTTAGGGTGTGCCCCTGGCCTATGGCTAGATGGTTTGATCTGGGCTTTCTCCCTATAGTATCCCCTACCTACTTCTTACAGTAGGGCAGCCTGGCACATTGAAGTTACTGGGCCCTAGCTCTGCACCTGCTTTCTGTAGCAGGGAGTGGAGGGGAAGGACTTTGAAGGTGATCTCTGGCTTCCTAGAACAGTCCTCCCCCCACCCCCAAGATTTTATTTATTTATTTGACAGATCACAAGCAGGCAGAAAGGCAGGTGCAGGGAGGTGCGGGGAGGAGCGGAGAGGGGAGCAGGCTCCCTGCTGAGCAGAGAGCCCGCTGCGGGGCTTGATCCCAGGACCCTAAGGTCATGACCCGAGCGGAAGGCAGAGGCTTAACCCACTGAGCCACCCAGGTGCCCCCCAGAACATAGTCTTGACGGATGCAGTCAACTAGACAACTAAGTGTCAAATCTTAGGATTCTGAATTCATTATAGGAAGTTTAGAGATCTAAGAGATCAGAGTGTGCTGAAGAATGGGAAGTGCCTTTATGTTGAAGGGTTGGGTTTCTGCTAGTGGAAGCCATTGTGGACAGACGGGCAGGGCAGGATACCACTGTGTGGAGCTGGGCATGCCCCTGTGTGGGTTGAGTCTGAAGAGTATAGAACTGCAGCACAGGAGCGCCTGGGTGGCTCAGTGGGTTCAAGCCTCTGCCTTCAGCTCGGGTCATGATCCCAGTGTCCTGGGATCGAGCCCCACATCAGGCTCTCTGCTCTGCGGGAAGCCTGCTTCCTCCTCTCTCTCTCTCTGCCTGCCTCTCTGCCTACTTGTGATCTCTGTCTGTCAAATAAATAAATAAAATCTTTAAAAAAAAAAAAAAAAAAGAACTGCAGCACACTGTGGACTTCAGAGCCAGGCAGAAGCACTGCTAATCGTTATTGATAATAGCTACTATTTATTAGGCATTTAAATGGTACTGTGTGTAGTGTGTTATGTGCATTTTATTTTTTTTTTTAAGATTTATTTATTGAGAGATTGATTGATTTGGGGGGAGGGGCAGGGGAGAGAGATTGGGAGAGGCCAAGGCAGGGCTGGATCTCACAACCCTGAGATCATGACCCGATGAAACCAAGAGTCAGATGCTTAACCACTCTGGTGCTCCAAGTTATGTGCATTTTAGGTGAAAATTTTTCACTGTTTAGGTGGACTTATGCTCAAGATTAGACAGTGATAGAGTTGGATTTGAACCCAAGTCTATAGATTTACACATTCTTTGTTCTTTCTGTGCAGTACTGTACAGGATGTAGACAGGAATTTTGGAGCCCTTGGTGAACAGGGAAAGAAGAAAATGATTTGTGAGCATTGCTCTAGAACTGTCAGTCCAGTATGATAGTCACTCGCTACAGGTGGTTATTTGAATTTAAATAAAAGTAAATAAAAATAATTCAGTTGCAGGCGTCTGGGTGGCTCAGTCAATTAAGTGTCTGCCTTAGACTTAGGTCTTAATCCTGGGCTGGGATGGAGCCCACATTGCTTCTCCCTCTCCCTCTGCATCCCCCCCTCCCCTCCCGCTTTTGCTCTAGCTGGCGCTCTCTCACTCTCAAATGAGTAAGAAAACCTTTAAAAAAAAAAAAATTCCGTTCCTCAATCACACAGCCATATTTCAAGTACCTAAGTCACATGTCACAGAAAATTTTATTGGACAGTGTGTCTCCAGATCTCACTTAGTAGTGTACATTAGAATCATCCAAGGATCCTAAGGAGTGGAGGGAGTTGGGGAGAGACACAAGCATTCATGTAGCCTCGCAGAAAATTCTGATCTGTAGCCCTGGTTGACAACTACTGCTCTAGAAGCTCCACAGTAACCATGGTAATGACCGCCCCACTTGTGTTGTGGGGAGACCTGGTCTGACAGAGATACCTAGAGTGGGCTGGTCTTTCAGTTGAGCAAGTGTAGTCTCCTTACCTGGGGGCCACATGGACAGCAGCTGCAGTTGGGGGTGAGCTGAGAATCTGGTCACTATGTGTGGCATCATGTGGCCTTGTAAGCCCCTGAGCTTTTTGCAGGAGGGACTCATGATGTTTTGGCTTCATAGCCAGGTGTATCTGGGGAAGACCCCATGCTATTTATTACTTACTAGTCCAGTTGCTAAATTTGAATTTCCTAAACAGTGCCAAAAGAATCCCTGTAGCTCCAAAATTAATGACTGAGATTTTATTGGAGCTTCTTATTACAGAGGCAGGACTTGGGGAAAAATTTGGTAGGTATGATTGTTGGAAACAGCACTTTAATAATATTGACATGTAGTAGTGATTTGGGATACGGTTTTACTGTGGTTCACTGTAGTCTAGAAACTTGAAGGGTATTTCCATCCTCACTGTTACCTTTTTAGCTGAGATTTTGCTGCAGCCTAAGAATTTTGCCTCTGCTTTTTTTTCTTTTGGTGTTTAGAAGGACAGTTTCTGTGGCTCTTTGTCTAACCATTTTCCGTATAACAGCTTGACTTTCCCTCTATTATAAAACACTGACTTAGTACTCTGTCCCCCAAAAAAGACATGTACAGAGAACCAGTTATCAGAGTGTGCCTCCCTCCCCTTATCTTAGAGGGCTTTTGTTGTTTTTTAAGGTCTTATCCACCTTAAATTATAGAACATTAATTATAGAAAAGCAGAAGAGGAAGGACCCTAGGTATAATCTAGACCAGTGGTTCTTAAAGTGTGGCCCCTGAACCAGCAGCATCAACATCAGTGGGGAACTAGTACAAGTGCATAGCTTAGGCCTGACCCTGAACCTGTAGAGTAAGACACTCTGGGGGTGGGTCTCATCAGTCTGTGTTTTTAAAAAGCCCTCCAGGTGATTTTGATGCATTCTAAAGTTTGAGAACCACTGAATCCTTAATTTGAGAGCTAATGTTATACAGGCCCAGAGTGTTAATATCTATTCCCCATTCCCAATTTAAGATTCAGTTTTCAAGTTTCGTGTCAAGTCCAGGCCTACTCTTCAACTCTGGTGTATCTATTTAAGGTCTTTAACGACACACCCCGCCCATCAGTATAGGTAGGCATCACTGGCTGGAAAACATGCTGGACTCTGTCCTATACATAGCTCCAGTAGGATAGAGTTATGTCAGAAAGTGAATGAGCTGATTGAACCTGTTGTCCCACATAGAGCTGAAAGAAAGCCATGCCATGTTAGTAGCCAAATACTTGTGAATTATACTTTAAGCTTCCATTATTGGTGTACTTGTATATCTTGTCCTTTAAGGAGATAAAAATTCTATCCTTACACATTAAAACCTTTGAATATTAAAGGAGATGAACTTTTCAGTTGAGATGGCCAAGGCTCTAAATTCAGAGTCAACAGCTGTAACTTAGCCATGTTAGCCATTGAGAAGAAAGCATAAACGTAATTGCTTGTGCCATAGTGTAAACAAGCTACAGACATGCAAGAAGAAAGATTCCACCGTTTAAAGAATGGAAGCATCTAGATACTTAAGTATTTGAATCCCCAACCACAGTATTGAAGCGTTAGTTTTGATGGTGTTGAACAAGATGATGGCAGAGCATAGCAGCACTGTCCTCTCGCAACTGAAGGGTCTTTGTTCTGATTTTCTGCACCAGAGGGTGCATATGTTCATTGGTTCACACCTGGCCTGTTCCTTGGATCTCAAGTAGTGCTACACTCACAAAGTAGTACATAGCTTTCATAGTGGTATTTTCATTTCACATAGGGTAAAACCAAGGTTATGAGGAAGGTTAAATGACTTGCCCGAGGATTACTGGGTCTGTACCACTACTTTTTCACAGTAACTGTTTTCCTATGTGGCATACAGACCTGTACGCTTGTGTTTATGATCATATTGGCCAGAGGCTATCAAAGCTTCAGGTTAATGAAATGCTTTTTATTTTGTAGCCATCCAGTCCAATGGATCAGATGGGCAAGATGAGACCTCAGCCATATGGCGGGACTAACCCATACTCGCAACAACAGGGACCTTCATCAGGACCGCAGCAAGGACATGGGTACCCAGGGCAGCCATATGGGTCCCAGACCCCGCAGCGGTACCCGATGGCCATGCAGGGCCGGGCGCAGAGTGCCATGGGCGGCCTCTCTTATGCACAGCAGGTAGATGGTGACTCCAATTACCTTAACCCTTGTTGCTGTCCATGATCTGGTCTTGAGCTGTAGACTCAGAATGAGTCTTTGGCATCTAAACCTCTCAACAGGAGCATAGGCCAGTGGGCTCAGTTGTCTGCAGTATGCTGCTTACAAGGCCAAGGTTGTGGGCATCATCCCACGTGTGCTCAAAGAAAAACTGTTCCCCGGCCATAGGCGGTTACCTGTGTCATCTGTGTCCTTTGACCTGGCTGGCCTGCTTGTACCCACTGAATAGTGATCTCCAAAGGATGTGGGGGAAAAAAGGCAGGGGCTGGGCACCTATCCACTGTAATCAGGAAAATCCTCTCATGCCTTGTGCCCTGGGAATGGAAAAGGCCCTTCGTGTTTCCAAAGGCCTTCGACATATAGCTGTCTCATTCAAAATGAAAGATTAGGAGGGACTGGGAATAGAAGAAAAAGGGAAGATTGAACGGTAGCAATGCTAACAGTGCTGTTAAAAATGTTACGATTTCCCTCGTCTCCTCTTGTCTGGCCATCTGCATCATTATCTATTGTCATTTTTTGTTTTGACAGCATTTCCTATCATTTATATTTGAGTAATACTCATACTGAAAATGGTGATGGACAGAATATAAAAACCTAACTTCTAAGACTTCAAAGCAAAGTAGCTCTTTAAATATGGAAAATAGGATAATGTCACTCTGGGGTTTGTTTGTTTGTTTTGGGGGCTTGTTTGTTGTTTTTGTTTTTCTGGTGAGCAGATGGAGGAGAGATGGATGGGTATTACGGGGTTGGTTTTTTTTTTTTTTTTTTTTTTCTTCTTACCAGATATACCCCCAGTGCCTAAAATTGAGCCTGGTACAATCAAGCAAGTAGGCTCTTAGATATTTTTTGAATGAAGACTGAGTGAAAAAGAGAACCAGAGTAGCTTAATGATTTGCACACTGTCTGGGCTATTAAACCCGACGTTTTTAGTCGGCTGAGCCAGGCTACTGCTGACCATTCGTTGTGGCGAGGATACAGATTCCTAGCACTTAGAAAACAGTTTAGGCTGTGATAAAGAAGAGGTTCACTGGTGAAAACGGCTGCGCTCGAACTCTTAAAAGTTGCCCAGATATTAGTGTCAATTTTCCGTAGACAAATGCAGTCCACTTGTAAACAAACCAACTAGTAACCCAGCTGGGCTGTCCTTCTGGCTCAGTTTAGAGAGGGATGGTAGGAAAAACCATGGGCCTTCTAAGTGGGAGGCTGGGCCATTGCCTGCTTCCTATACCCATCCTCAGGCTGTAGTCGGATAGAATATCTTCATCCAGAAGAGTCTGTGCTAAAAGTATCCTTTCCTTTCCTACAGATTCCTCCTTATGGACAACAAGGCCCCAGTGGGTATGGTCAGCAGGGCCAGACTCCATATTACAACCAGCAAAGTCCTCACCCCCAGCAGCAGCAGCCACCCTACTCCCAGCAGCCACCGTCCCAGAACCCTCATGCCCAGCCTTCCTATCAGCAGCAGCCGCAGTCTCAGCCACCACAGCTCCAGGCTTCTCAGCCTCCCTACTCCCAGCAGCCATCCCAGCCTCCACATCAGCAGTCCCCGACTCCATACCCCTCCCAGCAGTCCACCACCCAGCAGCACCCCCAGAGCCAGCCCCCTTACTCACAGCCGCAGGCACAGTCTCCCTACCAGCAGCAGCAACCTCAGCAGCCAGCCTCCTCGACGCTCTCCCAGCAGGCTGCATACCCTCAGCCCCAGTCTCAGCAGTCGCAGCAAACTGCCTATTCCCAGCAGCGCTTCCCTCCACCACAGGTAAGGTGCCCCTGCCTCTCGCCCTTGCCTGCATGTGACCACAGACAGCTTGGGGCTTGGTGTCAGGAGAACTTTGCCATACAAATTATTCTCTCATGTGCACTTAAAAACCAATTAAACTCTGGGTAAACATGTTAACTGGATTGATTGAACTAATAAAGGCATAACCTTCTTAACTGCATAAAAACCTGTGGCTCTTCTTACTGATGAAGAAATAGGGCAATGGGAAGTTGCATAGACCGATAAGAAATTAAAGATAATGGGACTGGTTTTGTTTTTGTTTTTGTTTTTTATAAACTAGCATTCAGAACTGAGCATCCAAGTGAGTTTAGTTCTTTTTGAAAAGTTAACTTTGGGAGGCTGTACTGTACGTTCATTCCAGCTGCCGTTACATTCTGCCATTGCTCAGAATAGTTTGGACCCCTTCATGTGAAATTGCCATCGGAGCTGACATCACATTCTTAGAACATTCTTTAGAACAGTCTCAGTGGTGGCAAGTTTGATTTGTTGAAGGTGGATTTGATTTTAGGAAATAGCTAAAATTCCTTTGTAGCCATGTCTGTGAGCAAGGTAGGTGATAAAGCCTAAAAATAACAATTTGGGCTTTATTCTTTTAAGAGCAAAAAAGAGGAGATATGACCAGACGACAGGTCCACTAAAGATTCTGTGCATTGATGGCAGTATTGGAATAAATATCTCATCCTAAGACAGTTTCATTTTGAAGGAAGCAGTACTCATTTTATTGTAGAGGTTCTAGCGTGAGTTTTTTTTTTTAATTAATTGGTTTCATTCCTTGTAGTTAGCTGTACTTCAGCGTTTAACCCCCAGGAATAGCTGTCTGTGCCGATAAATGGTCAGCAGTGCTGTTCAGAGTCTTAAATGCACTGTTGACGTTCTTTTTTTCCCTTC
Organism: Lontra canadensis; assembly: GCF_010015895.1. Classification (NCBI taxonomy): domain Eukaryota; kingdom Metazoa; phylum Chordata; class Mammalia; order Carnivora; family Mustelidae; genus Lontra; species Lontra canadensis. Next base: position 19,338,651 of record NW_022631019.1, read on the forward strand.
TAATTAAACCAACTTTAAGTTTTTATTTTAATTCCAGTTAGTTAACATACAGTGTCATACTAGTTTCAAGTGTACAGTGTACTGATTGAACCCTTCCATACGTCACCTGGTGCTCGTTAACCTTCCTGTCTTAAGAGCCACACCTTGTATTTTTCTGCCTTCAGATAATATCGTGGGTAGTTGGGCAGTTTCTTGGTCCCACCTGCCCTCTGTGAGACACTTCCGTAGCCCTTTCTCCGTGAAGCAAGCTTGCCTGGTTTACCAATACCAGGCCTTCACAGCATTTTGTTTTTCTTATTTTAGGAGTTATCTCAAGATTCATTTGGGTCTCAGGCATCCTCAGCCCCCTCCAGTAAGGGAGGGCAAGAAGATATGAACCTGAGTCTTCAGTCAAGACCCTCAAGCTTGCCTGTGAGTATTCTTGCCAACCTCTAACAGATGATGGGGCAGAGAGGAAAGCAAAGAAAACTGGTTTCTGGTTGGATGTTTTGGTGGTATGACCTAAATAAACAATTAGCTATTCCTTGAATTCAGGTTGAAAATTTCAAGTAGGAATTTATGGACTGATCTTGTGGAATATCTGTTTTGGCTGGCTGCCTGGGGAATAGGTTTGGTGATCTCTGTTTAGAGTTTTCTGGTTTTGTGTTTTATTTTATTTTTTTTAAATCTTGGGCCCTGAGGCATGAACCAGGTAAGGGACAGAGATGATGAAGATATTGGAAGCACTGTTCACTCTCTGTCAAAGTTGAGAGAGGTTTCAGGGTTGTTTTGACCTTATTTTTGAGGGTTTAATTTTTAGGTTTTTGTCTTAGTATTTAGCTAGGAAGTACGAGTTGGGATGCATTCAGCTTGGATGGTCCCTTTGAGCATGGGCTGAGTAAAAGCAGTTTTTCTGGTTGTTTTGTGTGAATAGGTGCTTTTGTCTAGTAGAGTGCTTGGTGCCCAGATGCTTGATTGCTGTTTATGGATGAACTGATTGTATCCTGAAAAAGGCAGTATAGTCTGCTGATGAAGAGCTTGGGCTCTAGAGCCAGAGCTCCTGGGTCTGCATTTTGACTCAGCCACTAACTCTGTACCCTTGGGCAAGTCACTTAACCTTCTCCTGCCTTCATTTTTGCGTCTGTAAAATGATCCTGTCATGGAGTGGTTACTAACATGAGATAGGTTAAAGTAGAGTGCTCATGCATTGTGGGCACTCCCTAAATGTCAGAGATTCTCATTATCATCTCAGAGGACATAGGGACTCTACTTGATACCTGAGAGACTGCACCAACTAGTTAAAAGTAGACTGGTTCTGGGATCACTTACCCCTCGTCTTAGCTCTGGTACTATGTGCGGGCCAGTCACACAGGTTCTGAAAATTAATCTGCTGGGCACGGGAATAAAATGGGCTGCTCTAAAATCTAGTAAGACCATTGGTAGACAAACCCTCTGTTACAAATCCTGCTTCGGTTAGTAAATAGTAATTCAGCCACACGTGTCTAGATAAAAAAACGTCTTTAGAAATTTTGATTCTACTCTGATTTGAAGCCTATCTCTTCAGTTATTCTGACTTGGGAGAAAATGGTCTCTGGATCTTTAAGGAATAAGTAGGAGGCAAGAACTCTCTTCATCACGAAGCCTCCCCTGGCTTCCCCTGAAGATCTGTGAGCCATAACCTGCGTGGGGCAAGGTCTCCGGATTCCCTTGGTACCCATTGTGCAGGCATCCCAGGCCATGGGCGTAGCCACTGTCACGTGGACCCCCTGAGACTGCGGACTTTCTCAGTTGAGGAATTGGGTGAGGATGTGTCTGGATAAGGCAATCCCTCTTTGTTCCCTTTTCATTAAGGACTGTTGCAGTCCTTTTCTGTATCCCAAACCTCACTGAAATGTGTTTTTTAACCTGATTCAGTCAGAAGTGTGTACCTACTCCCTCCTCATCTGTGGTCTGTAGCTGACTGAATCTGAGTGAGGTGCTACTGTGGCAAGAAACCGAATCAGTGGATTTTTGCCAGTGCTTTAAGTAGCTCCCCGTCAGAAAGTTTCTGCTTGCTCCTGGTAATCTTCCAGCGGAACTGTGTCGTTTTTCAGTCCTGAGAAGCCTAGCGTACAAACAGGTTTGAGAGCCTTGTACCGTCACATCCAGAGCTTCTGATATGACCTGCCGAAGTGAGGGCACTGGCAGCTTCGCGGGCCCAGGGGAGGATTGTTCCTGGGCAGCCTATCACAAGAAGCCTTCCCAAGCTCAGGCTTCTCCTATAGATTCATCCAAATGGGTCATTTGCTCTGTGGTAGAAGCTCTATGTGGGAGGTGAGTTGGCTGGGTTATTGGCATCTTGTTTGTTGAATTGCTTTTTATCCCTCTGCTATTTGGACTAAGAAACAAAAGGTGGTTTTTCTTTGAAATTTTGGTTTGATGCCAGATTTGCCTAGCCAGGCTGGGAAACGGTCACATTTGAAGAAAGGAGAAGTCGGGATTCCCTAGAAGGGGCCCACTCTTTCCTGAAGCAGTTGTGTCAAGGGATCCCAAGGTTTGCCACTGTGCTGCTTCTCTCAGCGGGTGTTTGTGAGGCGCCTCTTGGTGTTTGGCTCCGTGTTTGGCTCCGGAACGGAAGCTGGGCTGACTGGAGGGCAGCCTCTCCAGTTCTCCACGTCCTCCTCTTTGCTCATTCACCTTACCACATAGCCCTAAAGGCTTTGTGATTGTGACCCTTGATGTATAAAGACTCATTATGGCTTCTGATCCTGATTATTACAAAAATTAGATTTTGAGGAGTTTTTGCTCTGCTGTTAATGCCAAACCATTTAGCTGCTATTACCCTGATTATGTTGTCCCTCTGTTTAAAATCTCTCAATTGTTTTTCATTAATCTTAGAATAAAATCCAAAATCCTTAATATTATGTAGACTGCCCCCTGCTTCTGATTTAGGTCTGGAATGAGGCCTGAGACTTTGCATTTGTAACAAATTCCTTGATGCCGCTGATGCTGCTGATGCTGTAGGCCAGGGAAGGCACTTTGAGAACCTGTACTTCATCCTGTTTTGCCGTTTGCCTTGTTACTGACTTAGTCTCAGTTTTTTTTGTAAGGCTCCATGCTTTATTCTGCTTCCAGACCTCTGCACAGACCCTTCCCTTTGCCTAAGACACATTTCCTCCTAACTCCTCTAGTCATATTTCAGGCTACATCTTCAAGATTATTTCTTCAGAAAACTCCTTCCTAATCAAATGTCAAAACTCAGCTTAAATAACTTCTATGATGCCCTCACTGACTAAAGTCAGTTTTTATTTAAAAAACAAAAAAACTGCAGTATTTAAGATATATTAAAAGGTATAAAGAGGGGTGCCACCTGGGTGGCTCAGTGGGTTAATAAGCCTCTGCCTTCGGCTTGGGTCATGATCTCAGCGTCCTGGGATCGAGCCCCACATCGGGCTCTCTCCTCAGCGGGGAACCTGCTTCCCCCCCCCCTCTCTCTGCCTGTTTCTCTGTCTGCTTGTGATCTCTCTGTCAAATAAATAAATAAAATCTTTTTTTTTTTTAAAAAGGTATAAAGAATGATTCAGGGCCTGAGGACCCACCTCTAGAAATCAAACCTTGCGGGATGCCTGGGTGGCTCAGTCGTTAAGCGTCTGCCTTCAGCTCAGGTCATGATCTCAGGGTCCTGGGCTTGAGCCCCACATCGGGCTCCTTGCTCAGCAGGGAGCCTGCTTCTCCCTCTCCCACTCCCCCAGCTTGTGTTCCCTCTCTCACTGTGTCTCTCTCTGTCAAATAAAGAAAAATAAAATCTTAAGAAAAAAAAAGAAAATCAAACCTTGCTAACATAGGTAAAAGCACCTTATATGGCCCTCTGGGATCACGTCCCCATCCTTACACCAGGAGAAACACTATCCTGTATCTGAGGTTTCTTTGCTTTACATCCAAATACTTCGACACTTGGGTCTCTGTCACTTGATGGTAAGCTTTTGAAGAGCAGGCACTGTTTTACTGGCCTTTGTGCCCCTAACATCTATCACGTGATGCCCCAGACCAGTGGTTCTCTACCTTGGCTACGTGTTAAAATTATCTGGGGAGTGAATGATCTTTAAAAACCAGAGTTCTGGGGCACCTGGGTGGCTCAGTGGGTTAAAGCCACTGCCTTCAGCTCAGGTCGTGATCCCAGGGTCCTGGGATCGAGCCCCGCATCAGGCTCTCTGCTCAGCGGGGAGCCTGCCTCCCCTTCTCTCTCTCTCCCTACTTGTGATCTCTGTCTGTCGAATAAATAAATAAAATCTTTAAAAAAAATAAAAATAAAAAATAAAAACCAGAGTTCTGACTTGTTTGGGGTTGACAGCAGTTGACCAGCTGTCCCTGGTGATTCTGATTTGTAGCCCTGGTAGAGATCCACTAATCCAAACTGTGTCAGGTTCCTTTGCTAAAATAGACGGTCTTAACACCCGTGTTTTTTGTCAGTATTTATCTCAAGTGTAATTTCAATTACTTACTTGACACAAGCTCAGTGAGGGCTGATGGTCTCTGTCTTGCTCATGGCTATCATAGTGCCTGGCATAAAGTAGGCGCCAATTCAGGGAACGAATGAACCTGAGCAGTATGTATTACATTGTTCAATCAGAAAGTTTATGTCTGACAGGGGACAGCTTGACCATATTGTAAGATTGTTGTTTTCACTGCGAGGGAAAGGCAAGTATCACAGCCTTTACGGGAAGGCCTAAACTCCATTTTAGAGGACATATTAATTTATTTGTGCTTCCTGACAGTGTTTTTAGGAAGAAGTAAGGTTAGGGTTTGTCATTTATCTTGTAAAATAGCTACTGCTTCACCTTACGGGAAGAAGGTTTTTCTAAGGGATGGGTAAGCAAACCTCTAGGTGTTTCATTAAGTCTTTAATTTCCATTAGTTTGGGGCAAAATCTTTAAGGGTCTCATCTGAAAATTAGTATCTGACTTTTGATTATAATCATTTCAGGGAATGACTTGGAGTTGCATCTTTAAAAGGTTCTGTTTAAATGATTCACTCAAGTGTATGTGGTTTCCCTAGAATAATGAATACTTCCCAATTTTTTTCTTACTGGGGCACATTTGTAAATTTTACATTATAGTCTGAAAGTGTACTTGGGATAGAATTTCCATTCAGTGGTGGAAAATAGATACAGGATTGAAAGCCCAGATCTGGAAAGGCTAACTAGATCAGTGCATCTCCAAACTTCAACATGCAGTGAGAATCATCTGGAGATTAATTAACAGATTACTGACCTCTACCCAGAGAGATTCCAGCTCATTAGGTGGGAGTAAGAATTTGCATTTCTAGCAAGCACTCACATGGTGCTAAAGTTCCAAAAACCATATTTGAATAACAGTGGGTTTAGGTAGTAGTAGTCCTTTAACAAGGGAAGAAAAAAATCACAAGACTAGGAAGCCACAGTGGTAACTGAATAACAGTGGTGACTTACACTGTAGTGTAACTCTTGGTGATCTGGAGGGAAGGCCGTGGCTTGAAAATGGTAGAAAGAAAAGAGACTTGGGCAAAACAGACTGCCTACAGCCATGGCCCCAGTGCAGTCTCTTCCTGGGTAAGGCAGCCTTTGACTGCAGTACCACCCTGGGGGTTCTCTGTGTGGCACTCACCAGATTCCTTCCAGAATTTGGTCACCAAATCCCAGTCTACCTCAGAAATGGTTTTTGAATCTGGTTCCCCCGGTCCTACCCATTGCCTTTTTTTTTTTTTTTTTTTTTTTTAAAAGGACCCTGTTACCTCCCACCTAGTGTCTTGCCCCTGGCTGTTTTATTCCTTTTCCTTCCAAGTCCGTCCTCACCATAACCACCAGAGTACTCATCTTAAAAAATAAAATCCGGGGGCACCTGGGTGACCCATTCGGGTAAATGTCTGACTCTTGGTTTTGGGTCAGGTCATGATCTCAGGGATCTGGGATTGAGCCCTGCATCGTTGTCAGGTTCCCCACTCGGTGGGGAGTTTGCTTATGTCTCTTTCTCTCTCTTTCTCTGACTCTCAAATAAATAAATAGATCTTTAAAAAAAAATTCTGGCAAGTGAACATTACTGCTTTAAAAACCTGGCTACCTGTTGCCTATGGGTTTAAGCCCAAGTGTGACACAAGTTCTTTTGTGATCTGGAGGATAAGGATATTTAAAAAAACAAAACAAAACGGGAGTTGGGGGGTGCCTGGGTGGCTCAGTGGGTTAAAGCCTCTCTCTGCCTTTGGCTCAGGTCATGATCCCAGGGTCCTGGGATCGAGCCCCACATCTGGCTCTCTGCTCCGCAGGGAGCCTGCTTCCTCCTCTCTCTCTGCCTGTCTCTCTGCCTACGTGTGATCTCTGTCAAATAAATAAATAAAATATTTTTTTAAAAAAAGTTTCCCATCCCTCCAGTGAAAGCTAGTACACTGTTTGCTGTGATATTCTGTGGAAAGCAGACAGGCATTAGACAAGGGTTAGACTTTGATGATTTCTGAGGTAGCCTGTGATTTGAATATCACTTCGTTGCTGCCCTCAAGTATTCTTCTTTGTTTATATAGTAAAACAGAAGAATGTATGCCTAAATGTTACAATGGGTGCTTTCCTAGTTTGGGGAAGACAATGATCCTTTATGTCTAAACAGTTGAGGAAAAACATGGCAGAAGTTGTAGAATGACCTAGATAGGACATACTTGGGTGGTTGGGAAGGAAGAGTGTAGCCTGAGCAGAGGCCAGGTGGAGGTAAGGTATAGTATAGATGATACTGGGGGACTGGTCAGGATCAGGCTTCTAGAAGATAGGGAGTAGCAGAAGGGAAAGCTAGATTACAGGGGTTAGGGCCCTGGTGGGCCAAGTAAGCCATTTGAATTTGATCTTAGAGTCCTGCAGATAGGCTGTCCAGTAACACGATAAAATTAATTTTACAAAAAATAATCCATTCATGGATAATGTGGTTTGAAAAGGGAAGAGTCTGGAAGCAAGGGGAGAAATTAAATTGTTGAAATAATTCTGGTGAGAGGTGTGGAGTTGTGCCCCCTCTGTCCTCTTTGCATAGCCAGCTAGTCCTGGTTCTGAGCTATGCAGGAAGGATTCTGTAGAACTGGGAGAAAGCAGGTAGAAAAATGTAATGATCTTGAAGGGGGGTGGGGAGAAAGAGATCTCATTGACAGAAATAGAAAGGTTAATAGGAAAACTCATTTTGGGGAACAGCTAAGTTCCATGTAGTGGAATGTTTAAAAACAAATGCTTAGCTGCTAGTTGGAGACAGGAGACTGCACCTTGGATAAGAGCTGAATCTGTGTCAAGTCAGAGAGCATAGAGCAGTCTGTGGAGTGATTCATCCTTAACCCGTGGCATGAAGGAGGCCTCCGAGGCCCTGGCTTATGGAGGGAGGAGCCAGTAGGAGTCCTGGACAGTGTCTGTGGTCACCAGGTAGGAGCGCCCAGCAGATAGCTGGTCAGCTTGGAGGAGGACCAGGAAGGGTTGTGTCTATTTATGGAAGCCCAGGGTAGGGGTGGGGTGGTCCACATCACATTTATAGTTCAGAGAATATAAAGTTGGATTCGTCAGGAAGCCCGTTATGGGGTTCCTTTTTACGTATGGAGAGGACCTGATGTCTGAGGGCTGGAGGAAAGGAAATGAACAAGGGAAAGGCGTAAAGGTAAAGAGCATTCTTGAAAGGCATTGAAAGGAAGGGGCAGCTGAATCAGCCCGCATTCCTCTGCTTCATCTGAAGACCCGCATGTGTATAAGGCAGATAGATTGAAGGGTGAAGATGCTGGCAGAATATTAGGAGGGTATAAACAGACTTATCTTTTAGGAGTTGTGAAGGAAAGGAATCAAGGGCACTCACTGGGTTAGCTCACAAAGGACACTGTACCCTTGACTGGAAAAGTCTGAGAGGCTGCCGTTGAAGAGCTGGATCATACTTGTTTCTTCTAGTGAGGTAGGCGTGGAAGTTACTTCTAGTGAGAAGGTGTGGGAATGAGGTGGAGAATAGGATTAGGATTTTTAATCTCTATTAAATTATCTGTAGTTTTTTGTTTTTTTCTTTTAAATCACTTGCATTTCCAAGCCCATCTTTAGATTTCACTTAATAAAACTGTAGCTATTAGCACTCATGTTTTACTACTGTGGTGTTCTCATACCCAAAGAGCTTGGGTTACAGTGATCTGGAAAGAGGAAATGGGAGGGAACTATGTTGTTCCTGTAGAATCCAAATCTTAAGAGGGCAGTAGTAAGGCCAGGAAGGGAGCTTACAGGCAACACCAGTCCTCCTAGAAGAGCGGAATTCAAATGTACTGAGTAACCACTCCTTTTTTATATTAGAAGAAACTAAGGGTCAGAATCAGGATTTGAATCCAGCTATTTCTGATATTTCAGATGAAATATTTCCATAGCATCCCACCCAGCAGAAGAAGGACAATCTGATCCTCTATTCAAGTTTAGCCAAAAGCTTCATCCCCTTTGCCATTTAATATTTACCAGCCTTGTTCTGAAAGGATTTCCATTTCACTTTTGTTTTCTCAGGACTTCTTGTCAGGGAGGCACAGATGAGTTGTGAAAAGGGCAGCTGTGGTACAGGGAAGGGTGGGAGAGGGAACATGTCCAAGTCCATAGGGCAGGTCTGCTAGAGGAACTAACCAACTAGGGAATCCCCTCAAAAAGTGGAAAGCTGACTAGAGTTTGGTTCCCCCTGAGTTGGACAGGAGCAAGTCCTATTCTGTGCCTTTCTTCTTAGAGCACAGTGTCCTGATTAAGGCTAATGTTAATCAGGTAGAGCCTTGTTACTGAAAAAATGTGGTCCATTATCTAGCAGCACAGATGTCACCTGGGAATTGTCTTAGAAATGCAGGTTCTGGGGCACCTGAGTGGCTCAGACTTGGGCATCTGCCTTTTGCTCAGGTTGTGATCTGAGAGTCCTGGAATCGAGCCCTGCGTCAAGCTCACTGCTTGGCAAGAAGCCTGCTTCTCCCTCTCCCACTCCCCGTTTGTGTTCCCTCTCTCACTGTCTCTCTCTCTATCTATCTCTATTTATTAAATAAATTAATTAATTAAAATCTTAAAAAAAAAACACAGGTTCCCATGTCCCACCCAGCTTTATTGAATCCAGCAGTGTTAACAAGATCCCCAGGTGATTCATTTGTCTAATGGTTTAGAAGCAAGGAGTTAGACCCTGAGAACGGAGAGTAAAATTTTCAGATCAATATCAAGCTGGGGACTTTGGAATACAATGAGTTTTACTGACTGTGTTTAATAACATTTAAATACTCTGAGTGGGGGGCATCGGAGGGGGAGACCACCACCACTTGTTTTGTGGTGCTTTGGGGGGCCCTGGTTCCCCATGCCTACAGCCCAGACCCCTTTGTGGGGCCACCTGCAGCTCCCAGCAGACCTGTGCAGCCTCGTCTCCAGCCACTCGGGCGTGCCTCAAGCTCCTCACAGCCCCCAGTCCTTCCTGCCATTGTCTTTGTACTGAAGATGTCTGCCCATCCACCTTCCCGCTCTGTTAATGTCTGGCAAAACTCCTGCTTCGGCTTGAAAACCCAGCTGAAATACTTTCTCTGGGACTCCCCCAGTTTCTTCCTGTTGGCCTGGCATCATCCGGGCGCCTCTGCGTGGGCATTGGGTCCACATCCAACATCTGGGCCAGGCAGCCAGCTACTTGGGAAGCCTGTGCTGAGCAGTCCAGGTTCTTGCTGCCCACCTGAGCTTGGCGGCCTGCTGCTTGTTTAGGTTTACTGGGGGAAGTGACAGAAATCCTCTGAAGGCTTAAAAAATTGAAATGCTTGAAGGATTTAAATTTTACACTGTGTTGCCTTTTGTCACATTTCATGGTAGAAGGAAACAGGCCAACAGTTTTTGCTTAGGCTTTTTTGATGGCTTATTTTCAAGGGGCTAATAACAAAAATGCCACTGGCAATTTTGGTACTCGGAGAACCTGGGCCTTTCTGAGGTTGGTGACCTGTTTTCTTTATATCTGACTGTGTATCTGTGCTTGATCCCCTTGAATTGTAGCCCAGGTGCTCTCAAAAAGTCTCAGAAAGGAAATCCCCACCCCCTCTGTCAGATCTGCCCAGACTGCTCAGAGCAGCGTGTGCTTTGTGCAAGTAGCCGTCCCTTCTCTCAAACGCTGGTTCTCCGGCTGGTTCTCGGGCAGGGCTGGCCAATCCGCTTCTCCATCTTAGTCACGCTGCCCGGCCCTGATACTGCCTGGTGCCTGCTGGAGCCTGTGCGGCTCGCCCCGCACTGCTGTATGCTTGTTCCTGGGCCCATTTCCTGTTTCTATTCTAGTCACTGGTGGCTCAGCTCTGCTTCCTGCCTGTGTGTCTCACACAGATTCCTCTTGCTAGAACCTTTTGTTTTCTTCAGAACAACTTCAGTCTTAAAACGAACAGAGCCTCACTTCTGGTGTGATGGCCCCTGGGGTGAGTTTGCCCTTCTGAGGGCTGGCAGGAAGTACCTCCTTCCCACCAAGCAAACCATACCCCTTGGATTCGAACTTGTTCTTCAGGTTGTTCCCAGCCCTGCTACAGGAAGCTGGTGGCTCGTTGCTTAGACCAGAAATTGCTCTAAGAAGACGAGCTGGGATCTTTGGCAGTTAAACCCGTCTTCACTCCCCAGCTGCTTGAGGCTGTCAGGACTGCTGCTTTATCACCTGGAACTTATAAACGAGTTTCTCGCCGCTGCGGAAAATACTTGGTACCCTGTCTAGCCCAGTCCTCCCTAAAGTCCGGAGAACACTTACACGGGGTTGGGCAGGTAGTGTTACCCTCAGCAGAGTAAAAGCTTGCAGAGAGTGTAGAGATGGAAAGAAAGCATGTGCTGACTCAGCCTTCTGTCCCGAGTGAGCAGTTCAGCAGCCCCCCACCCCCACTCTGGCATTAGAGTGGGAAGGAGAAAGTACAGGGAGGTTGTAAAAAAGGGAAGAAGTAAAGGAGCTTGTTCTGGACAAATGTATTTTAAAGTTCAAAACAACTCCATCTTGCCCGTTTTTTCCGAGAAGATGCCGTCTTGGCAGAGAACATGCCTTGTGAATAACTCTGTTCTCCTTTCTTCCTTCATAACGATTCTTTTGGGATCATCTGATAATCCCTCGTCAGATGGAGTGGTTTCTACAGTGAACTGTAGGCCTAGGTAGGTTGAATAGAGCGGGATTTAGTATAGGGATTTGGGCTTACAGAATTGCTAGAAAGATTGAGGAAGCGTCCTCTAGGCTTGTCCTTCAGGAGCAGGACCTAAAACTAGATTTCACCCACCCGGGAAACTCCTACCTTTAAACCACTATCATATTATATTAATTGCGCTACATCTGCTGTCCAGGGATGCGTAAGCTAGAGTCAAGGAGGAGCAGCTGCTGCCACCAGAACCAGCACCCAGTTTACTGGAAGAGGAAGCCAAAATGCTGTTGCAGGAACAAATGAAGGAGACAGAAATATGGTCTCTGCCATACCTTGATCTAATCTTGAGTTTGCTCCTAATTAGTAGAACCTGAATTACATCTAAACCCATTCACAATGGGTTTTGGGAAAAATGGTTTTTAGCTTTTTAACCCCTGCAATTAAGAGTAGAATGGGAGTGCCTGGGTGGCTCAGTGGGTTAAAGCCTCTGCCTTCGGCTCAGATCTGATCCCAGGGTCCTGGGATCAAGTACTGCATCGTGCTCTCTTCTCAGCATGGAGCCTGTTTCCCCTCTCTCTCTCAGCCTGCCTCTCTGCCTACTTTTGATCTCTGTCAAATGAATAAATAAAATCTTAAAAAAAAAAAAAAAGCCTCTGCCTTCAGCCCAGGTCATGATCTTAGGGTCCTGGGATCGAGCCCCCACATTGGGCTCTCTGCTCAGGGGGGAGCCTTCTTCCCCCCTCTCTCTCTGCCTGCCTCTCTGCCTACTTGTGATCTCTCTCCCTATCAAATAAATAAATAAAATCTTTAAAAAAAAAATGAGTAGAATGGAGACAGCATGAGCTGGTCCACAGAAAGTTCACTACACTAACACAAACATGACACCCCTTCCTCTTACTCCCTAACCTTACATATGAGGAACCTAAGACCCAGAAAGGGTAAAGGACTTGCCCAAGGTCATTGAGTAAATGAAAACATTCCGTTTCTGGACTTCCAGTCCAGTGCTTTTACTATTAGGACCAACTCCTATAAAGGATCAGGGAAAAGCTCCTTTATGAGAAAGAAGAATGCCATATTCGCTTTGGAGAGGAAGAAGAGGTATGTAGAGATGTGGGGCTGAGATTTTTAGGCAAAGGTAGTGATACTATAGTTTCTGGATTTAGGTCTACTCTCCAGGAAGATGTAGGAAATACTTTGGAAGGAAGAAACGTCAAAAACCAGAATTTCCTGCAATTCCTGAGTCAGCATATGGATGAACTCTGTTGCCTTGGTGATCATGGCTTTCTTCCACCCCCACCCCACTTCCCTTTCTCTCCTATTGGTGCTTTTTTTTTTTTTTCTTTTCTTTTTAAGATTTTATTTATTTGAGAGACAGCGAGCGAGCATGAGCAGGAGAAGAGGGGAGGGAGAAGCAGACTCCTCGCTGAGCAGGGAGTCCGATGTGCAGCTCGGTCCCAGGACCCCGGGTATCACGACCTGAGCTGAAGGCAGACACTTAACCAACCAAGCCACCCAGGAGCACCCTGTTGGTGCTTTCAAACCTTCTGCAAGCTCTTTGGGAGATTACCTCAGTGAAGTGTATACCCCAGCTTCTGCCATTGTCCTTCTCCAAAAAGACCCAACAAAATAAAAAAACGGGGCCTCCCAGATGTGTGATTGCCAAGCTTGTCTCATCTGTCCTGAGGGCTAAAGGGGTGTTTGGGCTTTTTGAACAAGAAATAAACCACGCCCTCCTACATATGCTGTCCTTCAGAACCACTAGGGCCTGCCTGCACCAGAGTGAGAAACTGTTCCACCAAACTGGGTCCAGAGGGGAGGACCTCGGGGTATGGAGCTTTGTTAACATACCTGACAAATCAAGCATAGAGCTAGTTCTGTTGTCTTTTTTCCATGTTTTTAAGATATTTGGCAGTCAGTCTTTGGGGACTTGGGCTTGTTCTCTTGCGCCATCCACTTCCACAGCCCGAAGCTCTTCCATCTTCCCCACTTGGTGTCAGCACGGAATTGGCTGGTATTGTGACATAGTCTCTGATTGCCATTGGGTGGAGCTCACCTTCGAGTGGCTAGCTTGCTTCCCATTTGACCTTTCCCAAGGAAGCTAAGAAGCCATGCCTTGTTGAAAGTGGAAACTAAGAGTTGAAGGCTCAAGCTGAAATTCGGCAAACCTGTCCCTTTAAGGCCAGCTTTGATGTGGGAGGAATATTAAATATTGTTTACGGAGATAAGTGAAGGTAATTTCCTGACATTCGGGGGAAGGTAGGAGAAAAATCAAGTTCCAAATAAACTGAATCAGTCAGTATTCAGAGGAACTGTTATCAAGAATATTTGGTCATTTTCCCCTCATCTGCTTTTAGAACTTTACTGTGTCTTTCCCTATGTTCAGAGTTGTTCTTCTGGTTTTAAGGCCTTTGGGGTTGATGGTTGTCTATTCTGGTTTAAGATGCTATTTAGTCCCTACTCTCAGATATGTTTGTTGCATACCTTCCCCTAAATCTTTGGATTTTATCTAGACCAGTAGGCTGTGGTAGGGAGGACCACTGGCAAATACATATTTAGGGGTTAAATACCAAACCCAGGAGGCCGTTGAGCTCCCTGGACCTTGGTCTAAGCTGTGCTCAGCACAGTGCCAACCTTGCCTTCGCTAGTTACGCACGTTGCATCCTTGCTTGCTCTCTGGTTGCTGAGGGGTAGCTAGGTGAGGTGGAAGCCTAAGGCCACACATTCCCTCTCCCTTACACTTCTCATATCTAGAACTCTGCCTTCTTTTCTGTGTTTCTTTCCTCTTCCCTTTCCTCGACCCCTCCCCTTGCCTTCCTTGCTCAAGTTCTAGGATTTCAGCTGATGATCTTGGTGGAACAAGGTCTATGTGGTTGACTTTCCTAACAGGAAATGCTTAACTTGGGGAAAGTAGGGAGTTCCTAACTTCTTTGCTTTCTCGAGCTTTACAGTGCTTGTTTCCTGCTGGGATTAGAACAGCCCCTTTCCATAAATATGCACTGTTCTTGACTGCTCTAACTCAGGCCCAGCTCTGACCCAGTTTCAAGGTTGTTGTTTTTTTTTTTTCCCCCAGATTTGAGTCTGTTAGCTAGTGACCCTTAAAACACTGTACGTTTTTGGCCAAGAGGTTGTTTCTGACTAGATAAGACATTCTCTCCTTACCCAAGTGAGAAGCCTTTGCAGAGGAAGGGTGTGTGTCCAAGGTTGGTCAGATTGGTAACATGGTATTTTACAGGCCTGGTGGGGACTGTGACAAAATTGGAAAACAAGGTTTCAATGATTGCTACACTGTGGGGAGTTGTAGGATCTATTTTTTTCAGGAGTTGGGAAACTGGGAGTTTTTAATGTAAAATCTCAGAATTCTTAGAAGGATCTGTATGGGAGTGTTGTTCCAAGGGTTAAAAGGTTCTCTGGCACCTGTGGATCTGTCCCTGCAGCTTCATGTGGACTGCGCATGTAGCTTTGGCTCCCTCGGAGCTGGTATTTAGGATTTTCTGAGGTTGGAGGCCAGCTGTGGCCAGAGACGTCTACCCATTGCCAACTCTGCTTGTGTTTGGTGTTTGTTTTATTGGTTTGGGGAGGGGGAAGCGCAGGGGAGATGTTGAGCAGAAGCACTCAATGTGATTAAACCTCTAGCTGAGCAGATCTGTGGGAGCAGAATATCGACCCCTGGAAAATCAATGGCTGCGGCAGTGGCCAAGCTGCTGTGTGCAGGGGCTCCCACCGCAGGAGTGCAGGCAGCCCCACAGTCTTTCTTCTCCCCTTTCTCACCTCAGAAACGCCCTCGGCCCCCACCCAAAGGGGCAGACCTACCTCAAGAGATTTTGCTGAGGTGGATTAGAACAGCGGGTTCTTGTATTTTTGTAATTAGATTGAAATTTCTCCAGTGACACAGAGCCCCACCTCCCCACAGCTTCCTTTCCAGACGTTCCTTCCCCGCACTGCAGTTCAATCAGCTGCTCTTACCCAAGTGGCCAGGGCCTACTCGGGC
Source organism: Lontra canadensis (assembly GCF_010015895.1). NCBI lineage: Eukaryota > Metazoa > Chordata > Mammalia > Carnivora > Mustelidae > Lontra > Lontra canadensis. The sequence continues at coordinate 19,353,706 of NW_022631019.1, forward strand.
TTGTACTTGACAGTTTTAGACAGGAGAGTTCATTCCCTTGATGTCAGCACCCAAGAGTCCCTTCCTCCATGTGGAGGTCTAGAGCTCAGGTATGGGATTATGGTGGGGGGATCAAGGTTAAAGGAAAAAGAGAAGACTGATAGAGATTAGGTCTACAGAGGATGCTTTTGAGTAGATTATTCATTGAGTAACTTCTCAAACAGGTTGTTTTTGGTGTGCCTGGCATTTTTCTGGTCTCTAATAACATAGGAGGGCCTGGCCTGGTCCTGCTGTGGTCTCACAGGCATATTCGGCACCGTGCCATCAGTCCTGCAACAGTGGGTCCAGGAGCAGCCCCTTGGAGGGACTCTGAGCATCACTCCTGGGTGAGGGGTGAAGGGCCAGGAAGGTTGTGCTGACCGTGGAGGTTTTGTTCCCCCAAAGCTTTTCTTGTCTCCAAGGCAAAAATGATTTTAGTCTTACAGCACCTGTAGCTTGACTTCAAGTAGTTGGCCTTCCCACCCAGTTCTCTTCAGTGACTGGGAAATGGGCCACCCTTCTGTGTTAGAGGAGAGTTCTGGTGCCTCCCCTGACCCCCACACCCAGTGGATCACAGCTATGGACAGGGGCTTGAAGCTTGTTTGGGGAATGGGCCCTCTAAACAAGGCCTAATTGTCCTGCAGTTGGGAAGCGTGACAGCAGGGCTGGGTGAGGATTTGAAATTGCCTGAGATGAGGCCATCTAGAGGCCGCGGATGTTTAGACTTCTCTCTTTGGGCCACACCCCTGCGCTCGATAATAGGGGTAGAGCACATTCAGTAGGAATATCAGCAGGTAACAACCTACATGGGACTTAGCTTCCTGAGGGTCTCCCTAGATTCTAAGTCACTCTCCCCCTTCCCCTTATTCCATGCACAGTAAGTACCCTTCTAAGGGCCCAGAGGTGAGAAAATGTACTAAACCATTTAGTGTAGCCAGTGACTTGAAATAAGGGCTGACTTGAAATAAACCATGAAAGAAGGGTTAGAAAGGAAGAACGATTTATAGGAAAAATGACTAGGCAAGAGGAGCGTATGTAGCATTGTAGTCTAGTAGAGTTAAATTATCTAGTTCTGGTCTTTATTTCTATAGAGGAACCAAGCAAGGCCTAGTGAGGTTAACTTGTTAGAGCCATGGCAGTAGTCACTCAGTATGTCCAGACACAGGTTGTGGCCAGACTTCGGAGCACGGAACCTCGCTTCTGATAGCAGCAAGCTTCCACCTTACAGTAGGAAGTACGCAGGCTCTGGAATCAGAGCAACGTGGGTTTGAACTCAAGTTCTTCTGTGTAACAGCTCTCTGTCCTCAGGCACCACCATTTAACTTCTGAGCTCTTGCTTTGGTAAAACAGGGAAGAGACCTGCATCTGGAAAATGGTTGTAAGAATTAAGTGTGAGCCAGCCATGTACCTGAGGGCTAAGGACACGAGAGTGACACATTTGTGTTCTGCTCTGCTTCCCTTCAAGAGGGAGACACGAAGAGACTTCCTTTATTCCTCTTTCCAGCATCCTTTGGATTTAGAGATTTGGTCTCCCTGAGTTTTATTTATGAATTCTGATGTGTAGATTTAGGGGATTTCCTCTTGGAGGTGGGCCCATGAAAAGCATTCTGGAGACCAGAAGAGTTCTACCTTTCTTTACTGTGCATCCCCCATCAGGCAGCCAGAAGGTACCAGGAAGAAATGACCCATTAATCCCCCCAAAATAAGAGCCTATTGTTGAAAAAGAGAAGAGGGAGTATGGTGATACGTTTTTGGAAACTGGGGGTAGGAGTTAAGAAGTCAAGTTCTCTTAGCCTTTCTTTCCCAGAGCAGTTTCTGCTGTTCTACACGGTGGGTGTAGTTCAAGCAGGAGATGATGTTTGGTCCTAAGCTAGAAAGATGGTGCCAGGTTCTGTGTCTTTCCTTTCCCCTTCTCAACCACCTGCTTAGCCCCTGACTCGAAAGTACCACCAGTAGTAAGAGGCAGCCTATGCTGTGTATTAATTCATTCTTGCCATGTCACCAGCACCAGCTAGCCCGCTCCCTGGGCAGAGATGGCAGCTCACCTCTCGGGCCGTGACCACTCATCAGAGTTCTATAACTCTGGAGTCCCTGCCAGTCGGGGGGCGGTCAGGTTACCCTTTCTTTTATTTAGCAAAGACTGAGGGAAAGAGAACCTACGAATGAAGCTTTATTGTACTAAATATTTCTTAGAAGTGTTTGGTAGAGGTAGCCTCTTCTCCCCTGACACTTGACAAATAAATTGCTTAAGGAAGTCTCTATGAGAAACAAGGTCTCTCCAAAACTTATTTGCCTTGTGTTTGCTGTACTTGAAGTTGAAGAGAAACTTGAAGTTTCTCCCCTTTCCAGACAGAAGTGCTGTCTGCCTTTCTTCAAGGGTCAGGTCTCCCAATCTTTTCTGTGTTCTTCAGGATTTCCTCCCACTCCCCCGCATGGGAGCAGCGTCCTGCTGCGGCCATGGATCTGTTAGGTGCACAGCCGGAGAGCACCTTGAGAAATGCCAGCGCAGATCCAGATTGGTCATCTCAGGCTGTGCCTTGGGGGTTCTTTCATTCTAGGAAAAGTCATTTAAATGAGTATGGCTGAATTGCAAGGTTCCCAACACCAAACACACACACACCCCTATAAGTATAGATGTAGGGGGGCGTCTGGGTGGCTCAGTGGGTTGAGCCTCTGCCTTCAGCTCGGGTCATGGTCTTGGAGTCCTGGGATCAAGCCCTGCATCATGCTCTCTGCTCAGCAGGGAGCCTGCCTCCCCCTCTCTGCCTACCTCTCTGCCTATTTGTAATCTCTGTGTCAAATAAATAAATAAAATAATCTTAAAAAAAAAAGTATATATGTAGGATTTACCTGGTTCTCTTGGTGGGTGGTTTCCCCACCAGTAGTCAGCACAACTTGGCAGAAGCTCTTCTCAACTGAAAGAGGACAAGAACTCCATCTGGGGGTTAACAAAAGCTCCATTTCTTGAGGACTCATCCAAATTTACGAGAAAACCCTGAGTTAAGCATTTTCATGAGCTTGTTCTTTAGACCTGCCTGTTGATGTTATTTAATCTGCTCGGCAGAATGAACTGATGTCATCCTCAGGCTCTGTCAGGAGACTGTTTAAACCCCCTTCCTCTAACCCTGATCTGGTATCTTCCTGCTTGAAAATGTACTTCATCAGGCAGCCAATTCATGTTAGAACTTGCAGCCCTTCCTGTGAGAGCACTAGCAGGCCTCCCCCAGCCTCCCTCCCCTCAACAAGGTATGGACTGTGTGATTTCAGGCATGGTTTTGTTGTGGTGTGAAGAGAAGGTGTTAGCTGCCGAGTTCTGTTTGTCAGCAGAGCCTGACAAACCCATGCTGGCACTTGCTGGGGCTGGGCAACCAATCACAGCTGGAACGGTTATCGTCATGGAGTCCCTATGGGCTTCCTCTATCAGGTCACATCCCAAAATAACATTGGGCAGTATTTCAAGTGAAGAAACGAAGGCTTTCGGGGCTGTAGCCAGCCTGGAGTGTGAGATTCTGTGTGAAATAGTTGGACTTGCTCCAGCGCTTTTGATCTGCATGGTAGATGAGCAATAAAATGCATGAAACACGTTGGAAACACGTGAGGAAATTCTCCCTGGCCCTGCTGCTTCCTTGGAGCTGGCAGGGCACTGAGTGGGCTGATCTCACCTCCCATCTCTCAGCAGGATTATGCTTGGAAGAGAGCAAACCTGGGAATAGAGATCTTTCCTCTTAAGGGGCATTGCTACAGTTCTTTCAATAGACCTCCTGGAAGATACCTGTTAGGTGGGCCTTTTAGGAAGAACCAAGACACCCTGAGTTTTGAAATGCAAAAGTAGCCCCTGCCAGGGAGACTAGGGGCTTGGGCTGATTGAACTTTGTGTGATAGGTGTGTTGTAGAAGGTCAGACTTGTTCAGGAGACTGAGGTCTGACTCAACAACCAGCCATCCAGCTTTTTGTGGAACAAAAGACCTGAAAAACTGGCTTTTTGTGGGGTAGAAAGCAGAGGTGTGTCCCATGTAACAAAAGGACATGGAGTTCAGAGCAATATCTGTTCGTGTAGAGGGGAGACACTTACTTTGGAGTCTTCCTCCCCACCAGGCCCTGCCATTTCTTAAGACATTTACTGTGATTAAGCTACTGGGACTGATTGATATGTCTTACATCTTACACTGCTTATGTGTTGTCATATCTCTCATCCCAGGCTGTTAACTGCTGGTACTGCATATTCCATATGGCCCCAACCATATGGTGCCAGTGGAGTTTCATGCATATGGCCCAGGGTTACCACAAACTCAGATTTGTCCAGTCCCCCTATTGTGTAACTGAGAAAACCAGGCCCAGCTTGTTGCCAGCTTGTCCAAGGCCATAACTGATAAGTACCAAGAACCAGGCCTTGGTCTCCTAACTCAAAGGTGTGGTATTTTTTTTTTTTTAGTCCGGATAGTATCACAGCATAATGGAGAGAGAGAGAACATAGGCTTTGGGGTTCACCAGACCTGGGTTCAAAATCTAGTTTCTGATGCTCACTTGTTGGGTGACTTGGGCATGTAACCCAATCCCTCTGAGCATCAGCGTGCGCATCTTGAGCGTGTCAATGGTGGTAGTACCTGCTTCCAAGAATAGTAGAAAATTAAGGAACTCCATAAAGTGCCTGGCACATTATACATGCTCAAATGGTAAATGGCAAATGATTTGTCCCTTTCTATGCTAACATTCTGGTTCTTAAAAAAAAAAAAAAAACACAGGCACCTGGGTGGCTCATTTGGTTAAGTGACTGCCTTTGGCCCAGGTCATGATCTCAGGGTCCTGGGCTGGAGTCCCACATCAGGCTCCTTGCTCAGTGGGGAGCCTACTTCTCCCTCTCCCTGTGCCCCTCCCCCCCCTTGTGTTCTCTCTAGTTCTTCCTAGCTCTCTCCCCACCAATAAATAAATAAAATCTCTCTCTCTCTCTTTTTTTTTTTTTTTTTTAAGATTTCATTTATTTATTTATTTGACAGAGAGAGAGACAGCGAGGGAGAGAACACAGGCAGGGGGAGTGGGAGAGGAAGAAGCAGGCTTTCTGCCCACCAGGAAGCCCGATGTGGGGTTCCTCCCACGACCCCAGGATCATGACCTGAGCCAAAGGCAGATGCTTAACAACTGAGCCACCCAGGCACACCCCCCCAAAAAAAAACCAAAAAACTTTTAAATCAACTACCCTCATGCTGACCAGTTGCCATCTGCTGAAAATGACAGTTTGAGAGATTGGCCTCAAACCAACCAAATCAGAGAGATAAGAAGATTAACGCCGCTTCCTTCCCCACTATTACTCTGTGCCCAGGCATCCCTGCCCACGTGGGGCTGCTGTTGACAGTGGTTTATTTAACACTTTTTCTCCAAGGAGCTCAGGGCACTTTACCAAAACTGACGGCGCTCCTCAGAGTGCCTCTGTGAGGGAGGCCACCCCGCTGCTGCTGCAGAGACCCCAAGGGTCCTGAGAGCCCAGTCCCAGCGGCCGCCAGTGTTTTCTTCATGCTCCTGGGACCTCTCAGCTGGACTAGCACGTTCACTTGTGGATCTGTGGAGAACCTGGTTTATTAACAGAAGTGTGGCCGAAGGAGCCGTCTGTAGGCCCTGTCCCGACCCATAGCAGTGCTTGGTGGGCTGTTGGGTGCCCCCCATCCCGCCCTTTTCAGTTCCTCGGAAGATTTCCAAGGGTGTATACCAAGTTGAACAGAGGGGAACTTTGGCTTTACCTATACTGTCTGAACTGCTTTTGCCATGAGAATATTCCTATTTTGTTTAATTAGAAACAGAAATATTCAGGGGTACCTGGGTGGCTCAGTTGATCATCTGACTCTTGGTTTTGGCTCAGGTCTGATCTCAGGGTCCTGGGATTGAGTCCTGCATGGGGCTCTGCCCTCCACGGCAAGTCTGCTTGAGGATTCTCTTTCCCCCTCCCTCGCCCCCCACCCCCCACACTTACATGTGCAAGCAGGGGCATGCTCATGTTCTCTCTCTCCCTCTCCCCCTCTCCCTCTCTCCCGCCCTCCCTCATAAATAAATAAATAAATAAATAAAAAGTGTTCAAAACACTTAATTTTCCAAAGCCATTTGAATAGGGCCAAGTTCTTATGGATGGACCTTTGATTCCTATAATATTTCAAAACACACTGATTTCTCTTCTCTGTAAGCAAGTAGTTCATATCACCGGGAGCTGGCAGACCAGTAAGGAATGGGTACTGGGGGAAGGAATGCTGACGGAACCTATTGGTCCCTGAACGAGAGCATTGAGTTTTGGTTTCTGTTACTGATCCAGGCCTAACAAGTGGCTTTCAAGCTCTACACCGCTGGCTTCTCTTGTCTTCTTGCTGCCTCTTTGAGTTTATTCTCCTTGTATCAGAAACCATATGTCCCTGGTATAGCTTAGCCCTCCACATGAGAGTGGAATCCTCCCTCCTCGGGATGAACCCAGGGCTTCTCAGAGCTCCAGGTACTTCAGTCCTTCGAAAGGAAAGACACCCTCTGGTGTTACCTACAGGGCAGCTTTCTTGTCCATGCTGGGACTAATTCTCACTGAGTATTTAAAGCATGCTGTGGTGTGCTAGGTCTGCTTCTTATAGGAAAGCTAGCATTTTCTGACTTCTGAGCTAACACTGGAGACCTGGACACAGGCACAAATGCATACTTACCTGCCTGCCTTGCTTTCAGGGCAAGATTTATTCCCATAGAACTCAGCAGAAATGTTCCCAGCTTAGTGAAGTAACCAGATGGTTTGCAGGAAGTCCAACCAACCTGATACCAACCTGATACATGAGGGGAGAGCCCAAGAGATACCCTCTGGCCTTCAGTGTTACTGTCAGACTCCAGGATGAGTGTCATCTTGAACTAATCTTTTTAGGCTGAGCTTGTTGTAGGAATAAGAAAGGACTTAACTGGGGCCATTTCGGATCTCCTTTCTCTTCAGGTGTATTTCTTTAAGAGAACCTTTTTAACCATTTCACCATTAGGTGTTTCCCAGATCTGGGCGCCTACCTAAAACTCTCATCCTTTGTTCAGCATACGGTAGTTCCCAGCCTGAAGTTAATGTGTGATGTTGAACCAGTGATACTGCTAGAGAATGAGGTTGGGGCTGGGTGTGCATTTCCTGTGGTGAACATTTCTCATATTGAGCTCCTGGTTGCTAATCTTGGGAGTTTACTGACCTAGAGTGAACTCTTCACTGATGAATTCAAGGTAAGCACAGCCCCCCAATAAACATCAAGTTATCACTGAAAAAGCTAGGAGGAAAACTGATTTGTTCAGTTGGTAAGCATTTGTTCATCCCTGTTGTGGGCCAGTTGTTGGGAATATAGTTCCAAATCTCCTTGGCAGTTAAGGAATTACCTTTCCTATGCAATATATCCCTTTCCCACGTCCTACCCTTTATGTTTACTGTGTGGTAACTTGGAGCAAGTGTGTCCTTGGTAAATGTAGGTTTTAAGAATCTGATGGAGAGGGGATCCATGAACATTGCCCAGACTTGTTTAACACTCTCCTGTAGCTAGCTCCTCGTGCCATCCTGGTAGTGTTTTGTTAAGTTTCCCCATCGGAAAGAACTAAAGCCTTACTGAAAGAGCAGCTTTCTTATGACTATAAACGTTGGGGACAAGAAAGAAGATCAAAGTGCTGGATGATCTGCTCTGGTAGATAGACCGTGGGTCAGCAAACTACAGCTTATGGGCTAGTTACTTATTTTGTTTTTAATTTTTTTTTTTAAGATTTTATTTATTTATTTGACAGATCACAAGCAGGCAGAGAGGCAGGCAGAGAGAGGAGGAAGCAGGCTCCCTGCTGAGCAGAGAGCCCCATGCGGGGCTCGATCCCAGGACTCTGAGATCATGACCTGAGCCGAAGGCAGCAGCTTAACCCACTGAGCCACCCAGGCGCCCCTTAATTTTTTTTTTATTTAAAGATTTTATTCATTTGACACAGAGAGATCACAAGTAGGCAGAGAGGCAGGCAGAGAGAAAGAAGGAAGCAGGCTCCCTGCTAAGCAGAGAGCCCCATGTGAGGCTCAATCTCAGGACCCTGAGATCATGACCCGGGCCAGAGGCAGAGACTTAACCCACTGAGCCACCCAGGCACCCCTAGTTACTTGTTTTTATAAATAAAGTTTTATTAGAACACAGTCCACGAATTTTTTGATATATTATCTGTGACTGCTTTTGTACTATGGTGGCAGAGTTGAATAGTTGTGACAAAGACTAAAAGCTCAGAGTCTAAGATATTTTCTATCTGACTCTGAGTAGTTTGCCATCTATAAGCTTTAGTATCATGACTACATAACTTGTGCAGTGTGTTTGCTCTTGGTTGTCTAGGGAAAATATTAATTGTGTAGTACAACTGTTGAAGGAAGAGTCTTTCTGCCTAACATTGCTATCCATATCCTTGTGTGTGTTTCAGGATCTGTCTGGTTCAATAGACGATCTCCCAATGGGGACAGAAGGAGCTCTGAGCCCTGGAGTGAGCACATCAGGGATTTCCAGCAGCCAAGGAGAGCAGAGTAATCCAGCTCAGTCTCCTTTCTCTCCTCATACCTCCCCTCACCTGCCTGGCATCCGAGGCCCCTCCCCATCCCCTGTTGGCTCTCCCGCCAGTGTTGCTCAGTCTCGCTCAGGACCACTCTCGCCTGCTGCAGTGCCAGGTACCTTCAAGTACTGGACTTCGGGGAGAGGGTAAAGGGACTGGCCCCCAGTGATTGCAGGGCCCCCAGCCTTCCCCTGCCACAAAGAGCATCTCTGGTTCATGTCTACGAAGTTTCCCTTCAGCATTCGAAGAAGAGAGGTGGGACCCCCTTGGTGGGGTCCTTCTGTGTATGTGGTATTGGGAGATTTAGCCTTGCCAGGAGCCATTTGCAGCTCTGAAATGATCTCCTAGGCTTAGCCATGATTGGCTTCTTTCTGTGTTTGGAGCAGGCAACCAGATGCCACCTCGGCCACCCAGTGGCCAGTCGGACAGCATCATGCATCCTTCCATGAACCAATCGAGCATTGCCCAAGATCGAGGTAAGACCCTGGGCTGTCAGGGAGGTGTGGAAGTTTAAGGGAGCTGTTTGGTTATCCTGTGCAATAGTTTTTGGAGAACTGTATGACAAGGAAGCTTAGGACAGTCCCAGCAGTGAATCGTGAAGTTAGAAAGGGCTTGACCACGCTGCTGGCTCCAGTATTGTGTTTTTCATTGTTTGTGTTCTGTTGAATTCCTCCCTACACAGTATCTAATTTGGTCAGCAAATACTGAAGACTCGACATCAAATCTTTATTCTTTAAATGCTGTCCCATTTTGTTGTCAGTGCTGTTTGTCTTTCAGACCGCATTTAGTAGAAACAGTTGCCATGCCCTGGTTAATGGCTATGTCACTTTGAAAGGTGCCTAAGAGAGCACATAATTATATAGCAAATAAGATACAGACTTTGTGCAAGTAGTTGCTAAAGAAAATGTAGATGGTGAGGTCCTATGATAAGGGACAACATTTGTTCTCATCGTACTGAGGTAATAATATATGGACACTCCCCACAAATAGGTTACATGCAGAGGAACCCCCAGATGCCCCAGTACAGTTCCCCTCAGCCCGGCTCGGCCTTATCTCCGCGTCAGCCTTCAGGTGGACAGATGCACACAGGCATGGGCTCCTACCAGCAGAACTCCATGGGGAGCTACGGTCCCCAGGGGAGTCAGTATGGCCCACAGGGTGAGTATGCTACCCAGTCAGGAGTACACAGAGGTATATACATACACTGGTCTCTGGGTTTTAAGAGTAGGACTGCCCTTTGCCTTAAATCCACCAAAGCCAGGCCCTAAAATAAGGCAGGACTATCACCCTGGGAAAGTCCCTGAATATCCCTGAGCCTCTCTTTTCATCTGTAAAATGGGGAGAAGGCGTTTTGCCCAAGACTGGGCAGACACTTAATGGCCATTAAAGTAAATTAGTCCTAATAGAATGTATCAAAATGAGCCCTGGACAGATCTAAAGCTGAATGTCTCAGCAGAGCGCGGGAGAGATGGCGGATTACCTATGTAGAAAGGAAGGAGTTCTGGGAGGTGAGGGGCTGGGGTAGCAGTAAAGCCACTCTTGCCTGCCAGCCGGCCTTGCTCTGTGCTGCGCTGGCTTGAGGATGAGAGGACAACTGAGGCCTGCCTTTCTGTGTTCCTTGCCTCTCCACCCCCCCCCCTTTTTTTTTTTCCTCAAAAAAAAGCGGGGGGTGAAGGCTGCAATGAAGTTGGTCTTTTATCAAATCAAATAGCGAGTGATTCCTCTCATTTATTATCTTTGGAGTTTTAGAGCTGAGCAAGATTAAGGAATTGCTAGTGAATCACTAACCAGTCTCTGTGTCTTCTCTCCTTCTTTCCTTCCCAGGAGGCTACCCCAGGCAGCCAAACTATAACGCCTTGCCCAATGCTAACTACCCCAGTGCAGGCATGGCCGGAAGCATGAACCCTATGGGTGCTGGAGGTCAGATGCATGGGCAACCTGGCATCCCACCTTATGGCACACTCCCTCCAGGGAGAATAAGTCATGCCTCCATGGGCAACCGGCCTTATGGCCCTAACATGGCCAATATGCCACCTCAGGTTGGGTCAGGGATGTGTCCCCCACCAGGGGGCATGAACCGGAAAACTCAAGAAACTGCTGTCGCCATGCATGTTGCTGCCAACTCTATCCAAAACAGGTAAGGCCTAGGAAGTGAAGAGGGTGTCAGCAGAAGGAAATAAACTTCAGAGTTATTTGGGTTGTTGAGATGCTTCTGGATCTGAACCATGCCATCTTGGTAAATATGTATTTTATTGAGAGCTCTTTAGAAAACTGGGTTTCCTTGCAGTGGAAAGAAAACCAACAAAAGTGCTGATTCTTAAGCATCTTCAGTTGATACCAAATTTCACATGACCAGACATTGTATGTAAATAACTTTATAAAGCATAGCTTATTTTGATGAGTAAAATAAGTTTTCAGAGCTTCTCTAGTTCTTCTGTCAATCTAGTTTTTTTGGTTTCCCAAGGGATTTTAATGATACACATGACTTGGATCTGTAGTGTGAGAAATGGAGGATGGTAGGGTTGTGGTTTGCCATTTCTCTACTGTTCTTTGTGGTTCTTTGTGTTTGAATCTGGTACTAAAGTTCAGAGAGCTCAAGTGATTTGGTTTAATGACTTTGAAGATTCATCCATTCTTCCTTGGACACTCACTTTGGTGGCTGTTCACTTCAGTGAATACGATTCCATTGGCTTTTGAAGGCTCTGTGTACCCCATTGTTGGTGGCTACAGTTCTTACAGTGACTCTTGTCTTACTGGAATGCTGATGAACTAAGGTAGAATAGGGTAATTAGTGGTAAAGAGATGGGTTTGGTAGTACTTCAGAATGATGGAAGCATAGAGCAGTAGGTCCATCAAGAAAGCACGTCCAGGTGCTATGCCGTGAGGGATCCAGATTGGTTGGGATTTGACATGACAAAGTGGTAAAATCTAGGCCTTTTGCCGTAGAGAGGGCCCTTGAATGGAAACACATTTGACACTGGAAGTGCCTGGAGGGAGGTGGTACTTAAGAGACACGGTAGGGGTCCCTTCTTCAAAGATTGTATCCTTTAAAATTGAGTTATGGTTTCCTGTTTGGAGCCTGAACCATCTTAGAACCTTTCATGGGAGGTAGTAGATAGGAATGTCTAGGTCAGGTGGTACATGGTTGTGGTTTAGGAAACCCATAAACTTTTTCCTTTTAAGCCTTACTAGATGATCTTGGCTCACAAACTCTATTTAGCTCAGGTCCAAATCTGAAAGCTCAGTGTCTCTAACTCTTGTCTCTCACTTTCCATCTTCTTCCTCAGGCCACCAGGCTACCCCAATATGAATCAGGGGGGCATGATGGGAACTGGACCTCCCTACGGACAAGGGATTAATAGTATGGCTGGCATGATCAACCCTCAGGGACCCCCGTATCCCATGGGTGGGACCATGGCCAACAATTCAGCAGGTAAGTCCAAGCCTTTGCTCACCCAGGAATTTCTTCTAGAATGATCTTCATGTCAAACGTACTGGACTTCTGATCTTTTTTCTTTTTTATAGGGATGGCAGCCAGCCCAGAGATGATGGGCCTTGGGGATGTCAAGTTAACTCCAGCCACCAAAATGAACAATAAGGCAGATGGGACACCCAAGACAGAATCCAAATCCAAGGTAATGATTTATATCCTGACTCCTCTCACCTCTCTGTCCCATCCTCTCCAGGGATAGGAAGGAAAAAGAAAAGAAGGTGACTAGACTCTAGCCTTTTATGACACGGATTAGATCTCAGAAAAGTCTGCTCTTGCCTCTTCTAATCATGAAGGGAGGGTCCCAGGCTAATAGCTCGTTGAATTAGATTTCAGTTAGCCTAAAGGGTCCTGATAGAAATAACACAATGTTCTCACAGCTGTCGTGTGATAGAGGAAATGCCAGGCCTGCAGTGTAGAATTCTCTGTATTGCCCTTTGGGAAACTGTGCACCCTGTCCTCATGCATTGGTAGGTGGTGTGTGCCATGGGCAACTAGTTGCTCTTCTCTTCCTGGACCTTCCTCCGAGCAGCAGGAATGGTTGGTGCCCTGTGTTCTATAAAGAGGAGGATGAGGCAGGTGGGGGTTTGGGTCCTTGCTGGCCTCCCAGTAGGATGGTCCTGAGTGTGCTATCTGTTGGGTTGTATGGCAGTCTGGGGACCTGCTCAGTGTTCGAAACATTTCTGCCCTTTGTCATACCCCATTTTCCCTATCTCGTAAAGCAGGGGGAATAAAAATGTACAGCTTCCACATTCTGTGGACCCTCACCTCTGGCTCTCAGGCCCTCGTAGCCATCCTCCTGTCTGGGACAGGACAGTTAACATCCAGAGCCTTTCAGGCAGGTTAGGAAGACCCTTCCTTTCTTGACAGGAGGAAATTTCTTTTCATTTGAGTCCATCCCATTGTCTCGAAATCACGTTTTGAATTTCTTGAGTTCTCTGAAACAGTATCTGACAGCATGCCCAGGCTCCTGGGTAATAGCACGGGGGTAGTATAGTGACACTGTTGTCAGGTGTATAAGGGTTTGACACTTAGCTCTGCTACTTAAGAGCAGTGAGTTTTAGGAACAGGCTCCTTGTGCCTGCTTCCTTATCTTTTAAGAGGAGGATAATTAATAATGCTTAATATATAAAGGCATCTAGCATGGCACCCAGTGCATAATACATAGGCAATGTTAGCTTCCTTCCTTTACAGGAAGAATTTCTAGCTCCCATTTGGTCTTTTGACCTTGCAAAAGGCAAGGTACATGTTAGTGACTGCCCCAGAATAAGCAGCTTTACCACTGCCCTAATCAAAGGACTTCTGAGACCACCCTTAGCATAGGCTTTGAATCTGACCGGTTCCTATGAATCTTGACCTGCCCCTTCCAGAAATCCAGTTCTTCTACTACAACCAATGAGAAGATCACCAAGTTGTATGAGCTGGGTGGTGAGCCTGAGAGGAAGATGTGGGTGGACCGTTATCTGGCCTTCACGGAGGAGAAGGCCATGGGCATGACAAATCTGCCTGCTGTGGGTAGGAAACCTCTGGACCTCTATCGCCTCTATGTGTCTGTGAAGGAGATTGGTGGATTGACTCAGGTGAGTGCCTAGCACTTGGCTTCCTCTGTGGTTTCAACAAGCCTCTCTCTAGGTACTCAGTGGCTTCACCTGGTGCCAAGCCTCCCACAGGGACATCACCGTCTCCTGCTCTCTGAGGCACATACTGACAGACTGGAAGCACAGGGCTTCTAGAAGATAAGATAAAGACAGAAGGCTGAGACCTCCCTGGGTAGTATGATGTATTAGCATTGAGTTTACCATATGTCTAGGGTCTCACTGGGGCGCAAAGATAGGGAAAATGCGGGAGACAGTTTGGCATAGTAAGCAAGGACATGGTTTGGAAAGACGGGTCTGGTTTTGAATTCTTTCTTAGCCACTTAACAACACATGTGACCTTCATCAAGGTGTATGACCACTCTGAGCCCTAACCTTCTTACTTGTAGAGTAGGGAGAGTGTGTATCCTGCTAGACCATCAGAAGCTAGAACTAACACTCAAAGCTTGCAGCAAGATGTCTACCATGTAAATTGGTCTGTAAGATGGTATGGGCATAGCCAGAGCAGTTGCTGACCCTTTCCTTCCAATCCCAGTGAAGATGGGATTTCAGGAGCTATTTGATAGAAATACCTTATGAGGGATGAAGTAGGTGGGGCAGTTGTGTGTAGGTGCTCCATACTGCATACGGACGTGAATGCATTAGTCTGTGCTAAAAACCTATGAACTGAATCCCTCCCTAAGCCTTGCCCCTGCTCTGAGGCCTTAGAGCTTTGCTTCACACTCAGCCCAGGAGGCAAAGAGTTGAGGCAGTGCTGTGCTTTGCAAACTTTCCTCCTATGTGTGTTCTGTAGTCATCAGATCAGGAGCCTGCTGTTGGATCGGAGTTTGTGGCTGAGCTCAGGGGGAGGCGTGGCGGGGAGAGACGTATTCCAAACCTTCTAAATCAGAAGAGGAAAACAGCTGTCACCAGCAGAAAAGAAAGTGATTGGAATGAAGCCAACCAACAGTCAGTTATGAATTCCTTCTCCCTTCAGGCTTTATTCCCCTCCCCCACAAAGGAAAACAAAACAAAACAAGACACGTGCACACCGCCACATAACTGGCGTGGGAAGCAAAGCCACAGCAGGCTTCTGAGGTGACCCTGGACTTATTCCTGTCATTCTCCCCGGTATTGAGTTCTCCAACGCGGGCTTCTCCTGCCTGTAGAGAAAGGGAGGGGGCGTCGGGTTAGGTTTGGCATACTTTCGATTGGATGGGCTTCTGGATTCACCGGACCTAGGATGCGGTCCAGAGGGAATCCCGAAGCCTGTGCCTGTCTTCCGGTTGGCGAAAGGATGCCATCCTTTTAGGGGCTAGGATGTAATTGAATGCGAGTTCAGAGGAGAGAGGTAGTTTTTGAAGCTTCCAAGAAGGCAGGAGATGAGTCCTGAGCCTCTTGTGAAGGCTTAGTAGGGTGTAGGTAGAGGAGGGGGTCATCCAGTTGACCGGCCTGCATGGCACGGATATAGGAGAGTCTGGAATATACCTGGCCAGCACCATCTCCGACCTTCAGGCTTCAGCTCAGATGGTAGCCTGCTCTGGAAGTGTTCCTGGTCACCTCCCCACCATCTAGGTTGTCCCTCTCTTTTCTTCCTTCTCACTCTTATCTCCAGTATCGTAGGTACCAGGTCAGCAGACAGACCACAGCATGTTGAGCTTCCTGTGTGGTCTGGGACTAGAAGGCTGGTGTTCCCAGCCTTCGAGGCGGATGAGTAAGCATAAGAATACATGAAGAAGGAAACCTGCCTGGCTAGAGCAGCAAGACCATCTAATTGTAGGGATTGGGAAATGGTCTTGGTCAGTGTGTCCTGAAGCTTAAGAAAGGAGACAAGTGTAGGCTGGCCACTGGGAGGGCACAGAGAAGTTAGAGGGCCTGAAGGGTCTCCTGGACAACCAGGACAGTGACTGGTGAGGAAAGGGAGCTTGTAGTTTGTGACATGTCACTGAGAAGCGGGACAGCAGAGGCACAAGAATGTAAAATTTGCAAAGAGCCCCACAACGAGAAAACACCCCAGATATGAAAACTTCCAGTTTGATGAAGTAAGTCAAGCAGAGTGGTAGCTGATACTACCATGCCTCCATTTTGGAAAATGTTGATTTTTATTGTTGCCTTTGAAGGGTTTTGGTTCTGACGGTGACTTGCACAGCCCTTTTCAGTACTGTACTTGTGTTAAGCATCATACCTTCTGAATTCTGTTCTCTCCCATTAATAGTGATGTGAAATCTGCCCTTTTTTGAATAAGCACTGTCTGCTAGTTGCTGTGATCTGTGGATAGAGCCTGCTGAGGGTAGAGGGAAGCTAGCCATGGATTTAACATTTTTTGTGGACTCTGCACCAGGGGGGCTTAACTTTGGTTGGTTAACTGCGATTCCATGAGAGATGACTGCCTGGTAGCCTGACAGGGTTTGGGGCTTGTGAGCAGGAAGACCAGGTGGAAGATGGCCCTCGACTCTTCTGGTTGGTTGTACAGGTCAACAAGAACAAAAAATGGCGGGAACTTGCGACCAACCTCAACGTGGGCACCTCAAGCAGTGCTGCCAGCTCCTTGAAAAAGCAGTACATCCAGTGTCTCTATGCCTTTGAGTGCAAGATTGAACGGGGAGAAGACCCTCCCCCAGACATCTTTGCAGCTGCTGATTCCAAGAAGTCCCAGCCCAAGATCCAGCCTCCCTCTCCTGGTAAGGATTGGGTGCACAGCCCACTAAGGCTCACCCTTCACGGGTAGCATTCAAGGGTCCAGGCTCCTTTATGCAGCAGTGCCTGGCCCTAGGGACGGCTGCTCTGCCCTACCCCAGGCCTTACCGCGGTGATCGAACTGAAGAGCAGGGGCCAGTGGCGATTCCCTTGAGAGGTAGTCTGTAGCAGCCCTTAAGTTTTAATTTTCGTTGTGCACCTGGCGTCTTGCCAAATGTTTGTAAACTATCGAGTAGGAGGGACACCAGAGGAGTGGGGAAGTCTGACAAATCACAGTGAGGCAGGGCCATCTGGGAGCTTTGGCCCACTGATGTCAGCGCCTTAGAATGCAACTCAGACTAGAGCCCTGAATTCCCCAGGGAGCGGAGATGCTAATGAATGGGAAGGAGGGGTTGGGGAAGGGATATGAATGGAACTCACTGATGGGAGTGCCTCTGCCCACCCTCCTTTCTGAGAGGAGGCTGGGGCCTGAGCAAGCATGGGGAGGGAAGAAGGCCAGGGCTCCTAGAAGGTGGGTGTAAACACATGTGCCCTGGTGTTGACCTCTGAGGGTATAATGAGTGCCTGAGATGACTCATCAGCTGGGGAGGCCTAAGCAGTGGGATATCTGCTGCTGGGAATGGTAACTCATGGAAACATTAATTACTGGTAGTTCTGCTCGCATCAGCTTGGAGGAACATTGAAACATTGAAAGAGAGGTGACACTCTGCTAGATGTTTGTTGAGTGGGAGCTCCTAGGTTCCTAAAGTACACTGCAGGTCTCGGACAAGATGGAGCCTTCCTACCTAGGATTCCAGGGGCTCTGACTGGGAACTTGTACACCAGCATTACAGGGTTTAGTGGGTTAGACATGGTCCTTGGGGAAGTAAAGAAAAGTAGTCAGGGAAGCTGGCAGAGACTCAAGGAAATCCCTAGCATGGTGATGGCATCTCCACGCTACTCCTCGTCTCCAGATGTGAACAGTAGCAAGGAGCAACAGAAACCTCCGATTCCCCGGGGCACCTGGGTGGCTCAGTCAGTTAAGTATCCGACTCTTGCTCTCAGCTGAGGTCTTGATCAGAGTCATGAATTTAAACCCCACATCAGAATCCACAATGGGCACGGAGCCTTTGTAAAAAAAAAGGAAAGAGAAAAGAAAACTCAAATCCCCTTATTACCTGGCCTTACATATCCCCTGCTGAGAAGGGCGATTCAGACTTTAAAGAAACCCAGCTTTAGCCTTATAACGATCCTTTCGAAGGAGACCCCAGGGCATTTGTGTATTTCTGTGAGAGTTAAAGACTTGCCGGCTCACCCCACATCTCTATCCACAGCGGGATCTGGGTCTATGCAGGGGCCGCAGACACCTCAGTCAACTAGCAGTTCCATGGCAGAAGGAGGAGACCTGAAGCCACCAACTCCAGCATCCACACCACACAGTCAGATCCCGCCCTTGCCAGGCATGAGGTAAGGCCAGGAGCAGGGGCAAGGGGCTTGGGGAGGACCTGGACGGAACTGCAGGAGCTTCTGTGCAGCCCGAGGTGTCCCTGCTCTGCCCGCCCAGCCAAGGACTCTCACACGCCCTGCTTACTGGAGGAATTGCTTTATTTGGGGTTTAATTGGCTTTCCTCACTCTGGAGCAGGAGCAATTCGGTCGGGATCCAGGATGCCTTTCCTGATGGAAGTGACCCCACATTCCAGAAGCGGAATTCCATGACTCCAAATCCTGGGTACCAGCCCAGTATGAATACCTCTGACATGATGGGGCGCATGTCCTACGAGCCAAATAAGGATCCTTATGGCGGCATGAGGAAAGGTGACCAACTGCTTGCGGACAGAGCCAGGGAAATGGGGGGATATCTTGAGCGGTTCAGGATTGTTCTTGTCAAGCCATTCTTGGAGATACGGCCTTTCCAGACCTAAGTACCACTCTTCGTCCTTACCTCCTTCCTTGTCTCCCTCTCCCTGGCCATACCTTATCACACCTCAACAAGTAGGAGCTCTTTGCTGATTGGAGCCTCTTTAGATCTCTTCTCAACCTGTCAGGGAAACCGTAGGAACAAGCCGAAGCCCTGAAGAGGGCTTGGTCTTTGGGGCAGGCAAGGTGTGTGTTGCTAGGCTTGCTGGCTTACCAGTTTGCTCACTGCTTTCCTTTCTACGTGCAGCGCCAGGGAGCGATCCCTTCATGTCCTCAGGGCAGGGCCCCAATGGCGGAATGGGAGACCCCTACAGCCGAGCTGCCGGCCCTGGGCTGGGAAATGTGGCGATGGGACCGCGACAGCACTATCCCTATGGAGGTCCTTATGACAGAGTGAGGTGAGCATGACCCCTGCTCCTGTCCCACCCCAGCAACCCACAGCTGTTGTGGACTCAGTCCACTTCTCCAATTGTGTTTAGGACGGAGCCTGGAATAGGACCCGAGGGAAACATGGGCACTGGAGCCCCACAGCCGAATCTCATGCCTTCCAACCCAGACTCGGGGATGTATTCTCCCAGCCGCTACCCCCCGCAGCAGCAGCAGCAGCAGCAACGGTGAGAGAAGGCTGGTGTCAGTGTCTCTGCGGCTCAGGCTTTGCCATTTCCCACCCTGATCCTCTTGATTCTCTCCCTCCTACAGACATGATTCCTATGGCAATCAGTTCTCCACTCAAGGCACCCCTTCCGGCAGCCCCTTCCCCAGCCAGCAGACCACCATGTATCAGCAGCAGCAGCAGGTGAGGACAGCAGGGCGCACTGACACACAGGTTCCCCTTAGGAGCCGGTTCGAGGCCCAAGTTGAAAAGTGTAAGAAGGGCTTGCTCTAGATACTTCGGTTTTCTCCCACCCACATGGTTCTGCTGAAGAGCCAGGCCCTCCATCTCATCCCTGTTTAGATTCCAGTCCAGTCTCTCCGGTTCCCCAAAAGAGCCAGAAACCAACCGTGTTTTGGTTTTTGAACTTTTCTACATTTTTCTACCTAGAGCGAGGGAGAACCAGGGGGAAATAGGGACTGATTCTTGCTTTCAGAAACAGCTTCAAAAGATCATTTGTGAAGGTGATTCCTTTCTTCCCTCGGAGTCCGTGTCCTCTTCTGGAGGCGCAGAAGCAAGCCCGGCGAGGGTCTGCTGTAGCCGTCTTGGCAGCTGTGGGACTTGGGTCCCTGCGCGCAGAATACTAACTTCCCCTCTGCTTGTCCCTGTCTTAGAATTACAAACGGCCAATGGATGGCACGTACGGCCCTCCCGCTAAGCGGCACGAAGGGGAGATGTACAGCGTGCCGTACAGCACGGGGCAGGGGCAGCCCCAGCAGCAGCAGTTGCCCCCCGCCCAGCCCCAGCCTGCCAGCCAGCAGCAAGCTGCCCAGCCTTCCCCTCAGCAAGATGTGTACAACCAGTATGGCAACGCCTATCCTGCCACTGCTGCCGCTGCTACTGAGCGCCGACCAGCGGGCGGCCCCCAGAACCAGTTTCCATTCCAGTTTGGCCGAGACCGTGTCTCTGCACCCCCCGGCTCCAATGCCCAACAGAACATGCCACCGCAGATGATGGGCGGCCCCATCCAAGCATCGGCTGAGGTTGCTCAGCAAGGCACCATGTGGCAGGGGCGGAATGACATGACCTACAATTACACCAACAGGCAGAGCACTGGCTCTGCCCCCCAGGGCCCCGCCTATCATGGCGTGAACCGAACAGATGAAATGCTGCATACGGATCAGAGGGCCAACCATGAAGGCCCGTGGCCTTCCCATGGCACGCGTCAGCCTCCATATGGTCCCTCTGCCCCCGTGCCCCCCATGACAAGGCCCCCTCCATCCAACTACCAGCCCCCGCCAAGCATGCAGAATCACATTCCTCAGGTATCTAGCCCCGCTCCCCTGCCCCGGCCAATGGAGAATCGCACCTCTCCTAGCAAGTCTCCATTCCTACACTCTGGGATGAAGATGCAAAAGGCAGGTCCCCCAGTACCTGCCTCGCACATAGCACCCGCCCCTGTGCAGCCACCCATGATCCGGCGGGACATCACCTTCCCACCTGGCTCTGTAGAAGCCACACAGCCTGTGTTGAAGCAGAGGAGGCGGCTCACAATGAAAGACATCGGTAAGGAGACCTCCCTGATCAGGTTGCTTCATCTGCCCCTAAAAATCTTGTCTGTTTTTCTGTCTCCAATCCTAATATTCTGGATGGGATAAGATTCCAGTACAGTGTTGTCTAAAATAGAGCCAGAGAACTTTGGATAAGGAAAAAGGCTTATTTCAGGCTTTACCAAAAGGCAGGCTCCACGCAGTGATGTCCTAGAAGAGGGCCTAGAAGCAGATGTGTGTCCTCTCCTAGCTAGGAACTGCCTCCCGCCATGTGTTAACCTTCAGAGTAGCCGGACTGATGGGCCAGCCCTGGGGGAGCATCCAGCCAACCTGGGCTTGGTAGATGGGCGACATGGAGGTTTATTTCAGGAACCCCGGAGGCATGGCGGGTAATGATGTCCCTCAAGTCTGGGCTGCTGGCCGAGAGCACGTGGGCATTAGACACCATTAACATCCTGCTGTACGATGACAACAGCATCATGACCTTCAACCTCAGTCAGGTGAGTACAGGTGCCTGGGAAAGATGGGCGGAATGGGAGGGCCTGGGATCTTCTTGAAGTAGACTGTGCTGAGTGACATGGGGAGTTAAGCCAGCCCCAGCCAACCCGGTCTCCCCTCTCTCGCTCACTCTCTGGTATCTTCCGTGCCAGTGCTTTGATTCCATGCCAGTACTTTGCCACTGGCCATGGGCCCAGAACACTGAGAACAATAATAATTTGTGTAAGGTATCAGGATTGACTTCAAAGGGAATTGGGGAGAAACTTTTGGTACTGGTACGAAATGCAGATTGTTGATGTGAGTGAAGACACCAACTTTCAAGACTACCAAGAAAAACCTGTGGTGTTTATTAGTGAGCCATGCAGTTTCTTCTGCCCTATCTTCATCTGCTGCGCATGTCGGAGGTCCTTATCGACCCCATTCTCCTGATGTGTAAAGGGGAAGTGGAGTGAAGTCTGCTTGTGGGCGGTGATGGTGGTAGTATCTTAACTACACTCTTGCAGAAGCGATTCTCCAGGTCCTCTCTCCACAGGATGTGCGCCTTGAGTTTTCCCGACAGCCGGGAAGAGTTTCTGCTACGCCATCCCACTCTTTTGATCATCCTTAGTACCTACCAACCCGTCTATCGAGCTGACTAGGGGGCATTGAAGAGTTAACCGTTTGTGGTGCCGCTGCTTTGTGCTAGGTCCTTCGTATTTTCTTTCATGTCATCCTCACAATAGCCTTCCGAGACAATATGGCCTCTTAGAGATGAGTAAAGAGGCTCAGAGTCTTACCTTTGCCCAAGTTCATACCGCTATCAGCGGTCTTTCCAATTCCAAAGCCTGACTTTATGTCCATTTCCTAAAATTGCCATGAGAAGGCGAAGGAACAGCTATTGACTGAGCAGTTTCCATATGCCAGGCATTTGGAATATTCCATTTAGACCTCAGAACAACCGTGTCAAGTGTAGGAATTGCCCTCGTGTTCAATGGAAAGATAGAAGTAGTACAAGTTGCAGAGTTTAAGTAACATGGCTAGTTCCTAGAAAAGCCAGAATGCAAACCTAGATCTTTCTAATTCTAAAGTCCTTATTTTTTCCATTCTGCTTTACTCTCTTCAGCCAGAGATGAATCTGACTGGAGATTCAGTGTTTTCTTCTAGAGGTAGATGGCCTATACAGGATCAAAGCTGGAACTTGGGTCCGCCTAGCACCAGCTTGGTCCCATGTTTGGAGGACTGAACCTCATCCCACTCACTATGTTGCCTAATTGATTTGTGGAGGTCCAGCCTCCTGGAACGTTGGGGAGCTTGGAGAAGAGAGTAGGTGAACATCTGTCCACACTGCTTACCCCTTCTCAGCTCGTCTTGAAGCCTTGGGTTGTGCTTGGCAGTGGAGTACAGAGAGTGTCCTAAGAGGGACATTAGCAATGACCAGCAGGTAGGAAGCTGGGCCTGGTGAGGAAAAGCAGGGATTGGCTAGGAAGAGGAGGCCAAGAGATGGTGAGGTGCAGAGCTATTGGTCAACATGTCCGTCCTGCTGGAGGCAGGCTTACAAAAAGGTCGGCCAAAGAGAAGGAAGAACTGTGTGCTGGGCACAGGAAAGATTGAATGACTTGCTCTGTAGAGAGCCTTTGGGAAAGGAGCAACTCCGTCTCTCGCAGGGATACGGTTGTCTGACGTACAAGGAAAGAGGGGGAGATTAGGTAGAAGACCACGAGAGGCCTCTCAGGTCATGGATTCTCTCCTTTGGCCACACTTTTCTCCATTTATTTCCTGTTTTTCTCTTCTAGCTCCCAGGTTTGCTAGAGCTCCTTGTGGAATATTTCCGACGTTGCCTGATCGAGATCTTTGGCATTTTAAAGGAGTATGAGGTGGGTGACCCAGGACAGAGAACACTACTGGACCCTGGGAGACTCAGCAAGGCATCTAGTCCAGCCCCCGTGGAGGGGGAGGAGGAGGAAGACCTTCTAGGTCCTAAACTAGAGGAGGAAGAAGAGGAGGAAGTAGTGGAAAATGACGAGGAGATGGCCTTTTCGGGCAAGGACAAGGCAGCCTCAGAGAGTAGTGAGGAGAAACTGATTAGTAAGTTTGACAAGCTTCCAGTAAAGATCGTGCAGAAGAATGACCCGTTTGTGGTGGACTGCTCAGATAAGCTTGGGCGCGTGCAGGAGTTTGACAGTGGCCTGCTGCACTGGCGGATTGGTGGGGGGGATACCACTGAGCATATCCAGACCCACTTTGAGAGCAAGACAGAGCTGTTGCCGATCCGGCCTCATGTGCCCTGCCCACCAGTCACCCGGAAACAGGTCACGGCAGCAGAGGGTACGCCAGGGACAACAGAACAGGAGGGCCCCCCGCCTGATGGCCCTCCAGAGAAACGGATCACAGCCACAATGGATGACATGTTGTCCACACGGTCTAGCACATTGACCGAGGAGGGAGCTAAGAGTGCAGAGGCCACCAAGGAGAGCAGCAAGTTTCCATTCGGCATCAGCCCGGCACAGAGCCACCGAAACATCAAGATCCTAGAGGACGAACCCCACAGTAAAGATGAGACCCCACTGTGTACCCTTCTGGACTGGCAGGATTCCCTCGCCAAGCGCTGTGTCTGTGTCTCCAATACCATCCGAAGCCTGTCGTTTGTGCCCGGCAACGACTTTGAGATGTCCAAACACCCAGGGCTGCTGCTGATCCTGGGCAAGCTGATCCTCCTACACCATAAGCACCCAGAGCGGAAGCAGGCACCACTGACTTACGAGAAGGAGGAGGAGCAGGACCAAGGGGTGAGCTGCAACAAAGTGGAGTGGTGGTGGGACTGCTTGGAGATGCTCCGGGAAAACACCTTGGTCACGCTCGCCAATATCTCGGGCCAGTTGGACCTCTCCCCATACCCTGAGAGCATTTGCCTGCCTGTCCTGGACGGACTCCTACACTGGGCCGTCTGCCCTTCCGCTGAAGCCCAGGACCCCTTCTCCACCCTGGGCCCCAACGCCGTCCTCTCCCCCCAGAGACTGGTCTTGGAAACCCTTAGCAAACTCAGCATCCAGGACAACAATGTGGACCTGATCCTGGCCACACCCCCCTTCAGCCGCCTGGAGAAGTTGTATAGCACCATGGTGCGCTTCCTCAGTGACCGAAAGAACCCAGTGTGCCGGGAGATGGCCGTGGTGCTGCTGGCCAACCTGGCTCAGGGCGACAGCCTGGCAGCCCGCGCCATCGCAGTGCAGAAGGGCAGCATCGGCAACCTCCTTGGCTTCCTGGAGGACAGCCTCGCTGCCACACAGTTCCAGCAGAGCCAGGCCAGCCTGCTCCACATGCAGAACCCACCCTTTGAGCCGACGAGTGTGGACATGATGCGGCGGGCTGCCCGCGCACTGCTGGCCCTGGCCAAGGTGGACGAGAACCACTCGGAGTTCACGCTGTACGAGTCACGGCTGTTGGACATCTCAGTATCGCCGCTGATGAACTCCTTGGTTTCACAAGTCATTTGTGATGTACTGTTTCTGATTGGCCAGTCATGACAGCCGTGGGACACCTCCCTCCCTGTGTGTGTGTGCGTGTGTGGAGAACTTAGAAACTGACTGTTGCCCTTTATTTATGCAAAACCACCTCAGAATCCAGTTTACCCTGTGCTGTCCAGCTTCTCCCTTGGGTAAAAAGTCTCTCCTGTTTCTCTTTCCTCCTCCTCTCCACACCCCTCACCCCCCACCTCACACCTTTCTGTTCCTTGTCCTCACCTTACCCCCCCCTCAGGACCCCACCCTGTTTGAAAAGACAAAGCTCTGCCTACATAGAAGACTTTTTTATTTTAACCAAAGTTACTGTCGTTTACAGTGAGTTTGGGGAAAAAAAAAATAAAATAAAAATGGCTTTCCCGGCCCTTGCATCAACGGGATGCCACATTTCATAACTGTTTTTAATGGTAAAAAAAAAAAAAAGGAAAAAATACAAAAAAAAAAAAACCTCTGAAGGACAAAAAAGGTGACTGCTGAACTGTGTGTGGTTTATTGTTGTACATTCACAATCTTGCAGGAGCCGAGAAGTTCGCAGCTGTGGACAGACCCTGTTCACTGGAGAGGCCTGTGCAGTAGAGTGTAGACCCTTCCATGTACTGTACTGTACACCTGATACTGTAAACATACTGTAATAATAATGTCTCACATGGAAACAAGAGAAGCGCTGGGTCAGCAGCAAGCTGTAGTTTTTAAAAATGTTTTTAGTTAAATGTTGAGGAGAAAAAAAAAAAAAGGCTTTTCCCCCAAAGTATCATGTGTGAACCTACAACACCCTGACCTCTTTCTCTCCTCCTTGATTGTATGAATAGCCCTGAGATCACCTCTTAGAACTGGTTTTAACCTTTAGCCGCAGCGGCTGCGCTGCCACGTGTGTATATATATGACGTTGTACATTGCACATACCCTTGGATCCCCACAGTTTGGTCCCCTTCCCAGCTGCCCCTTTATAGTATGACGAGTTAACAAGTTGGTGACCTGCACAAAGCGAGACACAGCTATTTAATCTCTTGCCAGACATCGCCCCTCTTGGCGCGATGCTGTACAGGTCTCTGTAAAAAGTCCTTGCTGTCTCAGCAGCCAATCAACTTATAGTTTATTTTTTTTCTGGGTTTTTTGTTTTGTTTTGTTTTCTTTCTAATCGAGGTGTGAAAAAGTTCTAGGTTCAGTTGAAGTTCCCTGATGAAGAAACACAATTGAGATTTTTTCAGTGATAAAATCTGCATATTTGTATTTCAAACAATGTAGCTAAAACTTGATGTAAATTCCTCCTTTTTTCCTTTTTTGGCTTAATGAATATCATTTATTCAGTATGAAATCTTTATACTATATGTTCCACGTGTTAAGAATAAATGTACATTAAATCTTGGTAAGACGTTTGTGAGGCTTTTTACTGTTTTCAAACCAGTTAACAGCTTGACCTTTGGCAGGGGGAGGGGGGTAGGGTGGGGAGGGGATGGCTGGTCCTGTTCTTGGAAATCTCTCTTGGTGTGCTCTCTTCCTAAATGGTGGCATCCTGGACCCTGTCGTTTCCACACCATGTTCCGCTCTACCTTCCACAGTGTAAGTAAATCAAAGAAAGTGGCTGCGATGATTTCACCTGCAATAGGTAGTTCTAGGCATAAAAGGCACCTTAGCCCCTTGAAATAAAATGGGTGTAAGTAGCCAAAGAAATTGATGGTACTCTAGAAAAAAAAAGGTTTTTTTTTTTTTAAATCATTGACTAAGGGGGAGGATATCTGCTTTCCTGAGGGAAAAAAAAATTTTTTTAAAGGTTTTATTTATTTGACAGAGATCACAAGTAGGCAGAAAGGCAGGCAGAGAGAGGGAAGCAGGCTCCCTGCGGAACAGAGAGCCCGATGCAGGGCTTGATCCCAAGACCCTGGGATCATGACCTGAGCCGAAGGCAGAGGCTTAACCCACTGAGCCACCCAGGTGCTCCGAGAAAATTCTTAACAGTAAGACGAGCATTTATCTCAAGGCAGCCTCCAACTTAACTGTGTGAAAGTTTAATTTGAACACCCCTGAGCTTTTTAAAAAGCCCTATTTTCCCCTAGAAACCTGCTTTTCCCATACTCTTCCCAGTAAACAGCAACTCCATTGCTTGGCAAAACAAACAAAACAAAAAACTACTTTCATTTCCAAACCCAGTCTGTTTGCACTCTCCAAAAAAGAGCCCTCAGTTGAGACACTACCACTATAGTTCAAGACACTACCCTATCGTAAAATTCTTGCAATCTCCTCCGAACTGACCTCCTTGTTTCTGCTTTCTTTGCCTGGTTAAACCTATTCTTGACATAGCAACCAGAACACTCCCTTTAAAACCTACAATCAAAATCCTTCAGTCTTCTCTGAGTAAAGTCCAGATCCTCAGAATGACCTGCAAGGCCCTTGGTTGTCTGGCTTGCTGTTAGCCCTCTGAGCCACTTTCCTCCTCCCCATTGCTCACTCCCCCACATAGGGACGTTTCCGCCTTAGGGCCTTTGCATCTACCATCCCCTCTGGCCAGAATACTCTTTGACCAGATAACTTTTTGGCTGAAGTCCTCTTTTTCAAGTCTTAGCTCAAATACTGTGTCGGTGAACCCTTCCCTATCCGCCCTATTTAAAATAGCAATCTCTGCCCCCCTGCCTTATTTCCCTCTCTGCCTTCTTCTTTGTAGCCCTTGTTACATCCTGCCTGTTGTACAGTTGAACAGTGAGAAGGCTAGGGGTGCCAACGCCCTCCCTGGGCAAAAATACTCGTATACTTTTTTTTTCAAATTTTACAAATGTTGCCTTTATTTTTACTTTTTGTTTTTTAAGTAATCTTTATCCACAACCTGGGGCTTGAAAATACGACCCCGAGATCAAGAGTCATCCTGACTGAGCCAGCCAGGTGCTCCCTCCCCCAGAAATCCATGTATAGTTTGACTCCCCCAAAACAGAACACTAACAGCCTACTGTTGACTGGAAGCCTTACTGATACATTAACAGTGGATTAACACATATTTTGTAGGTTATATGTATTATAGACAGTATGCCTACAGTCAAGGAAGAGGGAGAAAATGATAGGAGAGAATACATTTATAGTACTGCACTTATCCAAAAAAAAAAAAAATCTGTGTAAGTGGACCCACGCGGTTCAAACCCTCTGTTGTTCAAGGGTCAACCGTATATCATACTCACCTGTTGTCTCCCACTATAATGTGAGCTGAGAGCATTACTATTTTGTTCACTGCTATATCCGGTAGTTGTTGAGTGAAATTGTAGATGTTGGCCAGATGTGGTTGCTTTTATAAGGCTAATGTTGCAATATACAGCTTCTCTGTTCATCTCCTTCCTTAGGGAAACAATGAAGAGACCACAAGCAGTAACAGAGAAAATGACGTTGTTGTGGACCCTTCGAAGTGAAACCAGAAACAAGTTTTCTAGTGAGTACCTACTTGTGTACCAGATTTTGTTCATCACATCATCCTCCAAGGGATCGAGGACGGTGCCTGGGACTCAGTATTCTGGCTCCCATTTTACAGTCGAGGAAAGCGGCTGGTTTGAGCTCAAGCACCAAGCGAGGTTCCACAACCGAGGCCCTCCTTCCTGGGTCAGAGGACAGGCAGGAGTAACTGAATCTAGCCGTGGAGCTCAACAGGCAAGATTGGTTTTTGTCGTAGTCAGCATGAGGTAAAAATTGTCCCAGGGATTTCAATCAAGCGTTCATCAAACTAAGTGCTTTTAAAGTGCGGTTGTTAATATTTGGGTCAGGGACAGGAATCAGTATTCCTCTATTGATTGAGGGGGAGGTAGAGACAATGGCTAACCTTCATCAACCAAGACACCTTCCTAGGACCCTTCTGGGAAAAAAACTACATGGGAAACTTTTCATATCTATATTTTGGTGAGCTGTGTTGCTAATGACTATTTTTGTACTGGGCCTCTTGAGCTCCATTTCTAGTCTAGAAAGTGCATTTCTGGGCTATGTGTGGAGCATTACCTAGGAGTTTGGTTTCCTGGGTTCCTTTCATCTGCTCCCCTGCAATGCAGGGGGAGCCTAGCCTGGTCTCCAGTTTCTGACTGGAGTTACCACAGACTGAGAGAACTGCTAGCCACTGAGCCGTGAGTAATTTGCTTTTGAGAAGTAAATAGAACCTAGCCAGTAGAGAACCCAGGGGTGTGGCCAGTAGTTCTTTCCCAGGCTCCTCCCTCCCCACCCCCCAAATGACCTTAACCTTCTTTCATAGCTGGAGAGCTGCCAAGTCTGGCCCAAACAATACTCACAACCTCATTGGCTCTTTTGCCATGCAGCCACTGCCACCCCCAAGTGGCTAAGGCCCTTCCCACTAGGCCTCTCAGTGGGGTCAAGGTTTTCTAACTACTGAAAGGCAAACACTGACGGAAGGGTGAAAAATATTTAGTGTCCATGGCCTTTAAAAGATCAGTGTTTGGCTCCTGCAGTTGATAGGCCAAGCGGGGTCTTTATCCCGCTGTGGACGGACATCTTCAAATGATACAACAGAGGCCAAAAGGAACATCCAAAACCTGATTGGTGCCACCCCAGATTTTAGGATGGATATAAATGTCACCCAGCACCCTGGAAACTGCCAGTGAATGCCCACTGAGAAAAGACAGAGGATAAAGTTCTGCGAAGGCACAGCTGCCTGTCATCATAGGTTATTAGCCCCTGCCTGCCTGCTAAGTTGGCAGTGACAGAATCAGAGGCCAGTGCGGTCGCTTTTGTCCCATAATGGCATGGCCTCAAAGCCAAGATCAGGGTCAGCTATGCCATCATTCCCATGGGACTGGGGCTGTGGAAAGTCTAGTGTATGAAACTGAATTACTGAGAAGGGATACACGGGTCTGTTCTTCTGCCCAGTCTGGGGCCAAGGGTATCTTCAGATACGGTACAGGAGCCAGGCAAGGCAGCTACAGAAAGAAATGAGTTGTCAGGTTGCCCCAGCATGGTGAGGGCTCCATGAGAACTGCCGAACTTCCTTCTTCACACCTCCAGTGGGAACACCGCTTTTCCCCCTATTCGTTCAGGGGAATTACAGCAGCCTGTCTTCATCGAGCACTTTGGGCCAAGCACTAGAGAATCCATGAGGTAGATATTATTACCATCTCCATGAGGACAAGGACTGTGTCTGTCTTGCTCAGAGCTACATCCTGATCCCCTGTCACATGGTAGGAACTCCAATTTTGTGCACTAAATTGAATAGGTAAGATAGGAATTTATTAGAGGAAAGAGCAGTTAGGAGCTGTTAAGATGCGGTGTGCCCTATGCAGGGTTCTTGGCATAGCCTGTACAGATTCTTAGTTGTGTGGAACAAAAGGACGAGAGGGAAAGAAGTAAACCCAAGAAAGTTTAAAATAGTGTGGAGTGGCAGGAAGAAAAGCCAGCCTGGAGATCTGAATGCAAGTCTTGCCTTGGCTACCAGCTGTGTAATTTCAGGCTGGCCACTTCCCCCTTTTCTGAGCCTAGTTCCCACATCCATAAAATATAGGTATCAGGTTAAACAAACTGGTTTATAAACCAGATCTTTACTGAGTACACACAACGTGCAAAGCTCTGTTGTAAGTGCTGGTAATACTTTGGTGAATGTGGCCCCTGCTCTCTCAAGCTTATATTCCGTAAGAGGGAACCAGACAATGAGAGCAGTAAAATTCATAGACAGGACAATCGGGTGGTGAGAGGTGCTATGAAGAAAACAGGGTGATGGGATAGTACAGGGGGCTGGTTGTGGCTCGGTAGTGGGAGAGAGCTTCTCTGAGGAGGCCACCTTTCAGCTGAGACCTGAAGGTAGCGGCCTGGCCAAAGGGTGGTCTGGCAATGAGGCATTTCAAGCAGAGGAAGCAGCAAGAGCAGAGCCAGGCAAGTCTGAGACACAGAAATGCTGTAAACTCTCTTACCTTCTAGGATTCCAGAAACAGTGATGCACTGCTTGTATTGTTTAGGTCAGGGATTTGTATTATGAAATCATTTGTTGGTGGTATGGGATATTTGCTTCTTCGTGGAAGTGACTGGGTGGTATAGAGTCTTTCTGGAACCCTTGGATACGTCTCTGTCCCCCTGGCTCTCCCACAGTGCTGGTTGGTTGGCTGGCTCCCTGTGTAGATGGATGCAGGCTCCATTTTAGCTGCAGACTCCAAAAGCAGACTGGAGAGAGTTGCCTCCTCAATTACTTACCCACGGCCTTGGAGACCCTTCTAGAACCCCCTCCCATCCCACCTAGTCTTCCTCCATTCTGACAAGCCAGGGCTTTGAGAGCACAAGGTTCAGCTTTCTTGTTTTCCTGTCAGAGCAAGAGCTAGAAAATAAAACAGGAAACAGAGCGGAAGGGGGAGGAGGTAGCAGAGAAGGAAAGGAAGGAGAAATTGCTGGAAAGTAGAGCTGAAGATCTGAACATAGTTTTACCTCTAACGGGTGACAGTTGAGCTGTTAGAAAACATTCTGACTTGTCACAAGAGACTCCTGTCCTTTTTTACAGACAGATTTTTGAGGGAATTTGGTGTGGATGGAGAAACCCTTAAGAATGCCTGTCTTTTTCCCTTGTGAATTCACAAAGCAAGTACAGTTCATTGCTCGGTTTTGTCTTGCAAACAGAGTACTGCTGGGAGCCTCATGGAGTTCTAGAGATTCAAGCCACAACCTCAGGCCCCAGTCACGAGTGTGCACCACAGCCTTGCCGATTCACTGACAGGCCTTTGGAGCAGAGAACAAGTGTGTGTCAGTGAAAAAAACTGCGAAAGAGTCTTCTCCATTTTTTTCCCTTCTTCAACTCAGGACTGATATGTGATTTCTTCTATATCCACCTCACACACAACAGTATCCTAGGACGGCTTGGGTGTCAGAGTCTGAAATGAGTTAGAATCAAAAAGTGCCTTCCCTGGCCCTCACAGAACTGATGGGAGGCCAAGTTTCCTTTCCTGGAGAGATAGCAACCATCCCTTTGTTCCCACCCACACTAATAGCTGTGGCAGAAGATAAACCCCTCCCTCGCCAGGTCTGTGGCCAGAAGCTAACGCAGACCCCAGCTCCGTTTAGACGGCCGATAACTGAAACCACAGAAGGCTTTGGAATCCTGAGAAACGAGAAATCCACCAACGGAGAAGGATTTATTATCTGTTTCCTTGAAGGAGGGTGCAAAGTTGTTCTAACAGTTTCCGTTACATGGGTACCCACTGGTCGCTGCTCCCTTAACAGCCTTTTTTGTTGAGTTGGCTTCTTGTGCGTTGCTTCTTCTTTTTTGGCCCCACTTCCTACGAGGACAACTGAATGAGGAAGAAGAGCCCTGGGGGGCGTTCTCGGCACCGTCCTCATTAGCCACCCGAGGTGGGGCTGAGGATCGAATTAGGACACGAGGTCCCCGTTATCTCGAGGAAGGGAAAGGCAGGGGGATCCCCCCACTTTCCTCACACCTGACGCAGGGTGCCACTGCTGGCCACAGAAACCCCAAGGCTCCTCTTTCTATTCAGAGACCATCTATTGTGTGCCAGGCCCTGTGCTGAGCGGTTGACGCCTGGCAGCAGGGAAAGTGCGGCTCTGGCTTCCGTGAAGAGGCCCCAAGAGCCACCCTCCGCACAAACACGTCGGGAACTCAGTGGATGTTTGTGGGCTGCAACCCGGCGAGAACGCCGACTCTGCCACAGTAGCACGGACGGGCTAACTGAAGGCGGGGGAGGGGACCTGAGGCGGGAACTCTTCAGGTGTCACTAAGGCGGGAAGGTGCCACCGCGGAGAGCACAGACTTCTGGGGCTAAGGCGTCCCCGCCCCGCGCGCCCGGAGTCAAGATGGCCGCCGCGGAGGGGGGCGGGGCAGCTCCGAGTCCGGGCAGGAGGGGGGCGGGGCCGCCTCGGCGGAGCTGGTGCGCAGGCGCAGGCGCTAGGGGTCCCGGATGAAGGAGCTGAGGTTCGGGCCCCGCCTGGGAGGTCGAGATGGGCCGGGGCAATGGACCCGGCGCCAGCTGGGGAGCCTTGGAGTTCTCGGGGTTGGGGGGGAGGAGGGAAGTTGTCAAACGGAGACCGCGGGAAATGAGGCGGAGGCCGCCGAGAAGCGGGGAGCCCCGCCCCTCCGCCATAGCGGCCTCCCGGTGCCGCCACTTCCTTTACAGCCTCCCGCCCTCCCCTGCCTTCCGGCCGTAGGCCGGCTCTGGCCCGGCCCCGCCGGCCCCCTCGGGAGCCCCGAACCGTGGCCCGTTTGGGGAGAGGTGGTTCCCACTACCCGCCTGGGACTGTGTCCGAAAGGAAAGGGTTAGGATGGGCTTCGGACCTGGCTGGGGCTGGCAGAAGACGGCCCCTGGCTCGCGACAGCCAGCGATGCCTCTGGTTGGTCCCGAGGACCCTGGGTCACGGAGACTTCCCTACTGTACAGAGGACGCTGTCCTACTCCTAAGGGTCCAGGGCTCCAATTCAGGCTTCTCCGGAGTCTGAGCTAGGGCCCTCCCTTCCCTAAGCATACCCAGTAAGAGCATGCGCTGTCTTTGGATAAGTATTGGGCTCGGAGTTGGGAGTCCTGGGTTGTTACCATGGCTCTGAAAGAGCGCATCCCCTTTGGCCTGGTTGAGGGTCGGTGGGAAGATGATGAGGTTCCAGAAGGAAAAAAGGAGATATTCGTTTTAAATATAGCCTTGAGTGTGTCACATGACCCCAATGAGCCTCAGTTTCCACATCCATAAAACGGCGATGGTAATTATACTGGCCTCACAGGGTCTAAACGTGGAGATTTTTATTAGTCACCACTCTGGGCATATTTATCTCCCAGGAAAATAGAGTAAAACTAGTTGCTCCTAAGCGTCCTGCCAATTCAAGAGTTTGTGATTTCGTAAAGGGGTTGTTGGGAAGCAACGTCTTCAACTAGCCCAGAGGGACAACTCATTGGCTTTATTTTGTTTTTACTTGGTTTACCTATAAGCTAAGTGTAGGTTACAAGAATCCTTTGGTCGCTGGGGCTAGAGCTTGACTCTGGAGAAAGGAAAGGAAGAATGGAAGCCTGGTGAAGAGGCAGAGGTGGGTTAAGTGCTTTTCTGTCCCCAACTTTTCTTCTGCATGTGGGTGGGAAATGAAGGAAGGAAGAAAAGTGAATTCACCCTGGGATAGGGAATCAGCGGCCATGTGAGGCTGGCCGTACTGATTTCTACAATTGCTCTCGATTCCGCGAGTCAGATGCTGGAAATGCTGGAGGGATTCACAAACTACCGCCGCTCTCTGGGGTTTTCAAAAGCTTGCCTTTGAACTGAGTTTTGATGAGCAAACTGGTGTGGCGATGACGGCCCCTCCCTTCCTCCAGGCCGCCTGGTGATGGAGTGAGCAGCAGGCGCCCCCTTGTGCTGAGAAAAGTGTACTGTTGCTATTGGCGAGTCTTGCTCCCTTGCTGGAGAAACTGTATTCTCCTGTGGCTTCTGTGACTTAGGTCTTACTCTTAACGTGAGATGTGGCGGGAAGAATACTTAAAGCAGTGACTTTATATCTAGAGCCAGTGAACTGGCGATGCCGTATCTTGTTCTTGCCACTTCCACTCAGTGAGAAGCGCAGGCTTGAAATGCCTGTTTGTAATGCGGGACCCAACAGATGTAGTTGGGAGCATGACAAAGCCCCTGCCTTCCTGAGCCACATAAATAAGTCACAGCAGTAAAGACGACGAAGCAGAGTGCAATGAGAGCATATCATATAGTCTAGTGAGCATCAGAGAATTCCAGAAACGAATGATAGCTAAAGATTTGATAGATACTACTCAGGTAAGAAAGAAAAGTCTTCCAACCCTCGCTGTTAATTTCCCAGTTGAAATGTTTCTTCCTTTAGGGATAGTTCACCCCAAATCATCAGTGAGCTGCCTCTGGTGCTCTGGCCCCCACTTCTGATTTCCCAAACTAGTGTTGGAATGTTCTGTAGGAGCCATTGCTACTTCTTTTAGCCCAAGGAGTTG
This sequence comes from Lontra canadensis, assembly GCF_010015895.1. NCBI lineage: Eukaryota > Metazoa > Chordata > Mammalia > Carnivora > Mustelidae > Lontra > Lontra canadensis. Next base: position 19,387,958 of record NW_022631019.1, read on the forward strand.
CGTTTAAAAAAAAAAAAAAAAAAAAGGCCTTGAAGTTCATTCCTTGCCTCAGAATGGCTTTGCAGTTGTTTGTACATTGCTGCCATTCCAACAAAGAGATGGGGGGAAATAACAGTTTTCTCCATCCCTAGTAGTCGACTCTGTCTTCCCCCCTCAGTTTGTTTTAGCAATGTGAGCTGGCTGAAGGCCTGCTGAGTGGTGGTTTTCTTTTCCTTCTCCACTTAATTTAACAGACCAGCTGAACACACATCAGAGAGCCAGGCTACAGTGTGTAGTCATTATGGTCTTCCAGTTGAGTCCTGTGCCCCACTTTTGGGACTCTGGTTTGGGATCTGGTTTATTATTCTGGGCAAGAGGGAAAGGGCACACACCAAATAATAGCAACCACAACATGGATTTGGTGGTACTTCTTCACACTTTCATCCCCTTCACCATCATGACAATTTTGTGAGAGAAAATAGTCTGGGGGAAAAAAAAAAACCAACAACAGTCTGATCCCATTTTATACCTGAAGACCTGAGGCTCAGAAGGTCCAAATTAAAACTTGCAAGTAACAAAGTCAGGATTTGAATCCAGGTCTTTAGTTCCTGCACAGGGGTACCCAACAGGCTTTTGAAGATTTTCTGTGAGCCTAGCTACTAATTTCATGCCTATCTGTGTAGAATTTTCCTGACAATACAGTGCTTCCAAGTGACACCCAAGTGGTCCCATCTGCCTTCAAGATGCTTCTCCCTCATCTGGACAGGACAGTTGGGCAATTAAGTTTGCCATGTAATGCTGAAGGGGGAATCTCCTGTGAAGAATGCTTTCAAGAATTTACTTTTGTGGAAAAAAAAAAAAAATAACAATAATTTACTTTAGGCCCATCTGTGACGTTTCCTCTTTGGGTTTTGGAGTTTAGAAGCCTGCAGGAGCTCAGTCCGAGCAGCAACACCCCTGAGTTCCCGGTGGTGAGAGGATGTGGCCCCTGGACCCATCCAGGAAAGAGGTGCTGAGGTTTGCAGTCAGCTGCCGTGTCCTGACTCTGGTGCTGCAGGTCAGTCTCTGATCTTTTGTCCTGAACTTGCTGTTGCCACATGACTGGGCTAGGCACTAAGAATCATCCCCACATTCTTTCTGCCTCCCAGGTGTGTCCTTCCATGTGGTTGAAACCATAGATATCTACACCTGATAACCGAAAGGTGGGCAGGACTCTTAGAAATGGTCTCTGTTTTTTTTTTTTTTTAAGATTTAATTTATTTATTTTTAAAAGTAAACTCCATACCCAACGTGGAGCTCGAACTTATGACCCCAAGATCAAGAATTGCATGCTCTGCCAAGTGAGTCAGCCAGGCGCCCCAGAAATGGTCTATTAATCCTTTGTTTTACATACGAAGAAACAGAGACCCAGAAAGGTTCAATGGCTTCCATAAAGTTGCACAGCAAGTTAGAGAAGGGCCAGAATCAGACCCCAGCCTTCCTAACTCCTGAGCTAGTGGTCTTTCCAATGGGACATGAGGTTCTGTAACCAGAGATGCCTTTAAGGCACTACAGCCCAAGGCATCGGCCTGGGTCCCCTTACCAGGAAACTGAGCATAGTGTCAGTCAGTTGAGTGGCACTGTCCTGGGACCATCTGTGTGTATTCAGTTAGTCAGCAGTGTCCCCAGCTCTTCCCCCAGGTGTCCCCCCTTGCTGCCTCACCCACCACAACCCTCAGAATGCATTTGCACTTTTGCAACTTCCTTTCCCCTCCAAGGCTCCTCTTGATACATATTTTAACCAATTTTCACATATATATGAATTCTGTCTGGTGCCTAGCACATTGACCAGTGCTTAGTATGTGCTCAGTATGTGTTGTTGTTGAAAGTCTGTCAGCAATCTAGTGGTGTTATATTAGCATAATTATGTGTGCTTTTTCCACAGATGCCATTTTCTCAGGGTTCTCTTTCTCCTTTCTGGAAACCTCCTTGATCTCTTCCTGTAGTATGACGCCTAGCCGCCTCTGCAGGGCCCCAGGTTTAGTTAAAAGTAGCTTCAGCTTGGAGACTAGGGCTGTTATCTGTGACTGTCACTCCTGTCCCATTCGTTTTCACTGTTTAAAGTAGCCTGATAAAGAAACTGACCAAAAAGAGAAAGTCTTAAGAATGGGGTTACATCGCAGTTGTGGGGCTGGGAAAACTGACCCAATGATGGCTTTGAACAGTATCAGATGAGTGATTACCCGGCCCCTGGGGGAGCCTGGTGAACTGGCATCTGGGATAGGGAAGCAAGACTAATTCAGATAGTGATTTGGAAATGAGTATGTCTCCTGTCCTCTCCTCTCACTCTACCACAGTTTGTATTAAGTGTGTGCTCTGTTCCAAGAACTGTGCTAGGTGGTGGGAAGGAAAAGTCACAGTCTCTTTTCAGATTCAGCTGACAATCTGATGAGGCAAAAAGACATTTAACAATAACGCTACTTCGTTATCCCTCTCTCTCCCCCATCCCCCTTCCAGCTTTAATGCTCATGCCATGTTCGCCCAGTTACCCTTCACTCTTGCTGTCGTCTCTGTTAGTGACAGCTCATTCCTCTTCATTCCTTGAAGGTCTAAGCTCCTGATTGACTGTTGCGCTTCCCAGCACTCCTGTTAATTTCTTGGTGGTCTCAATATTAATAAAGCTGATAGGACTAACCACTATCTCCTATCTTTCCAGCTCATTCCCTGTAAGTACCCCAGTTCTAACGGCTCTTTCACCCGCTGAGGACTTACAGTCCGCTGATTCTACCACTGTTTCACTGTGTCTCATTTACCTTCTGGCTTCTGCACCCCTTCTTACCCAGCTAGATTCCATGATCCACCAGGCGCACAGGCACAACTCGCTCGCTCCCTTCTCCCCAGCTTAGTCACAGGACAGAGGCCCAGGCACAGTTCAGTTTCGTTCTCTCTCTACTTCTGCGTCATGCCCAGAGAGAAACACACAGCTGTATTGACTAGTCGCTTTCTCTTCAAGATCTTTGGCCAACATGAGTTTTTAGTGCTACCTGGCGATCTTAGTGTATTTCCCTGGCCCATTCACCTTGCCATTCGCTCAAATTGTTCTGCACATCAGAGTCACTTGGGAGAGCTTAAAAAGACAAAAAACAAAAAAACTCAATGCCCAGGCTGTATCCCATACCAGTTAAATCATTAATCCTGGGGGAGGGACCCAGCCATCCAGACATCAGTATTTTTTAAACTCCCTGGGTGATTCCAGTGCACAGCCTATTTCAAGAACTAGGGGTCACAGAAGACTTACTTTACATGTTTATCTTTTAATTCAAGTCCCTAACACCTTTTCCCCGGCTTGCTTCCCTGAGCGAAAACTCAGAAAAATAGATGTAATCAGAATTGACCTTGTGTGTGCTCCCCGCCACATTCATCCCATCCGTGGCCCCCCGTGTGCCTTCGCCGCTGAAGCAGGCCGAGCCCTGCTGTCCTCCCTGAGCCTTGCTCCTCCGCCTGTGTAGCAGTTCCTACCCGCCTTGTGCCTGCTCCAGCAATTCTCCCCTCACCCCTGCATACTTAGTGGTGTCCTTTCCACTGGATTATCCCCATTCACAAATGCTCCTCTCCCACATCGTCATTCACCTACTACCTCATTTACAGCCAGACTCGTCCAGATAGTTATCTGCTTTCCTTCTCCCCTTCTCTGCTGAGCCCAGTCTCGGCAGTCTTCTCTAGCCTCCACTCCACTGAAACAGCTCTTGTCAAACTTAACTAGTGACCTACCCATTTCTAAATCCAGCGGGCACTTTTCAGTCCCCATCTTCCTTTTTTTTTTTTTTTTTTTTTTAAGATTTTATTTATTTATTTGACACAGCGATCACAAGTAGAGAGGCAGGCAGAGAGAGAGGAAGGAGCAGGCTCCCTACTGAGCAGGATCTCGGGACCCTGAGATCATGACCTGAGCCGAAGGCAGAGGCTTAACCCACTGAGCCACCAGTCCCCATCTTCCTTGACCTATTAGCATTTAACAGAATTGATCACAACCTTGCCTCACTTGGTTCTAAGACACCCTGCTCTCCTGGTTTTCCTTCTTTATCTTCATTCTGGATCCTCACTCTCCTTCAGGCCTCTAAACGTTGATGCATTCAGGGCCCAATCCTCAGATCTCTTTTCTCTAGCCCTGCTTCCTTCCTCCCCAGGTGATCTCATTCAGTCCCACGCCTTTAAATACCTTTTTTGTACACTCAGGACATCTGAATTTATGTCTCCAGCCCTGATCGCTCTCCTGACCCTCAGACTCCTGTGTCTGCCTCGTTGACCTCTGCCCTGGAATGTGTAGCTCAAACTTAGTCTAGAACTGAACTCCTGATTGTCCTCCCAACAAGTCTGTTCTTCCTCATTTTATGATATGGTAATTCTTTCCTTCACTTGCTCAACTGAAATCCTAGTTCTCCTTCATCCCACAGGCTCTCTTCAATGCCATCATCCCCGATCACCATGCAGAAGCCTTCTCTCCTCCTCGCTTCACCCCCTCAGGCTCTGTGGACCAAATCGTCGAAGGTCTTCTGGGTGGCCTGTCTCACTGGGATGCCGAACACTTCCTGTTCATTGCCGAGCGTGGCTATCTATATGAGCACAACTTTGCCTTCTTCCCTGGCTTCCCCCTGGCTCTCTTGGTGGGAGCTGAACTACTGAGGCCCCTGTGGCCATTGCTGAACCTACGAAGTCGCCTGTTAATCTCAGTAGCGCTGCTCAATTCCTTGTTCTCTGTGCTGGCCGCTGTCGCACTTCACGACCTGGGCTGTCTCGTTTTGCGCTGTCCCTGCCAGGCCTTTTATGGAGCCCTACTCTTCTGCCTCAGCCCCGCCAACGTCTTCCTGGCAGCTGGTTACTCAGAAGCTTTGTTTGCCCTCCTGACGTTCAGTGCCATGGGACAGCTGGAAAGGGGCCGAAGCTGGACTAGTGGCCTCCTCTTTGCCCTTGCCACTGGCGTACGCTCCAACGGGCTGGTCAACATTGGCTTCCTCGTGTATTCTCAGTGCCAAGGCTTTCTGTCCTCTCCCATGGTGCTGAATCCTCTGAGAGCACTCTTGAAACTAATGGGCTCTGTATTCCTGTCTGTGTTCGCGCTTGGCCTTCCCTTTGCTCTCTTTCAGTATTATGGCTATACCCAGTTCTGTCTGTCAGGCTCAGTCCTCCCCATCCCGGAGCCCTTGCGGCAGTTAGCCGTGGACAAAGGCTACCGGACTGTGGAGGGAAGTGAGCCGCCTTGGTGCTCCTGGGAACTGCCCCTAATATATAGCTATATCCAGGATATCTACTGGAATGTTGGCTTTTTGAAATACTATGAGCTCAAGCAGGTGCCCAATTTCCTTCTGGCCACACCAATGGCTATCCTGGTTGCCGGGGCAACATGGACGTATGTGACCACCCACCCTTGGCTCTGCGTTACGCTTGGGATGCAAAGGAGCAAGAACAGTAAGACCCCAGAGAAGCCCGAGCGCGGATTCCTCGGCCCTCCGGTGTTTGTGTACCTGGTCCATGCCGCGGCGCTGGCGCTGTTCGGCGGACTCTGCATGCACGTTCAGGTGAGGGGTGCTCCTGGCCGGGGTAAGGGTGGGAATACAGGCAAGACCCCCTGGCCAGGGTCAAGGAAGACTGCTCGCTTCTTCCCATTTGAGTGACCTGTGCCTAATTTATTCATTTGCCAGCTATTAGGGGGTTTTCTTTGTCCAGACCCTGGGTCAGACCACTGACGAATGGAACATGAGTGGGGCAGGATTGCTGCCATCGCGGGTCTCATTCATGGTAGAAATGGGGAGACAGACACTTCACAGATAAAATTCTAGTTCAGTGGGATGGAAGAAGAGTTGCTGTTTTGAAGTAAAGGATTATGGAAACACAGAGGAAAAAGTAGCTAATAGACGGGAGGAGTCGAGGAGGGTGGCCTATGAAGGCTGGGTCCTAAAGAGTAGGAAGGAATTGCATTTAAGAAGCAGAGGAAGAGTATTCTGGGCAAATGAGGGGGGCACGCAGAGATGCGACAGTCGTGGAAGGACCTGAAGTGACAGATAAAGGAGTCACACGGGACCTTCCCCGACTGCGCGGGTTACACCCAGTGCCTCCTTGGGTGTTGACTTAAGGTACTCTCAGCCCTGGCTCAGTCTTGCTCAGTCTTTCAGGAGATCCCTTGTGTCATGTTTGGGGTGGGAGGGGGCGATAGAAGGGTGGGAAGCCTTTGATACTTTCCATTTTTTTATTCCTGGCTCTGGCCCCAGTTCCCACATAACCCTGAGGAAGTCGTAGTCCTCCATGCCAGCCGCTCGCTAACAGCTTCTGCCTCTTGGAGGCGCACATTGGCTGTTTGTAAAGTTCTCTGGGCTGTGTGGATAAGAGGCACAGGGGAAACGGAAAGTAGCATTCTGTGTTTGTAGCTGGATTAGCTGGTAGAGCAAGTGCCAGCACAGCTTGGAGTTTCCAGCTTAGATGAGGGAGGCCATGTGGAGACTTGGCTCTGAACTCCCCTAGGACGGAAAATGTTGAACCGCAGGATGCCCTGCCCCCTTTCCCTCTGTTCTGCCAACCCCAGGGCATGAGGGAACCCCTTCAGGTTCCCAAAGCCCCATGTCACAGCCTAGTGGTTAGAGTCCAGGCCCTAGGCTAAAATTGGACCTCGTAGTTTTTAGTATTGATTGGCCTATGACTGTGGTAATTAGTCTGTGGCTCTGCTTATTTGTAGCATTGAGGTCACCTGGCTGGTGTCACACACAGCTCTTTATAAGGCAGATCCTAAGTTCTGCTGAATCCCTTTTCCAGAACAATACCTTTCTAGTCATGGGGCTGTAGTTGACCCAGCAGCAGGGAAGCCCCGGGCTGGTCCAGTGTGAAGCAGTGATAGTCCAATAAATGTGTGGGTTTTCCCCCCTCTTATGATTTCCAGGTTCTCACCAGGTTTCTAGGTTCCTCCACTCCTCTCGTGTACTGGTTTCCAGCTTATTTGCTTCATAATCAGGAGCCACTGCTGAGATCCCTAGAGACGGTGCCTTGGAAGCCCCGTGTAGGGGACTCCCTGCCAGGACAAATGGTCCCCAGAAATTCCATCATGGGACTTTTATACAACTGGAAAACCTGTTCTCTAGTCACACGATGCATTCTGGGCTACTTCCTGTCTTATTGGCTCCTGGGACTGCTCCTACATTGCAACTTCCTACCTTGGACATGACCTGGAGTCTCAGGGGCTTGGAAGTACAGATCCACACTGGGACTGTGTTGCCCCGGGACCCTTGCTCTGTTCTTTGGGAACCTCCAGTCTCTCTGAAGGCTGGTCAGGAACGGGAGAAGTGTGAGCCACTGGAGAGCCCCGTCTGGTCCCGGCTATGGCAAATTTTAGAATAGTACCTATTTTCTCTGTAAGTGAAGAAATCTCATTCTCCGAGTCTAAAATACACTTGCATTTGTCTCGTCAACCAAGCATAGCAGAGATAGTTGTAAACTTTAAAGTATTTAAATGTCAATGTAAATGTAAGTGTTTAAATGTCAGTCTCATCAAAGGCTCTAGCTAACGGGGCCGGTAATAGTCCACACATGATGGTGGAGGCCTGAACAGTGTCCTGGCAGTAGTAAGTAAAGTAGGACCATCTTTTTAAAATGGGACATTGTTTCTGAATATTTTCATGATTTGTTCATTTATTTATATGAAAAATCTTAAAAAGATATGCAAATTAAACAACTTTTGGTTATGCGTGCAATGACTTATGTATTTATTTGTTTGTTTATTTTTAAGTAGGCTTCACACTGGGCAGGACTTGAACTCATGACTGTAAGATCAAGACCTGAGCTAAGAGTAAGAGTCAGACACTTAACTGGCTAAGCCACCCAGGTGCCCCTGAATTATGTGTTTTTGTTTTGCTTTTTATTTTTTTATTTTTTTTTATTTTTCAAAGAACAAGCAAGAGAGAAAGAGAGCAACAAGTAGGGGGAACAGCAGGCAGAAGGAGAAGCAGGAGCCCGATGCGGGACTCGATTCCGGGACTGTGGGATCATGGCCTGAGCTGGAGGCAGACACTTAACTGACTGAGCCACCCAGGTGTCCCTGAATTACATTTTTAAAAATAATACGGTATACTGGGGTGCCTGGGTGGCTCAGTGGGTTAAGGCCTCTGCCTTCAGCTCAGGTCATGATCCCAGGGTCCTGGCTGGGATCAAGCCCCGCATTGAGCCCCGCATCAGACTCTCTGCTGAGCGGGGAGTCTGCTTCCTCCTCTCTCTCTGCCTGCCTCCCTGCCTACTTGTGATCTCTCTCTGTCAAATAAATAAATAAATAAAATCTTTTAAAAAAATAATAATAATACGGAATACTTAGGGGGAAAGTCACGGTAAAAAGAACATGGTACAAAGAACCAGGAGACCTGGTCCTCTCGGTAAAACCCCACTTACCAGCTGTGTGACCTCGGGAGAGTTTTCATAGCCCTACTGACCTCTTCTGAAACTGGGGGAAATGATATTATCCTCCTGGAAGAGGCGAGGCAGGTGGGCCATATAATCTAGTAGGTCCCTTTCGGCTCTAAGATCTTGAGACCTGCCTTAAGCAATGGCATCCACCCAGCCTGAGCACTTATGGAGAGGCTCAAACATGTGATTTTAGGACAAGCTATACAGTTCTCTTGCTTTCAGTGCTCAGAACTCTCCCTCTTCAGGTGCAACTCTGAGGCGTAACTGAAGTGACCCTTCCTTTGAATGAGGGAGAGCAGTGACACATAGCCAATCAGGCTCCCTTCCTGTGGAAGTAAATCTGTGCCAGGAAAGTAAACGGTCCAAGTGGTGACTGGTTTTCCTGCCGTGCCTGAGTGCCTGTGCTTGCTTGATGGGTAGACATGGGTCTGAGGAGCCAACAAGGCAGCATGAATTGATAAATTGTGGCTAAGTCCAAGGTTGAATGAAATAGTATCTTCCTGGCCCCCATTTGGTTAGGAGCCCATCACTGTACTGGTAGGAAGAGCGGTGACGCCTGCTGAGCTATTGTGCTCGTTCTTTGGGCCAGGTTAGAGGCTCTGCAGCGTCACCACTCATTCCCTATTAGAAATTCCAACAAGCAGAAACGTCAAAATAGATGGGTAATCATAGCTTCTGGAGGGCACTGAGAATTGGAATTTTGACACACTCCCTCTGACCATGACAGAAAGCTGAACTTGCCAGCTTCAGGGAAGCTCCTGGCTGAGCCCCAGCACCCTCTGTCAGAGCTTCTAGTCAGCCTGGCCAATAAGCATTTCCCATCCATCGCCCCAGCTTTAGCACAGCTGAGAGCATTTGGTCCAGAGTCAAATGCTTCTGAAAATGTACACACAGATCGGGGCAGCCCTCTGCCTTCTGCCAAGATACCCGAGTGCCCTTCTTGGCAGAAGAGGATAACCCCTGCCCTAGTGTCCCTCCAGCTGGCAGAAACTGTTCCCTCCCTCCTCACCAACAGCTGCAAATCCAGGGACTTCCACCCAGTGTGCACGAAGACTTGAGGTTCTGTTTCAGCCCCGTATCGCAGAGGTAGGAGCTCTAGATCCTTTGCTGTCTTGGATTCTCCTCTTTACCTCTTTTTTGGGGATCCTCAGGATGGATCACTCCCCAAAACAAATAATTTCAAGGACCAGAAACCCTATAAATGGAAATACTACCTTCTCAACTAATGCAAGCAACCAAAGGAACCAAACTCTTGGTATTCTGCAAAGGCCATTGTGGTTACAGTTAATCATAGCGGAGATAACTGAGGACCCTGGCTTGGTGAAGGCACCTGGTGTGTGACCTGGAGACGGGACGGACACAGTTTTCTCTCTGAACTTGGAGGGATCTAGTTGCTATTCTCCAAGGATCTAAGGAATGGGCTGATTTTTACGGCCAGCAGCTGTCCTTTTACCATCCTATTAACAGTCTTTAATAGTCTGGGAGAGGGACATGAAGGGCCCAAGGCAGGAAGCTTCCTGTTTACCCTGAGGCCTAACAATGCTGCAGCTGGGTTGGGCGTCTACAATTTCAGAGAAAAGTCATTTCCTTCTGAGACCCAGCTAAAACAGAAACCAGACGCTTCATACACCTAAGAAGTAGATGCTTTTTTGTTCTTTAATGAAGGTGGGAGGAAAGGGAGTGTTTGACATGTCTTTACCAGTCCCCTTGGGGAAAAAATCACTTTTTCTAAACAGACCTTCTCACCTTCATCTAAATGTAGTGTGTGCAGGCTCAGAGGGTTTGAAATTGATCAGTTCTTTCAATTGTTTCTGAATGGCTATTTTAGGGACTGAAGATGACTTGCCACACATCCCATCCTCAAATAATTCTCTAATAGAGTTGGTAGCAGATACACAGAAACTTTCATCAAGATAGAAACTAGTAGGGGCACCTGGGTGGCTCAGTCAGTTAAGTGTCTGCCTTTGGCTCAGGTCATGATCTCGGGGTCCTGGCATCGAGCCTCCCATCCGGCTCCCCACTCAGCAGGAAGTCTGTCCCTCTCCCTCTGTTCTGCCCCCAACCCATGCTGTCTCTCTCTCTCCCAAATAAATAAAATCTTTTTTTAAAAAAGATTTTATTTATTTTTTTGTCAGAGAGAGAGAGAGAGAGATCACACACAAGCAGGCAGAGGTGGATAGAGAAGCAGGCTCCCCACGGAGCAAGGAGCCTGATGTGGGACTCAATCCCAGGACCCTGGGATCATGACCCAAGCCGAAGGCAGCAACTTAACTGACTGAACCACTGAGGCATCCCCCAAATAAATAAATAAAATCTTAAAAAAAAAAAAGAAAGAAAGAAAGAAAGAAACTGATAAATTCTGGGGACCGAAGAGCCACATAAACTTCTTGCTCTGTACCTCTCCCCTTGAACTTTTTATGAGGAGGAATTAGAGTTTTGCTTGTATGCTTCCGAAAAGATAAGTGAGATACAGAGTGAGTCCTCTGTAAATTGACACAAGGTGGAGATCCCTTCAAGCTTGGTATACCCGAACAGACTCGGTGGGGAAATAGCCCTTGAGCTGGCCTCTGAAAGATGGGAGGATTTGAAAGTTAAGGGTAGAGAGTGAGTATGGGAAGCAGGCAGCCAAACGGGACAGGGAGAGCTCAGTTTGAGTAGAACTGAGGTATTGTCACTGAGAGCTGCTGTGTACTCGAGTATAAACCTGAGCCAGATCCTGAATCTCTGAGCCTCGTTCACTCATCTGTGAAATGTGGATAACACTGTACCTCTTAGCTATGAATAACATGTCTCGGGGTTGTCGTGGAAATTGAAGGAGAAGCATGGAGGACGGTATGACACAGGAGTAGCTGCACACTTGGGCGGTGCTGAGTTTAGTGCCGTCAGCACGTTCATGTGCCAGGAAATGTGCAAGTGGAGACAAGGAGAGAGGTCAGGGAGCCATCCACACAAGACACGATCGTCACAGAGGCCAGGATCGGATGGACTATCAAAAGGAAGAGTGTAGAGAGAGAAGCAGAGCCTGTGAGACCTTGGGCAAGTGACTCAACTTCTCTACACCTGTTGTCTCACCCTGAAAATGGGAGTGATTTTACCTACCACGCAGAGAAGTTAGGAGGATTAAATGAGATACTAAATAAAGCACTAGCACAGCACCTGGCCTGTAGTAAGAACTTGGTTCGTGGCACCTATCCTCTTCTTTCTCTTCCTCCTCATCATCATTAGAGGATGAGAAAATAATAATATTAGGGAAGGGAGAGTTTCAAAAAGAAAGAAATGGTGACCAAAGCCATATGCTGTTAAGGAAAGGATGAGAAGAGCTATTGGACTTAGGGATTAGGGATATTATTCAAGACAAGCTCACTGCTGGTCTAATGCAGGTTTGGGGAGGGAGGCCTGTTCTACTCATTCGTTCAGGGCACAGGCTCCTTCCATTGTGTGACTCTCCCCTCCTCTAGATGCTCAGAGTCCTCTGCTTTTGGAGAGGTTTTAAGAGGCCAGGCCTGGGAGAAGGGCACATTTCTCACCACCGGCCGGACCTCAGTCACCCACCGCATCTAACTACAAAGGGAGGCCGGGAAGGAGGGCTGCCCGATGAGACACAGAATGCCTGGTGAAATTTGAATTTGGGGTAAACAAATATTTTTTTCAGTAGAATTATGTCCCAAATGTTCCACAGGACATACTAAAAGAGTCTTCGTTGTTTATCTGAAATTCAAATTTCACTGGGCATCCTGTGTTTTTATATGCTAAATCTGGCAACCCTACTGGAACATGAAGTCTGGATGTGGGTTTAAGAAGAAGAAAAGACAGATTTTTGTGTGTCCCCGTCTGCCTCAGTCAGTCTTTCTGAGCCAGATACCTGTTTTTGCTCTTCTCACAGAGAGAACACACCCCTTCCCAAGGGAGATAGCCCCACACCCTATCCAGTGACTATATTCAGCTCCAGTCTCTCTGTCAGCTTCCGATATGGTTCCTTATGAATTAAAAAAACAAAATATTCAATGATAGACCAAGACTAGCCTCAATACAAACATCGGTCCAAGAAAGAATTGGTCCAAAGCAGTTCCAAATCCCCACTGGTCAGACTGACAAAGCCCTCTTCCCTGGCCGGGGGCCGTTCCTTGATTAGACTGTGATTAGTTCTAGGAGGGACTCCTTTGTCCAATGTTCTCCGTGCCTCCTGGCTGTGCCCTCTGGCCCCTTGACTATCCTTCATGGCCACATCCCAGTTGGGCTTTGCAGAGTATGACTACCTCAGAGAATGTGCAGCTCTCACGGTTCACTTCCTGCTGGTGCAAGCATGGGGGCCTAAAAGTTATTTGATTTTATTTTTTTAAAGCTTTTGTTTATTTATTTGACAGAGAGAGATCACAAGTAGGCAGGGGTGGGGGGGCGGGGAGCAGGCTCCCCGCTGAGCAGAGAGCCCGATGCAGGGTTCCATCCCAGGACCCTGAGACCATGACCTGAGTTGAAGGCAGAGGCTTAACCTGCAGAGCCACCCAGGTGTCCCCTAAAAGTTATTTTAAATCTTAGCCAGCCAGAGGTACCCATGCACATGTGGGAGGGCATTAAAATATACATAACATAAAATTTACCATTTAATCAGTTACACCCTAATTGTAAAGTTCAGTGGCATTAGTGTATTCACGTTGTCATGCAATAATCACCCCCATCCATCTCTGGAACGTCTTCATCTTCCCAAACTAAAACTTGATACCCAGCAGTAACTCCCCATTCCCCCTACCCGCCCAGACTCTAGCAATCATCATTCTGCTTTGTCTCTATGAATCTGACTACTCTGTCATCATCTTTGTCCTTTTGTGACGAGCTTATTTCACTTCACGTAATATCTTCAAGGTTCATCCATATTGTAGCATGTGTCAAAATGTCCTTTTTATGGCTGAAACATTCCATTGTATGAATACACATTTTGTTTATCCATTCATCTGTCAATGGATATTTTCCTTGCTTCTGCCTTTTGACTGTTATGAATAATACTGATATGAACATTGGTAGACAAGTGTCTGTTCAAGTCCCTGCTTTCAATTCTTTTGGGTATATACGCAGAATTGGAATTTCTGGATCATATGTTTAATCTTTTGAGGAACTGTTGTGCTGTGTTCTACAGCAGCTGCCATATTTTACATTTTACATTCCCACTAGCAACGTCCAAGGGCTCAAATTTCTCCACATCCTCACCAGCACTTGTTTTATTTTTTTAAGTAGGCTTCACACCCAACATGGGACTTGAACTCACGACCCTGAGATTAAGAGTGCCATGCTTGGGACACCTGGGTGGCTCAGTTGGTTGGACGACTGCCTTCGGCTCAGGTCATGATCCGGGAGTCCCGGGATCGAGTCCCGCATCGGGTTCCCAGCTCCATGGGGAGTCTGCTTCTCTCTCTGACCTTCTCCTCGCTCATGCTCTCTCTCACTGTCTTTCTCTCAAATAAATAAATAAAAATCTTTAAAAAAAAAAGAGTGCCATGCTCTATGACCGAGCCAGCCAGGCACCCCTGTTTTGTCTTCAATAGTAGCCATGCTAGTGGGGGTGAGATTGTATCTCATTGTCATTTTGATTTGTATTCCCTAATTATCAGTGATGTTGAACATCTTTTCATGTGCTTACTGGCACAGGGAATATTTATCTTGGAGGAAGTGTTTATTCAGATCCTTTGCCCATTTTAAAATCAGGTTGCTTGGTTTTTGTTGTTGTTGAGTTGCTGGAGTTCTTCATGTATTTTGGATATTAATCAGATGTATGATTTGCAAATATTTTCTCCCATTCCATAGATTGCCTGGTTGCCTTATCATTCTGGTCATAGTGTCCTTTGACATATAAAAGGTTTTAATTTTGATGGAGTCCGGTTTATCTATTTTTCTCTTGTTGCCCATACTTCCAGTGTTATATGCAAGAAATCATCACCAAATCTGGGATCATGAAGTTTGACTCTTTGTTTTCTTCTAAGAGTTTTATGGTTCTAGTTCTTACGTTTAGTCTTTTATCCATGGGGGATTAATTTTTATATGTGGTATGAGATAAAAATCTAACTTCATTCTTTTGCATATGGATCTCCAGTTTTCCCAGGACCATTTGTCGAAAAGACTGTCTTCTCCTTATTGACTGGTCTTGGAGCCCTTGTCAGAATTACTTGACCCTCCATGCAAGGGTTTTTTTCTGGGCTCTTTATTTTATTCCATCGGTCTACATGTCTATCTTTGTGCCACTACCATTCTGTTTTGTTTCCTATAGCTTTGTAGCGCATTTTGAAATCAGGAAGTATGAGACCTCCAATTGCATTCTTTTTGTTCAAAATTGTTTTGGCTATTCATGCGTCCCTTGAGATTTTATATGAATTTCAGGCAGACAAAGCCTCTTTAAAATTTGGGCTCATGGTTTCTCTGATAACACAGTTACCTCAAAACCTTCTTGATGTATAAGTCAGGGTTCTCCAGAGAAACATAACTAATGGGTTGTATATGTGTGTGTATGTGTGTGTGTGCGTGCACGCGCATATATATGAATGCAGGGGAGATAACTGGCTCAAGATTGTTGAGGCTGGCAAGTCCAAAATCTGCAGGGTAGGCCAGCAGCTAGAGGTCATGGAGGAGCTGATATTGCCATTCAAGTCTGCTGACAGCATTCCCTCTTTCTCAGAGATGTCGATCTTTTTTTCTATTAAGGCCTTCAACTGATTGGATGAGGCCCACCCACTTTATGGAGAATAATCTGCTTTACTAAAGTCTACTGATTTAAATGTTAATCTCACCTTATGGGGCACCTGGCTGGTTCAGTTGGTGGAGCCTGTGACTCTTGACCTTGGGATCATGAGCTTGAGCCCCCCATTGGGTTCCTGGAGATGACTTAAAAAATATTTTTTAAAAATGTTAATTTCAGGGCGCCTGGGTGGCTCAGTGGGTTAAGCCGCTGCCTTCGGCTCAGGTCATGATCTCAGGGTCCTGGGATCGAGTCCCGCATCGGGCTCTCTGCTCAGCAGGAAGCCTGCTTCCCTCTCTCTCTCTCTCTCTCTGCCTGCCTCTCTGTCTACTTGTGATCTCTCTCTGTCAAATCAATAAATAAAATCTTTAAAAAAAAATGTTAATTTCACCTTAAAAATACCTTCACAAAAACATCTAGAATAGTATTTGACCAAATATCTGTGTACTGTGGCTTAGCCAGACTGTCTGGAAAATTAACACAACAGGTTTCTGTTCTATTTCCTTCCAGTCAGATCCATGTGACACTAACCACCCTCAAGCTCTCTCCTAGAGAGAATTATCAAGCTTCTATATTTATTTGCTTTGACACCCCTTGCCTCTTTTTTAAAAGATTTTGTTTATTTATTTAATGAGAGAGAGAAAGAGCACAAGTGAGTGTGGGTGGGGGGAGGGGCAGAGGGAGAGGGACAGAATCTCAAGCAGAGTCTGGGCTGAGCACAGAGCCAGACAGAGGGCTGGATCTCACAACTCTCAGATCACAACCTGAGCTGAAATGAAGAGTTGGATGCTCAGCCAACTGAGCTGCCCAGGCGCCCCACCCCTTGCCTCACTCTTTTTTAAAGATTTTATTGACTTATTTGAGAGAGAAAGAGCACAAGCTGGGGAGGCGGGTAGTGGACACAGAGGGAGAGGAAGAAGCAGGCTCCTTGCTGAGCAGGGTGCCTGATGTGGGGCTCCATGTGGGGCTCGATCCCAGAACCCCGGCATCATGACCCAAGTGGAAGGCAGACGCCTCACCAACTGAGCCACCCAGGTGCTGCCCCCCACAACTCTTAATGTAATGATGGCTACACCAAAGTCATGTGAAATAATAAGAAGGAATGCCACACTCTTCAGCTGATATTCGCCCTAACGGTGTTCACATCTTTCAAGATCTTTTTTTCAGTCTTATATTACTTGTTGTCTAGAAGCAGTCAGCTTTTCTGACTCTGAAAGGCCCATTATCTGTGGACTTTATTTCCCTTCCATCTCTGCTTGAAAACCAGCTAATTCTCACCTAAGTTCACCTCTTTCTTCAAATGCTTTTCTAAAAGCACCCGTGCTCGTTAGTAGGTTATTGTCCCTCAGCTGTAAACCCAGCCTTCTGCTTTCTCCTATGAGATAGGGGAGCTGGGAGCCTGCACATCACATTTCTGCTTTGTCAGCCGGCTCTATGCATGGCTCTGCCAACAAGGGCCACTAGAGGGAGATAGTGAGTCCAGAGGAGGAAGACCCGCTTCCCTTCTTCTGTTCGTTTCCTTTTCCTGTGAGGTCATTCTAGCAAAACTCCTTCACCTGGGCAGCCGCAGAGCCTTCCTGTAGCAGCAGTTGAATCCACTTTGCAGAGTTTTTCAACAGCTGGTTTTGCAGACCCAGCTTCAGGGTGTCCCAGTCAAAGACATCAGCATCAGCCAAGTGGCACTCCTTCCCCAGTGGTGCGGGTCCTTCCTCCACTCTCAGAAACACCAGACACCAGCACCAGATTTAGAGGTCTGAGTTTCCGCTCTGTGGAGCCCCTCTTCTAAGTTCCTAAGTTTTCATAATTCCAGATGCTTCCTTTTGTTCTCCTAACTCTATGAATTATAGATGCCTCCTGCTGTTGCTGTCTCCATGGTATCTCAGAGTTGTCTTTTTACCTTTTCAGTTAGTTATAGTCAGCTTTATACCTAGTTATTCCTCCAACTATTCTTTATATTAAATTCCCTCTGTCCAATAACTGGTATGGTTTCTGTCTCATTGGCTGGACCCTGACTGATACAGAAGTTGGTACTGGGAAGGGTCGCAGAAAATAGACCTCAAAAGTGGGACTAGGGATCTGGTTTGGTTGTGTCATTTGGGTTTCAATGCGCTGAGCTCCTTGCTGGTGAGAAACGCAGAGCAACCAATCCACGGCATGCTGTGGCATCATGCTTAATCAAATTATCACCTGCGGTTATTTGGGATGACGTGCCAACTCAGGCAAGTGCCTTGGGGGCCCCAGTTTTGCACTCGACTGTTAGGGCAGTGATGATGACTATGGGGACTTGGTATGGCAGGAATGCTTCTGAATGCATTGGAGTTCTTGCATGAAGATGACAAGTTTGGGTCTTTAAAACTCTCAACCTATGTCATGGTCAGAGAGTCATAGAGCTTCCAGGATAACCATAAGGGAATCTCTTATTCCTCCTAGCCCCAGATTTACTTGCTACAAATAAAACAAAATATCACACATGTTGCAGAATTGCAACAGTTGAATTCAGTTTTTTTTTAATGTTTTATCTATTTATTTGACAGAGCACAAACAGGGAGAGCCGCAGGTAGAGGGAAAAGGAGAAGTAAGTTCCCTGCTGAGCAGAGATCCTGACACTGGGCTTGATCCCAGGACCCTCCGATTATGACCTGAGCCAAAGACAGATGCTTAACCGACTGAACCATCCAGGTGCCCCTGAATTTCAGTCTTATTAAGTCTTTCTGATGATTGAGGAGGAGCAGGATCCTGAAATTTGGAATGGGCACATCTGGTTTGACTCTGAGTCTCCTCCGTTGTGCAGCAGATGGGAAGGGGAGCAAAGATCAGCACCTGAGAATTTTATGAGCCACCTTGTCACTTTCACTTGAATTCCAGTAGCTGGAATTCAGTCACTTGGTCACACCCATCTGTAAGAGAGGCTGGGAACTGTGGGTGTTGGTGAGAATGAATAGTTTATGTCGCATTACATGGGCCACTAGTGACATTTAACATAGAAGGTGGTTTTTTTTTTTAAGATTTTATTTTTAAGTAATCTCTACACCCAATGTGGAGCTTTAAGTTACAATGCTGAGACAAAGAGTTGTACGCTCTACCCACTAAGCCAGCCAGGGGCCCCAAGATAGGAGTTTTAGGGGAGTGATGTATACAGAGGCTAAATTTAAAAAGTAATAAGTGGGGGCGCCTGGGTGGCTCAGCGGGTTAAGCCTCTGCCTTCAGCTCAGGTCATGATCCCAGAGTCCTGGGATCGAGCCCCGCATTGGGCTCTCTGCTCAGCGGGGAGCCTGCTTCCTCCTCTCTCTCTCTGCCTCTCTGCCTACTTGTGATCGCTGTCTGTCAAATAAATAAATAAAATCTCTAAAAAAAAGTAATAAGTGAATAGGTGACATGGAGGTGGGAGCTATTCTTTAAATGAGAGAGAGGAAGATAACCCTGCCACTAGAGTGAGGAGGTAGCCACACATGTTTCTGTTGTTGGTATTTTTGTTTAGTTTTGCTATTTGTTTGTGTTTGTTTTTAAAGATTTATTTATTTATTTGAGAGGGAGAGCATGCACGCCCTTGCACAAGGGAGGGGAGGGGCAGAGGGAGAAGGAGAGAATCTTAAGCAGGCTCCATGCCTAGCATTGAGCCTAATGTGGGGCTCGATCTCAGAATCCTGAGATCATTGACATGAGCCAAAATCAAAAGTCTGAGGCTTAACCAACTGAGCCACTCAGTGCCCCTGCTTTGTAACTGATAGAGAGTGGAGCATGTGTTTGCAATCTCTATGAAAAGAGAGAGAGAGAGAGAGAGGGCTGGCCATGGGCAGAAAGAGGACCACATCTTTAAGATGAGAGACAAGGATTGATGCAAATAGGGAGAAATTCTGAGGTAGAGAGGAGGGAAGCTGAAATCAAGCAAGATAGTTCGAGTTTCTGTAAAGTGACAAGGCACAAGCAAAGGTTCAGTGTTGCAAAAGAACCCAGCTGGGTGGGACAACAGAACTCTACACTGAAACCAGTATGTCCAGTTTTTAACTTTGTTCTACAGCCAAGGAGCAAGACAGGAGGAAGCCCACAACGTGGATCCCTCCAAGCTGGGGTTCATCGAACCCAGAATCTTTGGCACCACCGGCATGGCTGGGCAGCCTCTGGTGTGTGTAACCATTAGTGATCCTTGAGGTCAATGTTGTTACCTTTCTATCCTGCTGCATTATGGTTTTGTGCTTTTTTAAAGATTGATTTATCCTAGAAAGAGCGAGATGGTGCAGATGGAGGGGCAGAGGGAGAAAGAGAATCCCAAGCAGACTCCATGCTGAGCATGGAACCTGACCTGGGACTTGATCTCACGACCCTGAGATCGTGACCTGAGCTGAAACCAAGAGTCAGATGCTCAACTAACTGACTCACCCAGGAGCCCCTGCCTCGTGTATTATGATTTTCTTTCTTTCTCTCTCCTACCCTAGTCTCTAGCTCTCTCTTTTCTTACACCTTTCCTTAGGTTTTCCAATAATCCCGATAGGATCTGTGGTGGACAGAACCTAAGGCAACCCCCAGGGATACCTGCTTCTTGGTCTTCACACGAGGGTGTGTGATCCTCTTTTTGAGTTCAAGTGGGATCTGTGACTTCCTTCTAACCTATAGACTATGGCAAAAGTGATGGGAAAGTCATCACTCCCATTACATGCATAATAAGTTTCATTATGTGAAACTCAATCTTAGCAGACTGGGACTAGAGACTCTCCTATGGACCTGACAAAGTAAGCAGCTATGCTGGAGAGGACCACATGGCAAAGAACTGCGGGAACCCCCAGGAACTGCAGATGGCCCCTGGCCCTGTTTTTGCTGCTTTGCTGACAGCCAGCAAAAACCCCATGCCCGGGGCGCCTGGGTGGCTCAGTGGGTTAAGCTGCTGCCTTCGGCTCAGGTCATGATCTCAGGGTCCTCCGATGGAGTCCCGCATCGGGCTCTCTGCTCAGCGGGAAGCCTGCTTCTCTCTCTCTCTCTCTCTCTGCCTGCCTCTCTGTCTACTTGTGATCTCTCTGTCAAATAAATCAATAAATCTTAAAAAAAAAAAAAAAAAACCAACAACCCATGCCCTGAGTCATACAGTCAAAAGCAAATAAGTTCTGCCCACAAACGTTGGATGGGCTTGCAGGTGGGTTCTTCCCCAGCTGAGCCTCCAGATGAGGATGCAGCCTGGATGAGACCTTGATTACAGCCTGAGACTCCGAGCAAAGGATCAGCCAACTGGGCCGGCGCTCCCGAGCTGGCACCTATGAGACAACAATGTGTGCTGTTTTAAGCCACTAAACTTGTGACCAGTTGTTACACAGCAATTTACACCCAAAATTCTTGAAAAAGACTGGGGCCCTATGGCATCAACCCTATGTCAGCCCTGATACCTAGAAAACCTTTGGTCGGGATCCCGATCACAGAGCTGGCTGAGGGAGGCGAGAGGTTGTGCCACACACACCTGCAAGGCACTTTGAACTTCAAGACAGTAGTTACCAGGCCCGTGGATTTGTTTCACAGCAGACTGTCCCCACCCCTACCCCAGCCTGTCCCCCGCTCTCCCCCCCACCCAATACCTATCCAGTCCGTCCTCAAAGCTTGGTGAAGCCTGGCCCTGGAACTACAGAGTGTCAGAAGTGGATTAAGAAGTCCACCCCTCGGGGGCGCCTGGGTGGCTCAGTGGGTTAAGCCTCTGCCTTCGGCTCATGATCCCAGGATGCTGGGATTGAGCCCCGGATGGGGCTCTCTGCTCAGCGGGGAGCCTGCTTCCTCCTCTCTTTCTGCCTGCCTCTCTGCCTACTTGTGATCTCTCTATCCAATAAATGAATAAAATCTTAAAAAGAAAAGAAAAGAAAACAAAAGAAAAGAAAAAAGAAGTCCACCCCTCGAATCCCGGCGTTCGTCAAGGTGCCTGGCACACACGGGACCCTCAACAAATGCTTTCCCTGTAAAACAACAGAAAGCTCCCGGGACGCGCAGCCCGGTAGTCGTGCAGAGGGGACCGCCGCGGCTCTGGGTCCGCAGGGACAGGACAGGGCCCCG